>NC_054482.1:96953727-97263188 GCF_017639515.1 Carcharodon carcharias | reverse complement strand
AGAACCAAAAGAGGCCTCTCTTCCTGTCTGTCTGATTGAGCTGACCAAGGGTGTCTGAATTTCAAACTCTGCCCAACATACATAAGATATGAATTAGGAACAGAAGTAGGCCATCTTTTCCACATCCATCTTGCCAAGACCCCTCAGGATCTTAAAGGTTTCAATTATTGTTCTAAATTGCAGTGGATACAAGCCTAACCTGGCCAACCTTTCCCCATGAGACAACCCACCCATTCCTGGTAATAGCCTAGTAAACCTTGTTTGAATTGCTTCTAACGCTTTTACATCTTTCCTTAAATAAGGAGACCAGTACTGTACACAATACTCCAGATGTGGTCTCGCCAGTGCCCTGTACAGCTGAAGCATAACCTCCCTACTTTTGTGATCAATTCCCTCACAATAAATTATAACATTCTATTAGCTTTCCTAATTACATGCTGTACCTGCATTCTAGCCTTTTATGACTCATGCACTAGGACACCTGGATCCCTCTGAATCTCAAAGCTCTGCAATCTCTCGCCATTTAGATTATAAACTTTTTTATTCCTCATGCCAAAATGAACAATTTCATATTTGCCCACATTATACTTCAATTTGCCAGATCTTTTGCGCACTCACTTAACGTATCTATGTTGCTTTGTAGCCTCCTTATGTCCTCATCACAATTTCCTTTCCTGCCTATCTTTATGTCATCAATCATATCGTCGATCCCTTTATCCAAGTCATTTATATAAATTGTAAAATCCTGTGGCACACCACTCGTCACATCCTGCCAACCAGAAGAAGACTCATTTATGCCAACTCTCTGCTTTCTGTTAGCTGGCCAATCTTCTATCCATACCATTATGTTGCCCCCTACACCGTGAGCTTTTATTTTCCATAATAACCTTTGATGTGGCACTTCATCAAATGCCTTCTGGAAATCTAAGTACAGTACGTCCACCGGTTCCCCTTTATCCGCAGCACATGTGACTCCTTCAAAGAACTCCAGTAAATTGGTTAAACATGATTTTCCTTTCACAAAACCATATTGCCTGATGGCCTTGAATTTTTCCAAGTGCCTACTAACACATCTTTAATAATAACTTTGAACATTTTCTCTGACAGATGTTAGACTAAGTGGCCTGTAGCTTTCTGCTTTCTCTCCCGCTCCTTTTTTGGAAAAGGGAGTTACATTTACTATTTTCCAATCGAATGGAACCTTCTCCAAATCTAGGAAATTTTGGAAAATTAAATCCACTGCATCAACTATCTCACCAGCCACTTCTTTCAAGACCTTAGGGTGAAGCCCATCCTGGGGATTTGTCAGCCTGCAGCTCCAAGAATTTGCTCAATACTACTTCCCTGGTGATTGTAATTTTCCTGCGTTCCTCCCTTCCATTTCATGATTTACAGCTATTTCTGGGATGTTACTCGTGTCCTCTATAGTGGAGACCAAAGCAAAATACCTATTTAATTCATCCGCCATCTCCCGACTTTCCCAACACTTGATTGGAGTAGACAACACAGATGTACTCACTCACCTCATAGTTCACCATTTCAAGAGGAAAACCTACTTGCAGAAGTTTCAATAAGTGTTCAACCATTAAGAGAGGAAGATGATCCTGGCAGGCAACAGCTCCTATTTTTCATAGGAATGTGTGCACTATTCAATGACTTAATTGGACCATGGCTGATTTGTATCTCAACTCCATTTATTCGATATAAGTTTCAAGAAAATAGAATGGAAGTTAACCTTGTGACCCCCCCCCCCCCCATTACCTTTGGCCTTCCAAAACCACTAATTTTTTTGGAGGATTCATCTGAACATGGAAGTGTTCTGATTTCTAGCCTGGTTATTGGGAGGCAGCAACTGTCAGAACAGGACCTCCCATGATTGTTGGTAGTGAAAACCTTGAACAGCCCTCGTAAGGCATCCACACATTTGCCTTGCGGCACAAAGTTTAAAAAAAAATTGTGTCAGCATCTTCAAAGTTGGTTAGCATATATTGGGTGATATAATCCAGGTTTTAAAATTCACAGATACACAAAACATCCGGACCAGACGTTTTATCCACTTTGATTTTGATTTGTTTATTTATTTTAAATGTGGTTATGTCATTTCTGCTCTCACCTTCTGATTTGCCTCCTTAGTGAATTCTGAAGCAAAGTATGAAATATTTCTGTGATTCTTGCTGTTGCTGTCTGTGATTTTTATCCTGCCCATTCCTTAGTGGCTCTATTTCCTTCCTCGTTTTTACTTGATTGCATTTGTAGAATATTCTACTAGTTTGTGTAATAAACCTTGATAATTTCATATTTCCTGTTTGCCTTCCTAATTTTTTCACCTCTTTCCTAATCTTTTTGTATTCTCACTTGTCATGTTGTCCCTACCGTCCCCATGTTTATTGGGGTATGCCTCTTTCCTTACCCTCAATTTTTCCCTTATTCTTTTATTCATCCACGGTGACTCATTTGTGTTCAGTTTATTCTTATTTTTTAGTAGAATATATTTTTCAAGGACTCTCTGAACGCCATCTTAAATGTTTTCCATTGCTGTTCTACATTATTATTTCACAATACTTTCCAACGTTCTTTTCTCAGCCCCATAAAATCGATTTTTCTGCAATCTATTACCTGGGTCTTGGTCATGCTTCTGTCCTTTTCAATGCTCACCTTAAAGCGTATAATATTATGGTTACTATTGCCTAGGTATTTCCTTACTTTTACTTTTATCTGCCCTGGTTCATTACACTTTACCAAATCCAGTAGGAGATCCTTCCTTTTCTCTCCTCCCACCCCATCATCTCTTGTTGGTCTTCGTACATACTGGGTCAGAAAGGAATCCTGTAAAGTTTGTAGGAATTCCATTCCCTTGTCTCCTTTACCTACCTCTTAGCCAATTATTTTAGCATAGTTGAACCCTAGTTCTGTTCCTTAGTCATTTTCCTAATTTGTTTGCATATTTCTTCTTTCACCTCCATTCCACTATTAGGTTGTCATAGACTATCTCTGTGATTTATTCTTTATTTTATCTCTGTCCACTGTTTTGTTGTTGGCCGCATCATTTTTTTCTACTCAAATAAGCATAGCTCCTCCACCTCCTGTTTATCTCGTTCCATCTTTCCTAAATGTATTGCATCCTGGAATATTTAATCTGCAGTTATTAATTTCCTGTAGCCAGCTCTCAGTAATTCCCACTATATTTGGTTTCTTGCAACATATTATTTTATCCAATTGCCCTGTTTTATTACCAACACTGCATAGCTGCACAAACAACTCATTTCAACAGTTACTTTCTCTTCCTTTTTTAACACATTTTTACACTGCTATTTTATAGCTATTTATTCCCTGACCATTTACAGCCTTCTCTTAGTTTAGTCTGACCTATGTTCATCTTTCCTGTTTTGTTTATTTATTTACTTGTTTAGTTCTTTTGTTGATGCCCCTCCTGACTTCATTTTAAAAAGCTTGCTGTCTCTCTGTTTATCCTTTTATGCTATTATACTGATCCCGTTCTGGCTGAGGTAGAACCTGTCGCACCAGTACAGTTCCTTCCCATCCCAATACTGTGTCCCATAAAAAGGAGCCTCTCTTTCCCACTGGAGTCCTTAAGCCACATGGCTGTCTGTCTCTCAATTTGCATGTGGCTCATTTAGATAATCCAGAAATAATTGACCTGAAGGTTCCACTTTGTAATTTAGCCCTTAGTTCCAGATACCCTCTCAGCAGGATGATCTTCCTTTTCCTACTTATGCTTTTTGTTCCAACATGTCACCTTAACAGGATTTTCTCCTCCCTTTCCAAAGTCCTCTCCAGCCTCCCCAAGATATCCCTTATACTGACACCAGGACACATTTATGGCAGCATAAGATGTCATCTACCCTTAACAGAAATGTGGTAGCTATAGGGGATTGTTCTTTTTCCTCCCCATCGGTTAGCCTATTAAGTTACAGTTCTTTAGTCTGCATTGTGGCTGTCCTCCCTGCAGTCTTTCTCCTTGACCTAAAGGGTAGCAAGTACTTCGTACCTTTTGAACAGAGTGAGCTTCTGCGGGATCTCCTGCTCAGCTTTTCCTAAGTCCCTGTTGACCTATGTTTTGACATTGTCCCATTCCTGCACCTGCACTTTCATCAGAGATGTAAATGTCCTGGATAAAACTATCCAGGAATTTCAACCCCTCTCTTATGTTTCAGCACGCCTCTTAATTTGACTGAAGCAGGGTGAGTGATTGGAGACATTTTATGCAGAAGTAGGAAATCTCACTGTGTGAGATCTTGCACAAACTGCAGTGCTGAAACACGGCCTGCCGCATCTTCCACGCCTCCATCCCAGTCTAGTTTTTAAAAAATTATTAGCCTGAATTAAAATTAGGTGGACTGCTTTCGTCTGAAAAAACTTACAATTTTTTCCCCCACAGGTGAGTAGATAGTTTTACTCACCAACCAGCTGTCCTGTGGCATCACTAGGTCTGGGAGATGTTTTCCTCAGTTGAATGAATGATATTGGAATTTCTCAGACTTTTTGAAGTCCGATTTAATTATCCTAGTTTTCTATTGCTGACCCTTACATTTTCTTAGATTATATTTGTTTATAGTGATTTCCTTTGGTCCATTTTAGTGTTTTCCCTTTTTTGCACGCCAAGTTCCACTAGGTGCTAAAACATTGAACAACATTTTAAATAATTACTGCCTTAAACTTTCACAAACCACTAAGTGTTAAAAGCAAAAAGAAACATCTTCTTTCCCCTGTTCACTGAGTTCCTGTTCTCACCAAATTCTAAACTTCCCTATCTGTTCATGGTCCACTCAGTTAGGATGCATGAACGGGAATGAAGTTTAGGTTTTCGTTGCTGTACATGTCATAATCCAATCTATCCATCTCTTCAAATCCTGCATGTTCTGGGCTTTAAAGGACTTCTGTTTAGTTTTCGGTCAAAATCAACTGATGTAATGGTCGACTAGTATTCTGGTAAGTAGCAGCCTGCCTCTTACATATTTGATCCAACACACTAAGATACATTCCTTTTGTTCATAAAATATGATCTGTGAAGGAATTTATTTAAATGCAGGCATTGAAATATTGATCACATGCTCCAAAGTTGGATTTTATTCTCATATGGTACTTCAGTATATCAAGCAGTTTAAAGTTTTGTTGTTGTGGGTTTTCTTAATTTGGTTAAGCCAGTTATAATCAAAGAGTGACCTCACCTAATGATGAGCTGTAATACAGATTGCTAATTTGTATGCTCACCTGAATCCATCTGCAAAATCCAAATCCCAGCAGAATTTTTATATACTGTAGCTGAATTAACAAAGTGTCATCAAGTTTTATATTTGTGCTCCCTTCCTGTTGACAAAACCTCCTTGTTACAAAATTTTTGTCACTTTGTCCGCATATTTCCATTTATATATTCCTACTATATAAACAATAGAAACTATCGACCTCTCCCAGTGGAAGTGCCATGGCACCTCAGTTTTGCATCTCCCATTGCAGACTGCGTTGTACTACAAAGAAATTCCTATATTCCAACTAACTCTAATTCTTTCCTTTCAAATTGCCATATGTTTTGTTGTTTGACTATATCAAATCAAAACATTATTTATAAAAAATATAATCTACGACTTCACATTGGGTACTTAGTTGCATCTCCATGTCACGTCCAATTATTCCTTGCCTTCTCACCCGACTTGACCTTAAAATTACAATTGGTCTCGACTCCCTTTCTGCCATGGGTGATAATATAAGAGCAGAGAGAGGGAATTCAACCCCTGGAGCCTGATATGCTATTCAACTAGATAATAATTGATGTTGTAGATCAATTCCAGTTATTCCTCCTCGGTTCTGTAATCTTATTACGCTTGTCTAACAAGAATCTTACCTATCTTGGTTTTAAAAATTTCAATTGATTTCGTGTCAGCTGTTTTTTGGAGGGGAAGAGATCCAAATTTCCACTACTTTGTGTGAAGAAGTGCTTCCTGACATCACTTCTGAACAACCTTGCCCTAATTTTCGCATGTTCCCTTGTTCTGGACTCCCACCAGAGGAAGTAGTTTCTCTGTTCTAACTAATTATTACTTATTGTTTCCTGAACTTTGATGCAGCTACTGAATACTTCCTGGTAGTTCTCCCCCTCCTCCCCCAAAGAAAGTTACTTTTCGTGCTTATCTGAATGTCCCTACAAAGATTTGCTCATTGCACACTTAATGTGAACTAGCATGCAACCCTTGAGGTAATTAGGAAGAAGAAAGTTAACTGAAGATTGTACAGTAATATGATTATTTAATAGTCTTGAATTACAATAAATTATTTCAGATTGCGAATGACCAGTTTTGTGTTTGGGAGTAAATTATTACGCTATCGTTGGATGTAGTAGAGCCATGTTGTAGCTTTATTTTTCAAGGAAATTGTAAAATAAGGAAATTTTTAAAATGTCAAGTATTTAGTGCACAAAATACTATAAATGGTTTGCACTTCCTGCTTGTACCAGGTAACTTCCTGTTGTGTTTTTGTCATACTTTGTATTAACTCCTCTTATAGGTTTAATGGTCATTTTTATGTTGAAAAATACCAGACCACTCTACAATCTGACCATGTTGTCAAGTTTTCTGAAGAAAAAAGCAATCATTACTTTTTTCCATCAGTAGTTAAAAATTTGAATGTCCAAAAGTGGAATTTAACTAAAATAAATGCTCGAAAGCTTCATCTTTTCCCCATACCTTGAATTGCAGAAAATTTTTGTTCAGTGCTACAATACTGTGCACTGATTTTTGAATGCCCAACCTGACCATCTACAATACAGCTAATTTGCCTGCATTCATTACCGTTAACATTCTATTAGTTATACTATTTTTTTTCCCAGCTTCTAGCAGTTTCTACGTTTTTTTCAAAATCATTTGAAGAAAAGCTACAAGATGTTTTTCATGTGGCAACAGATTTTTTACTGATGTCTTTCAAACTTCAGTAAATGTTGCATTTTATTATGTTCTGCAGCTAACGGCAATGACAGCAAGAAATTTAAAGGTGACGATAAGATGATTGGTGCACCATCCCGTGTTCTCCATATTAGGAAACTGCCCAGTGAAGTCATGGAAACTGAGGTCATCGCTTTGGGCTTGCCATTTGGAAAAGTTACCAACATTTTGATGCTGAAAGGGAAAAACCAGGTATGTACAGCCTGGAATGAATTCCTGGCATGGGTATAATAGTTTAAAGCCAATGTATCTAGTACTGTAGTTGATGCTTTAATAAGGATGCTAAGTGAGTACTGTTCACTATGCTCTGAACTTTATTTTTAATATATAGCTATTTTTAAAGTACTTCCATTATTTACAAAAAGCTTTTAACAGTTGAAATATAAATTACATTCAATTACACTCGAATATCTCTTCTATATCTGAAAAATTGGTATAAGGATGTTCAACTGTACAAAGTGTTTGAGGTTCCCTTAATGGCGTGGTGACATTTCGCCAGATTCAAAAGCATGCTGATCTTATCTAATCATAATTTACCTGTTCAAAAATTTCCATTCCCTTTCCTAGTACATTTTAGAGGATTATAGCGCTTGCACCTGCTCATTAGTGAAAAGAGATCTAGAACCTTGAGTTTTTATCTATATTAAGGAGAAAGATGTGCTGACATTCAGATGACTGCTATTTAGCACCAAATCATGGATTTGGAAATAAATACACAACGCTAACGTTATAAAGGAGATCAGTCAGTATCTGTGAACATAAGAAATAAGTCAGTGTCCTGGTTTTATACCCTCCTTATTCAAGCACAAGCTGGGAGATTGACGAGGTCCTTGGTGGAAAATGACACTTGACAAGAGTGTCAGTAATTAACTTGCCAGTGTATCCGGAAATGCTTGGAATTATGTGGGCTGTACATTTTCATTAGCCTTAAGAACCATAGCTAAGTATCACTGGCACAACTTTTCACAGCAAGTTAAATGGGACACTACTTGGGCTGCCTGATGATCAAGTATTTCAATGTAGTTGTTAAAGTTTTATGATTAAGCATGGCTTGTAAGTGGCGTGTTGTGTGAAAGGGCACATATTACTACTCTGCAACATATACACAAATCTAACTGCATCACAAGGTTGAGTTGATCTAGTTCCATACATGCATTATGAAGCAACTATTACATTTCTTAGTTTCTCCGTTCTTCCATCCCAAGAATTAATGCTTTGAAGAACAGTTGGTCACCTTGTTTGTATTTTCTCCTGCATGCTCCCTCTCACCACTCAAAGCTGAATTCTGAAGCCATCAATGAGATTAATTTCCCCCCATTTAGCTGACAGTTTCTGATTAATCTTTGAGAATTTCTGAAGAATAATTTATGCTGGCTATTGTTCGATTGCCAATAGTTCCCGAGTACTTTCACAGGTTTTTAATGTGTAAAAAAATTTGGGAGAAGAGATCATTTTACGCAGAAGGCTATGAAACTCTGTAACACCTGCTGGAATTAGTGATCGAAGCAGAGACCATGTTACCATTTAGAAATAGGTTTGATACTCAGTTGAAGGACAGTGAGCTAAAGGGATATGAGAATAAAACAGGTACATGGGATTAAGATGACTGCTCATGTGGAGGATAAACACCAACATGGACTAGTTGGGCTGCGCTGCCTCTTTGTCTTATATTTCCATACAATTCTATGAAAATGATACACAAAATTAAAATTACACTTCTGTAATTTAAGACAGGTAGCAGCAAAGTCAGTGATATGCAATATTTTGATCAATTTATTTACATTGTGGCACTTAGCACAAATTGTAATTGCATATTTTAAATTAAAATCAGATTCCATTTGTTCTGTTGGCCAGTGGTCCACAACTTGTTTATACTGTGCCTTTAACATAGCAAAGTGTCCCAAGGCATTTCATAAGAGTGCTATAAAGCAAAATTTGACAGCGAGCCCCAAAAGGAGTTAACTAGGGCAGATGGCTCAAAGCTTGGTCAAAGAGGATTGCAATATGGTTTCAAGTCAGCATGGTGTGTGACTTGGAGGGAACTTGCAAAGGTGGAGCTTGCAAGTTTGGAAGGAACCTTGGCGAGTTGCTGCAGTGCATCTTGTAGATAGTACTTCCTGCTGCTGTTGTGCAGTGGTGTTGGAGGGAATGAGTGTTTAACATGGTGGATGGGGTGCGATCAAGCAAGCTGCATTTCCCTGGGTGGTATCAAGCTTCTTGAGAGTTGGAGCTACACATTCAATCAGGCAAAGGGATGGTATTCCATCACACCCTTGACTTGTCCCCTGTCTATGGTGGACCTTGTAGATGGTGGACAGTCTTTGAGGATTCGGAGGTGAGCTGCTGCAGCATTCCTAATCTCTGACCTGCTCCTGCATCCGTAGTATAAAGATGGCTGGTCCATTTCAGTTTCCGGTCAATAGTCCCAGGGTGTTGGTGGATGATTCAGCCAAAGTCATGCTTTTGAATGTCAAGAGGAGTTGATTGGATTCTCTTTTGTTGGAGATGGTCATTACTTGGCACTTGTGTGGTGTGAAAGTTACTTGCCACTTATCAACCCAAGCCTGGACATTGCCCCTGTCTTGCTGCATTTGGATATGCTTCAGTATCTTAGGAATCATGAATGGTGCTGAACACTGTAATCATCAGTAAAAGTCCTTAGTTCACAGAATTGCTATTGAGCAGAAGGAGGCTATTCGGTCCATAGTGTCAGTACCAGCTCTCCAAATGAGTAATTCACTGTCATTCTCCCGCCTTCTCTGCATAACCCTAAGCATTCTTCATTTTCAGATAACAGTCTACTTACCTATTGAATGCTTTGATTGAACCTGTCTCCACCACACACTTAGGCAGTGCATTCCAGACGTTCACCACTGAAGTGTGTAAAAAAAAAAAGTATTTTCTCATGTTGCTTTTGCTTCTTTTGCCAATCACTTTAAACCTGTGCCCTCTCATTCACGATTCCTTCATGAGTGGGAACAGTTTCTCTGTAGCTGCTCTGCCCAGACCCCTCATGATTTTGAATACCTCTATCAAATGTCCTCTAGCATTGAAGGAAAACAGTCACAACTTCTCCAATTTTTATAACTGAAGCTTCTCATTCCTGGAACCATTCTCTTGAATCTTTTCTGATGCTCTCAAATCCTCCCTAAAGTGTGGCGCCCAGAACTGGACACAATACTCCTGTTGAGTCCAGTGTCTTATGCAAGTTCAACATCATCTTGCTCTTATAATCTATGCCTATATTAACACCTAGTATACTGTGTTTTATTAACCACCCTCAACCTGTCCTGCCACCGTCACTGACTTATGCACATATACACCCCCTGCTCTTGCACCCCCTTCAGAGTTGTACCTTTATTTTGTATTGTCTCTCCAAGTTCCTACCAAAATGAATCACGTTGCATTTCACCATGTTGAACTTCATCTGCCACCTGTCCACCCATCTCATCAATTTGTCAGTCATTTCAAAGTTCTGTACTATCCTCCTCACAGTTCACAATGTTTCCAAGTTTTGTATCATCTGTGAATTTTGCAATTGTGTCCTGTACACTAAGGTCCAGGTCGTTAATATGTATATCAGTAAAAGCAAAGGTCCCAACATTAACCTCTAGAGAACTCCACTACAAACCTTCCTCCAGCCCAGAAAAACATCCATTAACCGCCACTGTCTGTTTCCTGTTACTCAGCCAATTTTGTATCCATGTTGCTACTGTCTCTTTTATTCCATGAACTGTAACTTGGTTCACAAGTCTATTGTGTGGCACTGTATCAAATGCCTTCTGAAAGTACATATACACCACATAATTGCCTTGCTCTCATCAATCTTCTCTGTTGCCTCTTCAAAAAGGACTCCAGTGGATTAGTTAAACATAATTTTCCCTTAAGAAATCCATCCTGGCTTTCCTTAATTAACATGCATTTGTCCATTAAATTGGTCCCAAATTATTGTTTCCCCACCACCAAAGTTAAACTGACTGGCCTTTTCTTTATTTACTTTTTGAACAAGGGTGTAACATTTGCAGTTCTCCAGTCCTCTGCACCACCTTGAGTCTAAGGAAGACTGAAAAATTATGGCCAGTGCCTCCACAATTTCCACTTCACTTCTCTCAGTATCTTTGGGTGCATCTCATCTGGTCCCTGGTGCCTTATCCATTTTAAGTAAGACATCCTAACCAATACCACCTCCTTATCAATTGTAAGTCCTTCTAGTGTCAGAATTGCCTCCTCTCACCATGGCCTGGGTAGCATCATCTTGGTAAAGATAGATACAGAGTGTTCATTTAATATCTTAGCTAGGTCCCTTGTTTCCATGTATGAATTCCCTTTTTGGTCCCTCATCAGCTCTACTCCTCTTACCATCCTTTTACTATTTATATGCGTACAGAAGACTTTGGGATTCCCTTTTATGTTGACTGCCAGCCTTTTCATACTCCTCTTTGCTTCTCTTATTTGCTTTTTAAACCACACCCCCCCCCCCCCCAAACCTTCTATATTCAGCCTGGTTCTCAATTGTGTTTTCTATCTAACATGGGTCATAAGCACACTTGTTCTTCTTTATCTTAATTTCTATCCCTTTTGACATCTAGGAGCCCTGCATTTGTTTGCCCTACCTTTCCCTTCCAGGGGAATATACCTTGACTATGTCTGAATTATCCCTTCTTTGAATATAGTCCACTGTTCAGCTACTGTTTTCCCCTGCCAACTTTTGACTCCAGTTTATTCGGTTATATCCGTTCTTACCCAATGAAGTGACTTTCTCCCAGTTAATTATTCTTACTCTGGATTGTTCTTTGTCCTTTTCCATAGTCAGCCTAAACTTGGGGGGGGGGGGGGGGTGGTGGTGGCATGGTACGTGGTAATCAGGAGGTTTCCTTGCCCATGTTTGACCAGTACACATGGAGCCTTGTGACATCAGGTCAAACATGGGCAAGGAGACTACCTGCTGATTACCACGGATCATTGCCTCCTCCCCTCAGCTGAGGAATCAGCACTCCTCCATGTTGAACACCACTTGGAGGAAGCACTGAGAGTGGCAACGGCATAGAATGTACTCTGGGTGGGGGACTTCAATGTACATTACCAAGAGTGGCTCAGTAGCACCACTACAGACTGAGCTGGCCAAGTCCTAAAGGACATAGCTGCTAGACTGGGTCTGCGGCAGGTGGTGAGGGAACCAACAAGAGGGAATAACATACTTGACTTCATCCTCACCAACCTGTCTGCCACAGATGCATCTGTCCATGTCAGTATCAGTAGGAGTGGAGACAAATTCCTGTCTTCACTTTGAGGATGCCCTCCATCATGTCGTGTGGCACTACCACCGTGCTAAATGGGATAGATTTCAAACAGATCTAGCAACTCGACTGGGAATCCATGAGGCGCTGTGTGCCATC
Source organism: Carcharodon carcharias (assembly GCF_017639515.1). NCBI lineage: Eukaryota > Metazoa > Chordata > Chondrichthyes > Lamniformes > Lamnidae > Carcharodon > Carcharodon carcharias. The sequence continues at coordinate 97,250,839 of NC_054482.1, read as the reverse complement.
AGCAGTGGCAGAATTGTACTCAACCACAATGTGTAATCTTATGGCCCAGCATATTCCCCACTCCACCATTACCACCAATTCAAGGGATCAACCTTGGTTCAACGAAGAGTGCAGGAGCAGCACCAGGCATACCTAAAAATTAGATGAAGCTACAACACTACAACATTTGCATCAAGTGATGGACAGAACTAAGCAATTCCACAACCAACGGATCAGATCTAAGTTCTGTAGCCCTATATCCAGTCATGAATGGTGGTGGACAACTCACTGGAGGAGGAGGCTTCAGAACTATCCCCATCCTCAATCAGTGTAAAAGATAAAGCTGAATCATTTGCAACAATCGTCAGCCAGAAGTGCCGAATGGATGATCCATCTCTGCCTCTTCCAGAAGACCCAACATCACAAATGCCATGCTTTGGCTAATTCGATTCACACCATATGATATCAAGAAATGGCTGAAGGCACTTGGTACTTCAAAGGCTATAAGCCCTGACAATATTCTGGCAATAGTACTGAACATGTGCTCCAGAACTTGTCACATCCCTAGCCAAGCTCTTCCAGTACAGCAACAACACTGGCATCTATCTGGCAATGTGGAAAATTGCTCAGGTATCTCCTGTACGCAAAAAGCAGGACAAATATAACCTGGTCAATTACTGCCCCATCAGTCTAATATTGATCATCAGTAAAGTGATGGAAGGAGTCATCAACAGTGCTATCAGATGGCACTTGCTTAGCAATAACCTGCTCATTGGTGCTCAGTTTGGGTTCTGCCAGACTCACTCAGCTTCTGACCTCATTACAGCCTTGGTTCAAACTTGGACAAAAGAACATGAATTCCCAAGGTGAGTTGAGAGTGACTGCCCTTGACATCAAGGCAGCATTTGACTGAGTGCGGCATCAAGGAGCCCTAGCAGGGGTCAGTGGAATCAGGGAAACTCTCCTCTGGTTGGAGTCACACCAAGCATAGGGGAAGATGGTTGTGATTATTGAAGGCCAATCATCTCAGCTCCAGGGCATCACTGCAGGAGTTCCTCAGGGTAGTGTCCTAGGCACAACCATCCTCAGCTGCTTCACCAAGAACTTCCTTCCATCATAAGGGTTAAAGATGTCACTGAGCAGCTGGAGGGCACCCTGACGGAGGAGAGTGCACAGCTAGCGGTCGTGGTTCACATTGGCACAAAAGACAAAGCCAAAAATAGGGATGTGGTGCAGCAGTCAGTATTTATGGAGCTAGGTAGAAAAGTAGCAAGCAGGATCTCAAAAGTAGTTATCTCCAGATTACACCAGTACCACACGTGAGTGAGTGTAGAAATAGGAGGATAAATTCATGATGAATGCCTGGCTGGGAAGGTGGTGTCAGAGGGAGGGCTTTAGGTTCTTGAGGCATTGGGAGTGGCTCTAGGGGAGATCGGACCTGAATTGGGCTGCACCAAGAGCTGGGACTGAGTTCCTTGCAGGGTGTTTTGCTGGTGCTACTGGTTAGGATTTAAACTAATTTGACAGGGGTGTAGGAACCAGGAAGTAATATCAGGGAGAATACCAAGGTGCACAGAGATAGATAGCATTAGATTTGGAAATAGTAAGTTAATAGGTTATCCCAGAGTAAGGGAGAAAGTAATAAAGTCTAAATCAGGGCTATTGTGAATGCACAGAATGGTAAATAAGATTAATGAGTTACAGGCACAGATTGTCATGTGGAAATATGACGTTGTGGCTGTAATACTCCTGGCTCAAAGAAAGGCAGGACTGGGTGCTTAATATTCCTGAATAAAGTGTTCAGGACAGATAGAAATTGAAGAACAGGGGGAGGGATGTCAGTATTGATTAACGAAAGCATTGCAGTGCTGGAAAAAGAGAATGTCACAGAGGTGTCAAGGATAGAATCTATTTGGCTAGAGCCAAGGAACAAAAATGTGTTTTTTATTTGTTTACAGGATCTGAGCCTGGCTGGCTAGGCCAGCACTATTGCCCATTCCTAATTGTTCTTGAGAAGGTGGTGGTGAGCTGCCTTCTTGAATCACTGCTATCCATATGGTGAAGGTACACCCATAGTGCTGTTAGGGAGGGAGTTCCAAGGCATTACCCTAAGGAACTCTTGCACTGATGTCCTGGGGCTGAGATGGCCCACACCAATCAACATCTTCCTTTCTGCTAGGTATGACTCCCAACCAGCGGAAACGTTTCCTCCTGATTTCCAATGACTTCAATTTTGTTCGGGCTCCCTGATGCCACGTTTGGTTAGATGCTAGCTTGATGTTAAGGACAGCCACTCTTGCCTCCCCTCCGAAAGTTCTGAATGACCAAGTTTATGGAGGGTAGAAGGTGGATGGTCACCCAGGAATTGCGTGGGAGTAGTCAAGTCTAGAGGTAACAGGCATGGATGAGGGTTTTAACAACAGAAGTGTAGAGGTGGAGTCGGGCGATAATATAGAGTTAACTGAAAAATAGAATACTGTAGATGCTGAAAATCTGAAATAAAAACAGAAAATGGTCTGTAGAAGTGGAGAGAGAAACGGTACTAATGTTTCAGGTTGATGATCTTTCATCAGAACTGGGAAAAGTCAGAGATGTAATAGGTTTTGAGCAATGAATGAGTGAGACGAGGACAAAAGGAAGATCTGCAATCACGTGGAAGGCAGGGGAGATTGAATCACAGAAGCATTTCAGATGAAAAAGAAATGTCGAAAGCAGGTGTGCTACTGTCAAACTTGCAAAGAGAAAGAGTTTATGGTCTGAAATTGTTGAACTCATGGTTGAGTCCAGAAGGCTGTAAAGTTCCTAATTGAAAGATGAGACGCCTCAAGCTTGCATTGAGCTTCACCAGAACAATGCAGCAGACCTGGACAGAAATGTCATGTGAGGGCAAGAAGGAGAATTAAAATGACAGGTCAATGGAACCCCGGAGTCATGCCTAATAACTGATTGGAGATGTTCTGCAAAGTAGTCGCCCAGTCTGCATTTGGCCTCCCCAGCGTTGAAGCGACCACATTGTGAACAACTAATAAAGTAGACTAAATTGGAAGAAGTGCATGTAAATCGCTGCTTCCCCAGGTGAGTACAGATTTGCGAGATGACGGAGCTTAAGGATTTTGCGGGGGAAAGGAGTTGAAGATGCGGTTGTAATTTACAAATGTCTTGACATCACAAGTTGATTATTTGAGCAGAGGGGCAATGATGGCTGATTTTAAAGAGAGAGGGACAGAAAGTACCTGAAGGAAAAAAACTTGACAGCTTAGCCAACAAAGGAACCAGGAAAGTTAGTGTTTAGCAGTTCAGTAGGAATAGGGCCGGGGAGAGCAGGTCGGCTCTTGAAGAAGATGCGCTTGCAGAAGGCTTCGGGGTAGGTAGACAAACTAGAGAACAATGCAAGTTCAGGGCTAGAGCAGGGGAAACTTTTGAAGAAGTTATGCTTAATTGACTAGGGAGTGGAGGTTAGCAGCAGAGGCATCTGATCGGATGTTCTTGAACTTCGTGACAGGAAAAAGCCCATTAGCTGCTCAGACATTTTATAGATGGAGGTAGAGGGGGGACAGAGGAGATGTAAGAAGATGTTTGTTCACAGTAGAGAAAAAGAAGCCTGCAGTTCTTTGCATTCTAGGATGATCCTGGAATAAGGTGTAGCTTGTAGGCATTGTATGTGAGAGTGAAAATATCTGAATTTCTTTAGTTTGCTGTTCAGCTTTTCCCAAACTTTTCAACCTTATATATCTCTGGGCGATGAGCAAAAAATGAGGAAAAGCCACTTGCAGATTCTCACTGGAAACCTATATCTATAAATAGAACTTGGACATATGAACATATGAATTAGGAGCAGGAGTAGGCCATTCGGTCCCTCAAGCTTGCTCCACCATTCAGTAAGATCGTGGCTGACCACATTCCTCCCACGCCCAATAACCTTTGACTCCTTTGTTAGTCAGGTACCTATGCCGTAAAAATATTCAATGGCCTTGCCTCCACCGCTGCCCAGGGAAGAGAGTGCCAAAGACTCTCGACCTTCTGAGAGAAAAAATTTCTTCTCATTGCTGTCTTAAATGGGTGACCCCTTATTTTTAAATTGTGTTCCTTAGTTCTAGCCTCTCCCACAAGGGGAAACGTCCTTTCAGTATCCACCCTGTCAAGCCTTGTATGTTTCAATATGATCACCTCTCATTCTTAAACTCAATGGATACAGGCCCAGCCTGTCTGACCTTGCCCCACCCGCAAGCCCCAGGTATCAGTCCAGTGAACCTTCTCTGAACTGCTTCTAAAGCACTAAAATCCTTTCTTAAATAAGGAGACCAAAACTGCACACAATACTCCAGATGTGGTCTTACCAATGCCCTGTACAACTATAGCAAAACATCCCTCCTTTGTTTTTATTTCATTCCCCTTGCAATAAACGACAACATTCCATTTGCCTTCCTAATCACTTGCCGTCCCTGCATAGTAATCTTTTTGTTATTCATGTGCCAGGACATACACATCCCTCTGTACTTTGAGTTCTTCAATCTCTCTCCGTTTAAACAAGCTGCTACATTTTTATTCTTCCTGCCAAAGTGAACAGATTCGCATTTTTCTACTTTTCATACACCATGTCCAAATTTTTGCCCACTCACTTAACCTATCAATGTCCCTTTGCAGAATCCTTATGTCTTCTTCACAACTTACTTTCCTACCTATCTTTGCCTCATCCGCAAATCTAGCAACCAAACGTTTGGTCCCTTCATCCAAACCATTGGTATAAATTATAAATAATTGACACTGCAGCACTGATCCCTATAGCACTCCACTCTTCACATCTTGTCAACCCAAAAATTATCCACTTATCCTGTATCCTAGCACATTACCAGACCTAATATAGTCTGCGCTCTGGTTGGTGCTAGAATATGTTGGTGAAGCTTGGATCCAGTTATCCTCAGTGGGCACCTCCCTTCCTGATGATAGATCCCTGGATTGGGCACTAAATGCCTTTGAAAAAAGGATGCCCCAGGAGGCCACTGGCAGTCCTGACAGGTACAGGAAACATGGAAGTTTGGAAGAATCCCTGAGCCACCACTAAACCTCGCTGGACTCTGGGATAATAACCTTTAAGTGGCTTGTTGATGAGCCTAATTAGTCAGTGGCAGGTTCCCTGTTTCAGGTCATTCCTGCCGCTGATTTAATGGGGGTAGTTTCCCTGTCGGCGGGAATGGGTTGCGCAACCTCCTCTGCGATTTCCAGCCCTTGGCGTATATTATGTGAGCATTTGAAAACCTTTTCTGTGAGACTAATGTCAAATATAATAGCAATAATTGGTAAATATGCCACATGGACTTTCTTTGAATATGTTCTAAGGAATTAATTTCTGATTGAAAGCATCAAGCAGATGTGGGATTTACAAAGATCTGGATTGTAATACCTATTGTGTATTAGAGTAAGAATATATGAATTTCTGTTATTCATTGTTCTGCTATTCCAAACGTTTCTTTCCTGTGTAGCTTTGGGAGATATTAAGGAAAAGATGAGTAATTGTCAAATCCAGAGTAGCACTGGGAACAAGATCACTAAAGTTTCAATTCATCATAGCTTGGAAATGTGTAGTCCAGAGGGTGCTGCTTTAAAATCTATCGTTTAAATGTTGAGATACTTTTGTCCAAAAGTGTGGGAATTTAAGATGGCAACTAGCAATCCCCCATTGAGATCCAATGTTGTAAAATTTATTTGTAAGTTAATAATTATAAACAAAATGCTGGACTACGAAGCAGGTGTTACTTTATGAATTGGTTTGATGCCATTGTCTAAAGGTTTGAATTGCCATCTTTTAACTTGTGCTCACCATTAGTATGCCTTCTTTGTGCTCCTTCAGGCTTTCTTGGAAATGGCTTCTGAAGAGGCAGCTATCACCATGGTCAATTACTATACTGCAGTTACGCCTCATCTTCGGAACCAGCCTATCTATATCCAGTACTCGAACCATAAAGAGTTGAAGACAGACAATGCTTTAAACCAGGTTATTGTTTAGTTCATTGTGAAAAGGCTGCACGTTCATACATTTTCACTCATCTGTTTCTTTTTTTTGGAATTATGAATTTGAAATTTGGGGATTTAATGGATGTCTGCCATGATTTTTTTATCTAATGCTTGTATTCCTAAACGTTAAACTGCTTTAGGTTCAAACATTACTGAGTGGTGCCTATAGTGGTGCAAAGGAAATCAATAATGTGATGGTTTCAACTATTTGTAGTGTGCATTTTTTCAAAATTTCAGCCCAGACCAACCTATAGATTATAGATGAGATCACCCCTTATTCTTCTGAACTCCAGAGAGCGTGGGCCCAATTTATTCAGCCTCTCGTTGCAGGATAACCCCCTCATTCCAAAACCAATCTGTGGAATCTTTGTTGCACTGGGGGGAGATGGTGGTTTAGTGTTCCTTGTAAGAGTACATCCAAGTCCCTGAACATCAACACTTAGCTTTTTCGCACCTTGTAATAATTATCCTACTTCTCTCTTCTGACTACCAAAGTGAATAACTCTCACTTCCCTACATTATGCTTCAACTGGCACCTTGTTGCCTACTCACTTAATCTCTCTACATCTCTTTTCAACATATTTTGTGTCCTCAAAGCTTATCTTCCCGCTTAGCTTTGCATCATCACATGGATGCAAGCCCACCCTGTCCAACCTTGCCTCAGAAGATACATTACTTTGTCTAAGTCACTAATATAGATTATAAATAGCTGATCATTGTGACACTCCTCTAGTCATAGCCTGCCAACTTGAAAATGCCCTATTTATCCCTACTGCCTGCTTCCTGTCCATTAACCAATCCTCTATCCATGCTAATACATTACCCAAAGTCCGTGAACCCTTATCTTGCAATTTAACCTTGTGTGGCACCTTATCAATAATTTCAACTTTTAATGCACAGAATAAATTATCTGCTAAATTGAATTAATAAAGTAAATAACACCTTAGTTTGAATGTGTTGCTTAGCAAACTGTTTGAATTCTAATTTTGATTTCTATTTTTTAAACTGACATACAGTAACTTCTAATTTTGTTGCTCCTTTCTCCCCTTTCCCCTAATTTGGGCGAAGTAAAATTGATTTGATCGTTTGTTTAAAAATTATATCTCTAAAATAATGCTTTAAAATGAAACTGAGGTGAAATTGGAAAACTAATTTGCCTGTTATTGCTTTCAGCGTGCCCAAGCAGTTCTTCAGGCTGTAACTGCTGTGCAGACAGCAAGCACCCCACTTACCGGAACTACAGTTAGTGAGAGTGCAGTGACGCCAGCACAGAGCCCAGTACTGAGAGTAATTATTGACAACATGTACTATCCAGTCACTCTGGATGTACTTTATCAGGTGCGTTTATGCTTCACATTGTTTTGTGTTGATTTAAACTCATTTTGATGGACAATAATTGCATTTTTGTTTTTTAAAGATTTTTTCCAAGTTTGGGCCAGTATTGAAAATCATTACTTTTACAAAGAATAATCAGTTTCAAGCTCTACTGCAATATTCTGATCCTATGAATGCACAACAAGCAAAACTGGTAAGTGGGCACAGCTGAAACTTTCCATTACACCTACATTTCTGTTTACCATGCTAATGACAGGCAAATGGGCTTTAGTGGAGCAAGATGATAGTAGCTATAGGTTTCAGGTGATGGCTTTTATGCTTAACTGGGAACTCTTATTAGCTAGTCTGGCTGAGAACTGTGCCAGTTCTGGATTTAGTATATTTACATACCTGCATATTTTTGAAGGTAAAATATTACAACCAATGTAAAGCCGTCCACTTAATATCTATGAATCAAAATTAGCATTCTAACACTCAAATGTTTTTGTTCTTGTTTTACTTGGCCATAACTTGAAAGTAAATTTTGACTTGAACATGCAATATGTGAAATCATCATCAATGGGATTGAAATGTACAGCTGAGATTACTTCATAATTTCTTCAAACTCAAAAAGCTGGTCACCAATTTTCCCAAATCATGCCTGCACATGTGCTTACACTTCTCTTACAATTGAACTTGCTTTTCTGACCACGTAACTATGAAATATTGCTTGAAATACTCAGCAGGCCAGGCAATATCTATGAAGAGAGAAATGGAGTTAATGTTTCAGGTCAGTGACATTCATCAGAACTGTAAAAAGTTGGAAACGTAATAGGTTTTAAGCAAGTTCAGAGGAAGGGAAAGAAAAAGGGAAGATCTATGATAGGGTGGAAAGCACAAGAGAGTAAATGACAAATGTAATGGTGCAAGGCAAAAGGAGACAGTAATGGAACAATTGAAGAACCAAAAGATGGGTTTAGAGCTTTATTCCCTCTAAGTTGCATATCTGTGCAGCCACACAGCAGTGCATCAAGTGCTGTGCAGTTCATTATTATAGCTGCACATACCCTGATGGGTTAAGTGAGGCTTACTGCCACTGTAGGCCATGAGCAAAGAGCTCATAGACTCCCCAGGACACAGGAAGTTAACAGACGAGAGCCAAGTCTGACAGGATTAATCAGGTTGAATTAACAGTCACATTCACTCGTGTCAGTTCCTGGAAGCCTGAAGCTATCGCTCAACCTTTGTCTTCCCTGTGGGCTGCTCACCAATCCTTCCACTCGACGCCTTTCCTGCTCACCTCATCCCTCCCTGGCCCTCCTGTTTGCAGCCCCTCATACTATGGAATTTTTGTCATAATGGAAAAATTTGACATCAGACAAGTATAAAATTCGTTTTCCAGAACCAGAGAAATTGTTCAGCTGTAGATTTTTGAGGTGAAGTGAGATGACTGCCCTTGACATCAAGGCAGTATTTGATAGAACGTGGCATCAAGGAGCCATAGCAAAACTGGAGTCAATAGGAATGAGGGGGAAAGCTCTCCACTGGTAACAGTCATATCTAGCACAAAGGTTGTTGGAGGTCAGTCATCTCAGTTCCAGGTCATCACTGCAGGAGTTCCTCAAGGTCATGTTCTCAGCTCAACCTTCTTCAGTTGCTACATCAGTGACCTTCCATCATAAGGTCAGAAGTGGGGATGTTCACTGATGATTGCATAATGTTCAGTACAGTCACGACGACTCAGATACTGAAGCAGTCCGTGTCCAAATGCAGCAACACCTGGACAACATCTAGGCTTGGGTTGACAAGTGGCAAGCAACATTGTGCCACCCAAGTGCCAGGCATTGAGCATCTCCAGCAAGAGAGAACCTAGACATTGCCCCTTGACATTCAATGGTATTACCATCACTGAATCCCCAACTTTTAACATCCTGGTCAATGTCAGTGACTATCATCACTGTGAAAAGTTAGAAATGTAATAGGTTTTAAGCAAGTTCAGAAACTGAACTGGACTAGCCATATAAATACTGTGGCTACAAGAGCAGGTCAGATACTAGGGATCCTGCGGTGAGTAACTCAACCTCTGACTTCCCAAAGCCTCTCTTCCATCTACAAGGTCCAAGTCAGGAGTGTGATGGAATACTCTCCACTTGCCTGGATGAGTGCAGCTCCAACAACACTGAAGAAGCTTGACACCACCCAGGACAGTTTAATTGGCACCCTATCCACAAACATTCATCCATCCAGCACTGATGCACAATAGCAGCAGTGTGTACCATCTACGCGATGTACTACAGCAATTCACCTAAGGTTCTTTAGACAGTATCTTCCACATGACCACTACCATCCAGAAGGACAAGGGCTGCAGATGCATGAGAATGCTGTCACCTGGAAGTTCCCCTCCAAGTTACACACCATCCTGACTTGGAAATGTATCCCCTTTCCTTCGCTGTGGGTAGGTCAAACTCCTGGATCTGTCTCCCCCCCTCCCCCCACCCACCAACCAACACCACAGTGGGTGTAGTTTTTTTTAATTCATTTCATGGATTGTGACCTTTGTTGGCTGGGCCACTTGGAGTGCAGCCGTTCAAGAAGGCAGCTCACCAACACCTTCTCAAAAGCAATTTGGGATGTGCAATAAATGCTGATCTAGCCAATGATGCCCACATCCCATGAGTGAATAAAAATAAAAGATTTATCATTCACAGGATGCCATGCACCACTGGTAAGCTCAACGATTATTGCATAATAGCTCTTGAGTGGGTGGTGGTGAGCTGCCTTCTTGAATACCTCCTAGGCTATCTCAGAGGCAGTTCAAAGTCAACCACGTTGCTGTGGGCCTGGTTTCACATTTATGTCACACTTGGTAAGGGTAGCAGGTTTCCTTTCTTAAAAGGGCATTGGTGAACCAGATGGGTTTTTATGACAATCTGGTAGTTTCGTGGTTATCACTACTGATACTAGCTTGTTGGTCCAGATCTATAATTAAATTGAATTAAACTCCCCAGCAGCCATTATGAGATTTGAACTCATGCCTCCTGATCATTAGTCCTGGCCTCTGAATTACTAATCCAGTATCATAACCACCATACCCCTCTAAATTATGAGTTTTAAAAAGCCAGTTACCTCATTAACAAGGGATAACTTCTTCGGAGATTTTTAAGTGATTTTAACAACTGCAGAATAAAAGGGGAAGTTCTCATAAATTCAGTGATTCCTAGACATTGCTATCTGCAGGAGCTTAAGTATACAGACATGCAATTGGGACAGGAGACGGCCATTCGGCCCCTCAAGCCTGCTCCACCATTCAATAAGCTCATGACTGATCTGATTGTGGCTTCAACTCCACTTTCCTTCCTACCCCTTATACCTTTAGTTTCTTGATTGACAAGGGAGTCAATCTAATTCAGCCTAAAAAATATTCAATGACCCAGCCTTCTCCACTCTCTGGGAAGAGCGTTCCAATACTCAAGACCCTCTTAGAGAAAATTTTTTTTTCTTGTCTCCTTAAATGAGAGACCACTTAATTTTAAATTGTGTCCCCTAGTTGTAGTCTTTCCCACAAGGTAAAGCATCCTTTCCGCATCCACCCTGTCAAGTCCTCTGTGCCTTATATTTTTCACTAAGATAACCTCTCATTCTTCTAAACTCCAATGGATGCAGGCCCAATCTATCAAACCTGTCCTTGTAGGTTAATTCCCTCATCCCAGGAATCAGTTGAGTGGAACCCCTTTGAGCTATTTCCAGTTGTCTCCTTTCTTAAATAAGGAGACCAAAACTGTACGCAGTACTCTAGAGGTGGTCCCCCCAATACCCTATACAACTGTAGCAAAACATCCCTACTCTTATATTCCATTCCCCTTAAATTAAACAACATTTCAATCATTTGCCTTCCTAATCACTTGCTGTACCTGCATACTAAGTTTTTGTGATTCATTTACTAGAACACACAGATCCCGCTGTGCTTCGAGTTTGCAGTTTCTCCCCATTTAAATAATATGCTGCTTTTTTATTCTTGCTAAAATGAAAAAGTTCATATTTTCCCACATTATACTCCGTGCCAAATTTTTGTCCATTCACTTAACCTATTCTTGTCTGCAGAATCCTTATGTCCTCTTCACAACTTACTTTCCTACCAATCTTTGTGTCGTCAAATTTTGCAACCAAATATTCATCCCATGATCCGTATCATTAATATAGATTGTAAATAGTTGAGACCCCCAGCACTGATCCCTGGCACTCCATTTGTTATATCTTGCCAACCATTTCTGCCTACTCTGTTTCCTGTTAGCTAACCAATCCTCTATCCATGCTAATATGTTATCCCCCACAGCATGAGCTCTTATTTTGTGTCGTAACCTTTTGATGTGGCACCTTGTGAAATCGAAGTACACCACATCCACAGGTTCCTCTTTATCCACAATGCTTGTTACCTCAAAGAACTCAAATAAATTAGTCAAACACAAATTTCCCTTTCACAAAACCATGTTGACTGCCTGATTGCATTGGGATCTTCTAAGTGCCCCACTATAATCTCCTTGATAATAAATTCCATTTTCCCTAAGACAGATATTAAGCCAACTGGCCTGTAGTTTCCTGCCTTCTGTCTTCTACCTATCTTGATTTAGAGAAGTTACATTTGCTATTTTCCAATCTGATGGGACCTTTCCAGAATGTGGGGAATTTTGGAAAATCAGAACCATCATCTGTCTCAGCTGCTACTTTTAAAGCTCTCTAGGATGAAGTCCATCAGGACCTACAGCTGAAGATGGTTGGGCTGAGGATACTACCTTGAGGAACTCCTGCAGTAATATCTTGGAGCTGGATGACTGATCTCCAACAACAATCTTCCTTTGTGCTAGGTGTAACTCCAACCAATGGAGAGTTTTCCCCCTGATTCCCATTGACTCCAGTTTTGTTACGGCTCCTTGGTGCCACACTTGGTCAAATGCTGCCTTGATGTCAAGGGCCATCACTCTCACCTCATCTTGAGAGTTCAGCTCTTTTGTCTAATTTTGAACCAAGGCTGTAATGAGGTCAGGAGCTCAGTGGCTCTGGCGGAACCCAAACTGGGCATCAGTGAGCAGGTTATTGTTAAGCAAGTACCACTTGATAGCACTGTTGAAGACCCCTTCCATTACTTTACTGATGATGGAGAGTAGACTGATGGGGTGGTAATTGGCCAGATTGGATTTGCCCTTGCTTTTGTGTACAGGACATACCTGGGCAATTTTTCATATAGCTGGGTGGATGCCAGTGTTGTAGCTTACTGGAGCAGCTTGGCTAGGGGTGCGGAAAGTTCTGGAGCACAAGTCGTCAGTACTATTGCTGGAATATTTCCAGGATCCATAGCCTTTGCAGTATCCAGTGTCTTCAGCCATTTATTGATGATATGTGAAATGAATCGAATTGACTGAAGACTGGCATCTATGATGCTGGGCCCTTCTGAGGAGGCTGAGATGGATCATCCACTCAGCACTTCTGGCTGAAGATTATAGCAAACGCTTTAGCCTTACCTTTTGCACTGATGTGCTGGGCATCTCCATCATTGAAGATGGGAATATTTGTGGAGCCTCCTACAATAAGTTGTTTAATTGTCCACCACCATTCGCAACTGGATATGGCAGGACTGCAGAGCTTAGACCTGGTCTGTTGGTTATGGGATCACATAGCTCTGTCTGTCAGATGTTGCTTATGTTTGGCACACAAGCTGCCCTGTGTTATAGCTTCACAATGTTGACACCTCATTTTTAGGTATGCCTAGTGCTGTTCCTGGCATGCCCTCCTGCAGTCTTCATTGAACCAGGGTTGATCCTTTGGCTGGATGGTTATGGTAGAGTGGGGGTACGCCGGGCCAAGAGGTTACAGATTGTGGTTGAGTACAATTCTGCTGCTGATGGCCCACAATGCCTCTTGGATGCCCAGTCTTGATTTGCTAGGGCAGTTTGAAACCTATCCCATTTAGCACAGTGGTAGTGCCACACAACACGATAGAGGGTATCTTCATTGTGAAGGCGGATCTTTGTCTCCACAATGACTGCAGTGGTCACCGCTACCGCTCCTGTCATGGACAGATGCTTCTGAGGCTGGCAGATTGTGAGGATGAGGTCAAGTATGTTTTCCCCCTTGGCTCCCTCACCACCTGCCACACCCCCAGTCTAGCAGCTATGTGATTTAAGGCTCATTCATTAGTGGTGCTATGAGCCACCCTTGGTGGTGAACATTGAAGTCCCACACCCAGAGTACATTCTGCACCCTTGCATTTGTAGCAAGTTGTCTTTGACAGTTACTTAACAAGCCTTTTGGTAGATGCAACCTGTTCAACTTTCCCAGTGGAAAGCAAGCACATTTACATATGACTGGCTATTATTAGAAGGAAGTACTTCATTGCCATGCAACCACCTAATCCAAGTGCTTTTTACTGAAACCATTTCTGCTGAACCTAGAATGCGGAAACAAAGTGCAAATACTCTGTGTAGAAATAACGTGCTGCAGTTGTTGTGGAAATTGCTGTCAATGAGGTTTTGATCACCCAGTTGTTTTATTTAACATTATTTGGGCAAGTTTTTACTAGGCTGGTTTTTCTTCTGGCCTACTTCAATTATGTGTTCTGTAGCAGTAGTTGCACTTACTATTTTTTGTGCATTACCACATGGAAGGAAAAAAAATGGAAACCAGGTGGGAAGAAAGAATTGGTAGATAGGGCCAAAAAGCAGGAGGATTGAAAAGCTTGAAGATTTCTTTAACAACAAGGTAGCAAGTTTTGGAAACTGTTATGATGTGGCAGATGATGTGTGCCAAGCAGGCCAAATCACAAGGGAAATTTGGTCACACTACCACAATGGTTTTGCAGTTTGTATTTATCATGAGAATGCACTGAATTCAGAAGTAATGAGTCCTCTAGAACCTTTGGAGCTTTTAAAAATTATATTAAAATATTTATTAACAAAATAAAAGATTTCAAGCACTTACATAAACTAATTATGTAATACTATAAAAAATCTTAAAGTTTCTAATTAACCTGACTCCCAATTACACACACCCTTTAAGGCAACATTCCAAAATAAATTTTAGTAACTTTTTAAAACCAGCAAGTTAACACAATACCCACTTGACAGTGGAATTCCAAATGGCTTTCTCCAGCTTTAGTTACTGGATGCAACAGGCTTATGCACAAATGACCATATGATGCCGGAGCAGAAGTAGGCCATTTGGCCCATCAAGTCTGCTCTGCCATCCAGCAAGATTATGGCTGATCTGATAAAGCTTAACTCCACTTTCCTGCCTTTTCCCCATTACTCTTGATTCCCTTACTGATTAAAAATCTGTCTATCTCAGCCTTGAATATACTTAACAACCCAGCCTCTTCAGCATTCTGTGATAAAAGAATTCCAAAGATTCATTACCCTCTGAGAGAAGAAATTCCTCCTCATCTGTCTTAAATGGGTGACACCTACTCAGATTATGCCCTCTGGCCCTAGACTCGCCCACAAGGGGAAACAACTTCTCAGCATCTACCCTGTTAAGCCTCTTAAGAATCTTATATGTTTCAATAAGGTCGCCTCTCATTCTTCTAAACTCCAGTGATATCTTTCTTTAGATAAGGGGACCAAAACTGTTAATAGAATTCAAGGTGTGGTCTAACTAGTGCCTGTATAGTTTTAGCAAGACTTCCCTATTTTTATGCTGTACCCTCTTTGAAATAAAGGCCAACATTCCATTTGCCTCCCCTATTACCTGCTGAATTTGTATGCTAGCTTTTTGGGATTCATGCACGAGGATTCCCAAATCCCTCTGTGCTGCAGCTTTCTGCAGTCTTTCGCCATTTAAATAATGTTTTCCTCCTCTTCCTGCCAAAGTGCATAATCTCATATTTTCCCAATTATATTCCATTTGTCAAGTTTTTGCCCACTCGCTTAATCTGTCTATAAACCTCTGGAGACTCTGAGTCACCCTCACCACTTGCCTTCCCACTTATTTTTGTCACCCGCAAACTTGGCTATAGTACGTTCACTTCCCTCATCCAAGTCATTAATATATATTGTAAATAATTGTGGCCCCACCTCTGATCCCTGTGACACTCTCTAGTTACCACCCTGAAATGCCCCCCTTATCCCAACTCTGTCTTCTGTTAGTTAGCCAACATGCTAATATACTACCCCCAACACCACAGGCTCTTATTAAGTAGCCTTATGTGCAGTACCTTATTTGAAAGCCTTTTGGAAATCCAAATATATTACATCTACTCATTCTCCTTTGTCTACCCTGCTTGTTGCCTCCTCAAAGAATTCTAATAAGTTTGTCAGGCATGATTTCCCCATCATGAAGCCATGCTGACTCTGATTATATTATGCATTTCTAAATGCTCTGCTATTACATCCTTTATGATAGACTCTGACATTTTCCCAATGACAGATATTAAGTTAACTGGCCTATCATTCTGATTTTTTGTCTTCCTCTGTTTTTGAATAAGGACGTTACATTAGAAGTTTTCCAATCCTCTGGGACTTTTCCAGAATCTAAGTGCCGTTGGAAGATTACTACCAGTGCATCCACTATCTCTGAAGCAGCTTTCTTTAATACCCTAGGATGCCAACCATTAGGTCCAGGGGACTTATCGGCCTTTAGCCCCAATAGTTTCCCTAGTACTTTTTGTCTCAGGATAGTTGTTGCATTTATTTCCACCCACCCTTTTGCCCCCTGCTTATTTAGTATTTTTGGAATGCTTTATTGTCTTCTACCGTGAAGACTGATGCTAAGTATTTATTTAACTCCTCTTCCATTAATCATTTCCCCAGCCTCATTCTCTAAGGGACCTATGTTCACTTTGACGCCTCTCTTCCTTTTTATGTATTTAAATTAGCTTTTACCGTCAATTTCTATGTTATTTGCTAGTTTACCCTCAAAGTTCATTTTCTCTTTTTTAATCACCTTTTGCTGTTCTTTGAAACTTTCCAATCCCCTGGCTTACCACTAATCTTTGCCACATTGTAGGTTTTTTATTTCAATTTGATAAAATAGTTGGGGGCTTCTTGGTCTTCTCACACATTCCTGTTAGATCTTACTTGGCCCCCAACATAGCCTTTCATTCTCCTTTTATGTGTGTTTCTCTCTCTTTAATATGTGAATGCCATTGTTCCACATGTCATTGGAACTGTACCTTTCCCATAATATAAAAACTTTCATGTTGCCAATATTGTCAGTAACCCAGGGAAAAATAAACACACTGCTTAGCCTTGCTCAGCTGGCCAGTTGTAAACATACTAAAATCTCTGAAATCCAAACAATCCTTTCAATTATCCAAAAATGCAATTCCCTTCACACCTTACATGCTAAGACAGCATCCATGATCACTCATTAGCATTTCAAGTACATTTCAACACCTAGCTTCTTTCCATGATTTCAAATTTGCAATCTACTTGACTTCAAATGTAATTAAATCACACACAACCATCTACACACTCACCCATAAACTGACTTTACAACAAACTAGAAAAATATTATGAAAAGTATTATACTTGCGTAACAAAAACCAAAACTGGGGAAGAAACTTTAAGCAGTTTATCAAACAGTGTGTTCTCGACCATATTGAATCCAAGATAGAAACTGTAGACCCAGTGGATTTAATAAAAGAGCTATAAATGGAGCCAGAATGGATGATTTTAGTTTTGCTTACATGAGTTAGAAATTTTGATTCTTTCATTGCGTAACTTTTGGACAGGTTGTTGGTTTAGGAAGAAAGATGAAACACAGATATGTACAAGCTTGACAACTGCCTCTAAGATATGTCATTAATTTTAACCAGCATAGCCTCTGTTGGTACAAAACAAAAATTGAAAGGTCTCGAACAAAGGATCCTTAAAGATTTGTGACAGGTAGCTCTATTTTCGAGGAAGGAGAAGAAAAAAAATTCACATTGGTGGATGATTGGAGCTAGTGGGGGAGTTTAAGCTAAAGCCTTTTAAGGAAAGGCATTTTAAAAGAGCTAGAGAATCATCCTTGATTTAAGGTTCATAAAAGGTGCTAGACAAATTCAATTTTCAGCCTTGCTGTCTAGAAATTTGCATAAAGCCTTTTGCATCCAATCTTTTTTTTTTACGAATTAGGGGCAGGAGTAGGCCACACGGCCCCTTGAGCCTGCTCCTTTATTCAAAAAGGTCATGGCTGAACTGAATGCAACCTCAGCCCCACATTCCTGCCTACCCCCTATAACCTTTTCACCGCTTGTTAATCAAGAATCTACATACCTCAGCATTAAAAATATTCAAAGACTCTGTTTCCACTGCCTTTAGAGGGAGAGTTCCAAAGACACACAACCCTCTGAGAGAAAAAATTTCTCCTCATCTGCCTTAAATGAGCGAACCCTTATTTTTAAACAATGACCCCAGTTCTAAATTCTCCCACAAGAGAAAACATCCTCTTCAGATGCACCCTGTCAAGAGCCCTCATGATCTTAAAGTTTTCAATTAAGCCGCTTCTTACTCCCAAATCCCAGTGGATACAAGCCAAACCTGTTCAGCCTTTCCTCATAAGACGACCCGCCCATTCCTGGTATTAGTCTAGTAAACCTCTGAACTGCTTCTAACACATTTATATCTTTCTTTAAATAAAGAGACCAGTACTGTACACAATACTCAGGATGTGGTCTCACCAATGCCCTATACAACTGAAGCATAACCTCCCTACTTCTGTAATCAACTCCCCTGACAATAAATGTTAACTTTCTATTACCTTTCCTAATTACCTGTTGTACCTGCATACTACCCTTTTGTGATTCATGCACTAGGACACCCAGATCCCTCTGAACCTCAGAGCTCTGCAACCTCTCACCATTTAATAATCTTTTTATTCTTCCTACCAAAACGAACAATTTCATATTTGCCCACATACTCCATTTGCCAGATCTTTTCCCACTCACTTAACTTATCTATGTCACTTTGTACCTCCTTACATCCTCTTCAAAGTTTACTTCCTTTTACTATCTTTGTTGTCAGCAAATTTAGCCACCATTCCTTCAGTCCCTTCATCCAAGTCACTTAGATAAATTGTAAAAAGTTGAGACCCCAGCACTGATCGCTGTCTGTCATCTTTGTGTCTCCACCATCAACTTCTGATGGAAAAATTGTGCCCCTGGTTTGAAGTAGAAAAGTTCTACTTTTGGTACATGAGGTTGTACTTTCTGTTAAAGCTTTCATAAAATTAACAGCAGTCGTATGGTTTTGTTGTGTGTACCTTTTGTAGAACACTTCAGGATCCCTCTCTCTCTACCACCACACCTTTGTGTCTCCACCATCAACTTCTGATCGAAAAATAGTGCCCCTGGTTTGAAGTAGAAACGTTCTACTTTTGGTACCTGAGGTTGTACTTTCTGTTAAAGCTTTCATAAAATTAAGAGCAGTCGTATGGTTTTGTTGTGTGTACCTTTTGTAGAACGCTTCAGGAAAATCCACACCACGGTTTGACATAACAGTTAGTGAATGTCTTTAATTTCTGTCATCAATAGTACATCGAGGCTCCTGGGTTCATTGAAAAACTATCCACCTGTGGGAGCTTTTTGGCTACCATAAAACCTTTCGTGCATGTTCTTGGACAGCTATTCAGTCACGTTGTTAAGTCATTCCTCTTCCATGCACTGTTTCATTATCATAACTCCTTGTAAGTGGTAAGCACAGCAGTTTTGTTTTTGTGAGGCAGAGAAGGAAGAAAATCAGGTTGTAAACCATGCATCAGTAATTAAATTTGTCTATTGCACTTAGTGCGCATTAGCTCAGAATGTTGAGCTATAATTTAATATAAATGATTTGGACTTTATAACTGGTAACATAACTCAGGAATCAGAAGTACATTTTCAAAATTCGTGGGTGACACCGATTTGGGGTTTATAAAAATTTAAGACTGCGATGAAATATAAGATGTTAGCAATTGACAAATCAATTCAATATCGATAAATTTGAAGTGGTTCATTTTGGCAGGAGAAATAAAACTTACATACTCCCTGGGATATGAGTGTCTAAGTGGAATAAAGGGCAGTAGGATTTTTGTTTGAGAACCGAACCAAACTACTGAGTAACCTAGACATGTTTTTATTTAGATTGCACGTTGTCTTCCCCAAAGACATGAACTAACTGACCTTGTGTTACCTGGGATATCATATTTGGAGCTATCGTCACCGTAGTAACCCATTTACCCCTGAAGTTTGAAGAAGAGTAGACACTAGTTTAGTTTTTGAACCCTTGCCACCATAAAAAGAATGCATCCAAGTACAAGATTGATCTCTCTCTGAAAAGATTTTATTAAAAATCATTTGAATTAAATTCACCCCTCTAGCATTTAAAGCCAGTTTAATTGATCTTGGAAAACTAGGTTCCTAAGAAGCACATAAAAAGGCTTGGAATTTGTAGGTGGATAGTAATACTTGTTGCCTGCTACACCCAAATCCCAAAAGCCTGAGAAACGGCACCTTTACATTTAGTTTATTTTTCTCTCTAGCCAGCTAAAAACATTTAACTTTCTGTCACATATACCATACCCACATTAAATGTGGCCAATATCTTTGGTTTTGTCACAGGAGTAGGTTAATTACAGTCTTCAGAACTTTTTTTGCAGTGTGCAAGTACACTCCAAACCTACCATTCATCTTTTTTTTTACAGTTTCTTTAACCCAGCATAGAGGATTTAGCATTCCTTGGCCCAGTTGGCATTATGCCACAGGTGCATAAAGCTCAGTTTAGGTCACATCCGGAGTACCATGTTTACCTGTGGGCACCACACCTTAAAAAGGGATTTTGTAGGCATTGGTGTGGGTGAAATGCAGATTCAACAGAATGGTATCTGAGCTGAAAGGGTTATATTATGAGGAAGGGTTGCATAGACTAAACTTGTATTCCTTTGAATAATGGGTGATCCAATTGAGATGTTTAAGAAAAACATTGTGTCTCTGGGTAAATAGAGAGCAACTGTTTGCCCTTGGGGGAGCCCAGAACAGGTGGGCATAAACTCGAAACTGGAGGTGGGCCATTAGTTGGTATGGATGGACTTTTTCACACACAAACAGCAGTGGGAATCTGAATTTATTTCTCCTGCATTCTTCATTCTTCTCCCTCTGTGCCCCCATCCCCCACCAAAAAAAAAATGCTGTTCCAAAACTTAGTTGGGCTTGGGTGTTAAGAAATATGAAATGGAAATGGGTAAATGAAGTTGAGATACAGATCAGCCAGGAGCTAATTGAATGAGGTATCAGTCTTTAAGGTCCAATTAGTCCACTTTGATTGCAAGCATTACATATTACAAGCCATATTGTCATTTCATGTTTATCAGCCAGATATAAAAATAGCCTAAACAAACAAGGACAATTGAGGGATCTGAGACACAAAATAGAATTTTAGCGTTCAGATTGTTTCCAAATCCAGTTGCTTGTCTCCCAACATGTCTGCCAGCATTGGTTGTGGTATAATGCCTGCAGCAAAACAAACGTTTTTAAGTTAAGGCGGCATGTTGATACCTGTGTTTGCCACGCACTAAGTATTCTACAGAATGGAACAACCCATTTCAGATTTGTTGATTAGCATAATTAGAATGCAAGGCTTTGCTGTCCAAGCCTTGTGTTATGGCTAGGTATGTTTGTCTCATACTTGAACAGCACCTCTGAAGAGTGACTTTTCCAAATGTCAAAATAAATAAAGAGTTGGGGAATAGGTTTTATTTGTATGCTTAGCAGTCAGGTTTGGCCATGCATCCCGCCCAGTGTGGGGAATTGTAGCCCCATCAACAAATTAAGCTATAAATAGATTAATGAAAATGCACAAATAAAATTTCTGTATGGACACAGGTTTTATGGTCATTTAAAAACTTGTGTTGAGCTCTGCAATTTGCGCAGTTTGCAGAGCGATAGATGGCTCAGAACAACCAGGGAGTTGAAATGAAGCAAATGGAGCTGCAGCTCTGAGGCCACCTGCGATCTTGGGCTTTCCGGAGGAATGAATTGTGTTGGTGGGCTCATCCAGGGCACTTTCTCTGTGAGTTGGCCATGGTCGGGTTGATGGGCGCACACGGGTATATCACCTCTTCCCACATGACCATGGGTGCAGCACGAAAACTGGCCCATGTGACTTTTTTTTTGGAGAAGAAGGAAAGGTGTGTGGTGCAGGTAAAAAGAAGAATATGAAGGCTGGACCCAGGAGCTGGCAATATGCAAATGCAAGGGTGTTGCAGCTCTTTCAGTTACTTGAAGTGATTGACCATTTTTATTGATGAGTGAATCAGGGTGTAGGTAACTATAGAAGTTTTCTGTTTGAAGGTAAAGTATGCCCACATTTGTCTAGGGAGGTAGGCAAGTTAATGGTCATCTGGAGGGAGAAAAAGTTTTAGCTTTTTTTCTCACTTGGCAATAGTTTAAACTGGTACTGGGAAATATAAGCATTAAATTTATAGCTTAACTGCTAAGAGTGTTGAAACTAAGGTTTTACAGG
The DNA here is from genome assembly GCF_017639515.1 of Carcharodon carcharias. Classification (NCBI taxonomy): domain Eukaryota; kingdom Metazoa; phylum Chordata; class Chondrichthyes; order Lamniformes; family Lamnidae; genus Carcharodon; species Carcharodon carcharias. Next base: position 97,229,066 of record NC_054482.1, on the reverse strand, counting down.
AAGATAAAAGCAAAATACTGCAGCTGCTGGAAATCTGCAACAAAAATATAAATAGCTGGAAAAACTCAGCAGGTCTGACAGCATCTGCTGAGAGGAATACAGTTAACGTTCCGAGTCTGTATGACTCTTCATCAGAACTGAGGAAAAATAGAAATGAGGTGAAATATAAGCTGGTTGAGGGGAGTGGGACAGGTAGAGCTGAATAGAGGGCCAGTGATAGGTGGAGGCAAAGAGGAGATTGCCAAAGATGTCATAGACAAAAGGACAAAGGCTTGTTGACGGTAGTGATATTAGCTAAGAAATGTGCTAATGGTGACAAGGGTAGAAAGCAGGGCGAGCAAATGACAGATAACCCTAAGTGGGGTGGGGGGGAAGGGATCGAAATAGGTTAAAAGATGGAGATGAAACAATGGATGGGAACACATTTAAAAATAATGGAAATACGTGGGAAATGAAAAATATATTTAAAAAATATAAATGATTAGAAAAAGGGGGATTGGAAAGGGGTTGGGGGTGGAGGAGAGAGTTCATGATCTGAAGTTGTTGAACTCAATGTTAAGTACTTAAGGAAGAACTGGCCAACTTGAAGGAACTGATTACTTTTTATCAATTTGCTGCCAAGATTGATGTTCTTACTAAAAATGCACCAGAAGAATTAGAAGCTCTGCTTGCTAGTTTAAAAATTACATTGGAGCATCAAGCTAAAGAGGAAAAAATAATGGCAATTGGAGAGGCCAAACAGCAACTTGAACTAGAATTGAAGAAAAAGCATGAACAAAATGTGACAAAGCAGGTAGCTGAGCATTGAAACAAGTTAAAGTTCTTAAAGCAGCTGAAGAGGATTTTATGCAGCAGAAAGATGAGCTGCTTACACAAAAAGGGGCAGAATTAAACTGGCGTCTCTTGTAGAAGAATGGTCGTGAAGAAGAATTTGCAGTTGAAAATGCTTCAAATCTGAAAAGATAGGTCAGTTCTAGATGCATGTCTGGTTAAGGGCTTGGACAGTAAAAAACATGCTCGTGTGGGAACAAAATTAGGATCAGGAATGAGAATCTGAACAGAACGGGTCAGAGTCTATTTGAAAGTTATAGCACTGAAATCACCAAAGAAAGCCCTGATGACGGCTTAATTGCCCAACTCTAAAGAAGGAGAGTGAAATTGCTGAATCTAGAGGGCAAGAAGCAATATGACTGGATGTTTTCCTTGGGTTCCAGTTCATAGCAGCCAGTGCTTAGAAGTTAGGTGTACTGTCAGCAATCAGTGATGTTGTCCTTGATAAAGATTAACCAGACCAAACAAATTGCAAGTCCTTTGGACCCCAAGTGAATGCTATCCTGGAGGCCAGACTTCACGCCACCCTCTGTAGATGTTGGAAGGCATCCACAGAGGGGACGAGCAGAAGCATGATGAATGGTGGACCAAGGGGCCCACGGGATGGGAAAAGGAGAAAACCAAGGAAGATTATTACAAAGATAACTAAATGATATCCAGTTGAAGGAGCCTGAGAATGCATTAAAACGATCTGAAAGACAGCAAGCGCAGAAATTTCAACAGGATGGTCGGCAGCTCATTCTTATGGCAAAACTGGAAAAAAGTATGCAGGCAGCTTCAGCACATTGTTCATGAACACAAATTTAAAATGCAACATCTTAAAGAAGAACATGAAAGAACTATAAAGATTATGCAAAATTTAATGGGGATCTTGTGAAAGGACTGAAAGAAAGCAAATCAACTAGCAGTAAAACAATTTTGCAGGAAAATTGAAATTACGAGAACTCATGGAGGTTGAATTCTAAATCCTAATTTTCACATTTGTTTAGCTTTGTCATTGGTTAATCTTCTGGTGTGTAAATCTGGATGAATTGAAAGCTCAAATGGAAAAAATGAGTATGATATTATAGCCATTACAGAATATCCAATGGTATTTGACATTTCAAAAGGGCAGGAAGAAAGGAAAAGGAGGGGGGTAGTTCTGTTAAAAAGGGATGCAATCAGAACAACGGTGAGAAATTATCTTGGTTTGGAAGATCAAGGTATATATTTGAGTTTGGATGGAGGTAAGAAATAGCAATGAGAAGAAGAATGGGAAATAGTTTAGGGTCTCCTAACAGTCGGGACACTAAGACAGAATGTAAATCAAGAAATAATGGGGGCTCATAGCGCAGTTATCATGGGCGATTTTAATCTTTTAGATTTGGATGGATCAAGTGGCAAAGGCAGCCTGAAGGGTGAGTTCTTAAAGTTTATTTGTGAGTTTCTTAGGGTGATATGTTCTGGAACCAACCAAGCAGCAGACTATTTTAGACCTTGTAATGTGTAAATGAGACAGGATTAATTAAAGACTTCATGGTAAAGGATCCTCTAAGCAAGAGTGATCACGTGGTAGAATTTCAGTCAATTTGAGGGTGAGAAATGTAGGAACTAGTATCTTAAACTTATGCAATTGCAAGGGTATGAAGACAGAGCTGGCCAAAATGGACAGGGAAAATGGGTTAAAGGGTAAGACAGTGACATAGTTGTAGACGTTTAAGGATCCACTTCATAAATCTCAACAAAGATATCTTCCATTGAGAGAGAAACTGAGATGGTTGTAATCTTCAAACTTTCCACGATTCTGGAAAGGCCCCAGCAGATTGGAAAACCGCAAATGTAATACCTCTATTCAAGAAAGGAGGGTAGGAGGCAACAGGAAACTGAAGGCCAGTTAACGTAACATCTTTTATTGGGGAAAATGCTGGAATCCATTATTAAGGAGGTAATAGCAGGGTCAGCATGGTTTTGTGAAAGAGAAATAGTGTTTGACATATTTGTTAAGAATTCTTTGAGGGTTTAATAAGGAGGGTGGAAAAAGGGGAACCAGTAGGCAATGATACAAAAATGGGTAGGAAAGTAAGTTGGGGAGGATATAAAGGGTGCCAAGGGATATGGATAGGTTACGTGAGTGGGCAAAAAAAATTGGCAGGTGGAGTATAATATGAGCTTGTACACTTTGGCAGGGAGAATATAAAAGCAGAATATTATTTAAATAGAGACTGCAGAATGCTGTGGGTCAAAGGGATCTTGGTGCCCTTGTACATGAATCACAAAACGTTACCAAGCATATCCAGCAAGTAATTAGGCAAATTGAATTTTGGCCATTGTTGAAAGGAGATTTGAGTATAAAAGTAGGAGCTTGTACAACTGAACAAACATTGTTTGCAACTGCAACTAGAATATTGTGTACAGTTTTGGTCTCCTTTCTTAAGGAGGGATGTGCCTGCATTGGAAGCAGTTCTGAGAAGGTTTAGAAGGCTGACTTGCTGAGATAAAGGGTTGCCTTATGGGGAAAGGTTGAGTAGGATGGGCCTATGCTCATTGAAGTTTAGTAGAATGAGGGTTGATCTTATTGAAACATATACCCTTTTGGGGGGAGCTGGGGACTTGACAGAGCAGTTACTTAGAGGGTGTTGCACCTTATTGGGGAATCTAGAAATAGGGGGCACAGTTTCAAGATAAGTGGTCTCCCATTTAAGACAGATGAGGAAGAATTTCTTCTCTGAGAGACTTAGTATTTGGAATTCTCTTCCCCAGCGAGCACCGGAAGCTGTATCATTCAATATGTTCAAGGCTGAGTTGGACAGATGTTTGATCGAAAAGGGGACCAAGGGTTATGGTGGGGTGGAGGGCAGACAGGAAAGTGGACTTGAGGCTACAATCAGATCAACCATGATCTTATTGTAGAAGGCTCAAGGGGCTGAATACTGCTCCTATTTTTTATCTTGGCGTTTTGGGTCAATGAGCTTTAGAATTAGAAATGTAATAGGTTTTAAGCCAGTGAAATGGAGGAGATTGGAAAAAGAACAAGGGGGAAGGCCTGCGATACAGTTGAAGACCGATTAAATGACAAAGGAGTTGCTGGTGAGGGGTGAATAAGAGTTGCAATTGGACAAGTAAAGAAATAAGATGCATCACAAGGAGATGTGGATGACAAAGATAAGTGGTTGCCTTTCAAGAGGAAGCGATGGTGTCGTCACTGGACTAGTAATCCTGAGACCCAGGGCAATGTTCTGGGGACCAGGGTTTGAATCCTGCCATGGCAGATGATGGAATTCAATAAAAATCTGGAATTAAAAGTGATATAGCTGACAGCTGCATGTCTGCGGCAGGTGGTGAGGGAAAAACATACTTGACCTCATCCTCACCAACCCGCCTGCCACAGATGCATCTGTCCATGACCACCGCACAGTCATTTGTGGAGTTGAAGTCCCGTCTTCGCATTGAGGATACCCTATCACAACTTGATAGTTGTGTGACACTATCACCGTGCTAAATGGGATAGATTTCGAACAGATCAAGCAACTCAAGACTGGGCATCCATGAGGCGCTGTGGGCCATCAGCAGCAGAATTGTACTCGAACACAATCTGTATTCTTACGACCTGACATATCTCTCACTCTACCATTACCATCAAGCCAGGGGATCTACCCTGGTTCAATGAAGAATGCTGGAGGGCATGCCAGGAGCAGTACCAGGCATACCTGTGTCACTTTTGTGAAGCTGTGACACAGGACTACTTGCGTGCAGCATAAGCAGCAAGTGATAGGCAGGGCAAAATGATCCCACAACTAACAGATCAGATCTAAGTTCTGCAGTCCTGCCACATCCAGTTATGAATAGTGGAGGCTCCACAAATATCCCCATCCTCCATGATGGAGGAGCCCAGCACATCAGTGCAAAAGATAAGGTTGAAGCATTTGCGACAATCTTCAGCCAGAATTGCCTAGTGGATGATCCATCTCGGCTTCCACTGGAGGTCCCCTGCATCATAGATGCCAGTCTTCAGCCAATTTGATTCAATCCACGTGATACCAAGAAACGGCTGAACGGATTACACAAGGCTATGGGCCCTGACAATATTCCGGCAATAATATTGAAGACTTGTGCTCCAGCACTTGCCGCACCCCTAGCCAAGCTGTTCCAGTAGAGCTACAACATTGGCATCTATCTGGCTATGTGGAAAATTGCCCTTGTATGTCCCGTACACACAAAGCAGAACAAATCCAACCCAGCCAGTTACCACCCCATCAGTCTACTCTCCATCATCAGTAAAGTAAATGGAAGGGGCCATCAATACTGCCATCAAGCAGCACTTGCTTAGCAATATCCTGCTCACTGATGCCCAGCTTGGGTTCCGCCATGGCCACTCAGCCTTGGTTCAAACATGAACAAAAGAGCTGAACTCCCAAGGTGAGGTGAGAGCGACTGCCCTTGACATCAAAGCCGCATTTGACAGGGTGTGGCATCACAGAGCCCTAGCAAAACTGGAGTGAAATGGGAATCAGGGGGAAAACTACTGGTTGGAGTCATACCTAGCACAAAGGAAGTTGGTTGTGGTTGTTAGAGGTCAGTCATAACAGCTTCAGGACATGGTCACAGAGTTCCTCAGGGTAGTGTCCTCGGCCCAACAACCTTCAGCTGCTTCATCAATGACCTTCCATTGTAAGGTCAGAAGTTGGGATGTTCGCTGCTGATTGCACGATGTTCAGCACCATTTGCGACTCCTCAGATACTGAAGCAGTCCATGTCTAAATGCAGCAAGACCTGGACAATATCCAGGCTTGGGCAGGCAAGTGACAAGTAACATTCACGCACGCAAGTGTCAGGCAATGACAATCTCCACCAAGAGAATCCAACCATTGCCCTTTGATATTCAGTGGCACAAGCGTCACTGAATCCCCCACTATCAACATCCTTGGGGGGGTTACCATTGCCCAGAAACTAAACTGGACTAGCCATCTGAATACTGTGGCTATAAGAGCAGGTCAGAGGCTAGGAATCCTGCAATGCACCTCCTGACACCCCAAAGCCTGTCCACCATCTACAAGACACAAGTCAGGAGTATGATGGAATACTCCCCACTTGCCTGGATGAGTGCAGCTCCCACAACACAAGAAGCTTGACACCGTCCAGGACAAAGCCCGTTTGATTGGCACCACATCCACAAACATTCACTCCACCACTGATGCACAGTAGCAGCAGTGTATATTATCTACAAGATGCACTTCAGCGATTCACCGAGGCTCCTTCGACAGCACCTTCCAAACCAACAACCACTATCATCTAGAAGGACAAGGGCAGCGGATGGATGGGAACACCACTTGGAAGTTCCCCTCCAAGTCACTCACCACCCTGACTTGGAAATATATTGCCTTTCCTTCACTGTCGCTGGATCAAAATCCCGGAACTCCCTTCCTTAACAACGCTGAGGGTGTACCTACACCACGTGGACTGCAGCAGTTTAAGAAGCCAGCTCACCACCAACTTCTCAAGGGTAACTAGGGATGGGCAATAAATGCTGGCCCAGCCAGCGAAGCTCACATCCCATAAATGAATAAAGAAAACCAACAGAGTAAGATGCAAAGAAAAATAAAACAATATAGGGACTCAAGCGTTGAGTCCGGAAAGCTGTAAAGTGTCTAATCGAAAGATGAGGTACTGTTCCTCAAGCTTAAGTTAAGCTTTATTGGAACACTGGAGTAGCCAAGGATAGCGTTGGTCAGCTTGAGAGAAAGGTGAAAAGTTAAGATGATAGGTGACAGAGGGCTCAGGGTCATGCTTGCGGACTGAACAAAGGTGTTGTACAAAGTGGTCACCCAATCTGTGATTGACCTTTCCAATGTAGAGCAGATTCCATTGTGAACAGTAAATACCGTATATTAAATTGAAAAAACTACACGTCAACACTGTTTTACCTGGAAGGAGTGTTTGGAGTTATGGATGGTGAGGAGAGAGCAGGTAAAGGATAGCTGTTTTATATCTTGCACTTGCATGGGTTGGTGCCATGGGAAGGAGAGGGGCTGTTGGGAGTGATTTGAGGCGTGAACCAGGGTGCCATGGAGGGACTGGCCCCTTTGCAATGTTGAGATGGGGGAGGTAGATGTGTTTGGTGGTGGCATCACACTGGAGACAGAGGAAATGGCAGACAATGATCCATTGAATGTGGTGACCAGTTGGGTAGAAGGCCACTTGAGTCTTCTTTGCCATTCAATAAGATCATGGTTGATTTGATTGTGGCTTCTTTCTCTCTCCACAGATGCTACCAGACCTGAATTTTTCCAACATTTTTTGTGTTTCTATTATATAAAGGAAATCATATGTCTCTGAGAGGGAAGGGAAGGGATGAGAGCAGAAGTGCCATGGACATGGGCAAGTGTCCTGGAGTTCAGCCGGACAGAGAAACATGGTAGCATAAACTGTTGCTTTTCAAACTGGAGGAAAGCATATAATGGTTATAACATATAGCATATAACAACTCTTGCTGATAAGTTAGTGATCTGTATTTGGATATACCTAGCATAATTTTAAAGTTTGCAGATGATATGAAACTCAAATGTAATAAACAATAGGAAGAAATTGTAAAGTATTTCATTGATGAAATGGGCCCACATGGTGGATTAAATTAATTGGGAACAGTATAAAGTGATATATTTTGGTAGACAAAATGAGGCACTATAAACCAAATGATTAAAATTTTATAGAGGGGGGTTACAAGAAATAGAGACACCTAGGTGCATGTGCACAAATCTTTGAAGGTGATAGGAGAGGTTGAGAAAAACTGTTAAAACTAAGGTTCCAGTTGAGCTTTTACAAATAGAGTTCAAAAGCAAGAAAATTATGTTAAACTTTTAGAAAACGCCAGTTAGGATTCACGGAGATGGAGTATTGAGTCCAATTCTGGGCACCACACTTTAGGAAAGATGTCAAGGCCTTTGAGAGGGTAATGAGGTGCTTTACCAGAGCGGTACAAAGGCTCGAGGGGCTCCAGTCAGGCAGAAGGACTGGAGAAGGTGTTTGTTCTCCTGAGAGCAGGGAAGGTTAAGAGGAGATTTTATAGAAGTGTTCAAAATCATGAATGGTTTGATTGATTAAATAAGGAGAAACTGTATCCAGTGGCAGAGGGGTCAGTAACCATAGGACAAGGATTTAAGGTGATTGGCAAAAGAACCAGAGGTTTGAAGAATTCTTTACATGTCGAGTTGTTGTGATTTGTATTGCACTGCCCGAATGGGTGGTAGCAGTAGATTGATTAGTAACACTCAAAGCAAATTGAATAAATAATTAATAGGAACAAAATTCCGGGGCTATGGGGAGAGAGCTGGAGAGTGCGATCAGTTGAGCACAGGTATGATGAATTAAATGGCTTTATGTGCTGTAGCATCTGATTTGGCTTGGTGGTACTTGTGGAAAGCACAAGATCTGATGTTTATAGAAATTTTATGACCAGTCTGCTGCTAAATACTCATTTTCTGCTACTTTGGTTCACAACCTACCTGCTGCTAGTTTGGACCTTGTAAATTATGCCTACATCTGGTTGTTTCGTTTTCCAGCATGATTGCATCAGTCCTGTCTGCTATTGGTGACTCAGCTTTATTTGTTCCCTCTGATTTTGGAATCTAAGAAATAGTGTTGTTTTCTAAAGTTTAGGAATAGAAGGGGAGAAAGCACAATTGTAGTGAGATATTGATTTGCAAACTGATGAGCTGGTCTCTCCTGACCAGCTTATTAATCACAATGTAATAAACTTGATTTAAAAGAACCCATGGTGGTATTTTAACAAAACACCATTTTCTTGTCCTGTTCTAAGCATTTGCTTGTATAATGTCATCTACTCCAAAAATAATTAATTGTGGAATGTTTACATGTCATAAGATATTATTTAAATGAAGTATTTCATTCTGATTTTTTCCCCCTAATTTAACTGTCAAAATGAAACAAATGACTTTGTTTTTAAAACAGTCTTTTTTAATTGTATTGAAGGTTACAAAATTTTTTGAAGGTATGATTGTTTTTTTTGTATCTCTGACTTTGTGACAAAACATTTTTATGCTCCTGATTCTTCATCTACTGATTACCAATTTGAATTAATCTTTACAGGCTCTAGATGGTCAGAACATTTATAATGCTTGCTGTACTCTCAGGATTGATTTTTCAAAATTGGTGAATTTGAATGTAAAATACAACAATGATAAAAGTCGTGACTACACTCGTCCAGATCTTCCTTCAGGAGATGGGCAGTCATCTATGGATCCTGCCATTGCTGCAGCATTTGCTAAGGAGAGCTCCCTTCTTGGTAGGATAAAGTCGCCTGTAATAATTTTTTTCAGATATTTTTCAGAGCAAACTATAATTTGTACTTAATGTGGTTTGGACAAATAATATTTTTGACTACCGTTTAGAGCTACATCTCCATAATTTTGACTGCTAAAGTATTTTTCCAAATTAGTCTCCACTTCACTGTCATTAATATTTGTATTAACTAATCATTTGTCCAAGGTGATTGCTTTTATTGGCAGCAAAGATCCAAAATGTGACACACACATTTTGACTGGAATAGGTTTGGTTATCTTGGGGACAACTTCAATCAAAAAAAATGCTAGTTCTTTCATTCACAGGATCTGGGCTTCCGCTGGCTGGGCCAGCATTTATTGCCCATTCCTAGTTGCCCTTGAAAAGGTGGTGGTGAACTGCTATAGTCCATGTGATGTAGGTACACCCACAGTGCTGTTAGGAAGGGAGTTCCAGGATTTTGACCCAGCAACAGTGAAGGAACGGCGATACATTTCCAAGTCAGGATGGTGAGTGACTTGGAGGGGAACTTCCAGGTGATGGTGTTCCCATCCATCTGCTGCCCTTGCCCTTCTCGGTGGTTTGGTCTTGGGTTTTGGAAGGTGCTGTCTAAGGAGCCTTGGTGAATTCCTGCAATGCATCCTGTAGATGGTACATGCTGTTTCTATGCGTCGGTGGTGGAGGGAGTGAATGTTTGTGGATGTGATGCCAATAAGCGGGTTGCTTTGTCCTGGATGTTGTCAAGCTTCTTGAGTGTTGTGGGAGCTGCATTCATTCAGACAAGTGGAGAGTATTCCATCACACTCCTGACTTGTGCCTTGTAGACAGTGGACAGGCTTTGGGGAGTCTCGTCGCATGATTCCTAGCCTTTGACCTGGTCTTGTAGTCACAGTATTTATATGGCTTGTACAGTTCGGTTTCTGGTTAATGGTAACCCCCCAGGCTATTGATTATGAGGCATCCAGTGGTAGTAATGCCACTGAATGTCAAGGGGCAATGGTTGGATTCTCTCTTATTGGAGAAAGTGATTGCCTGGCACTTGCATGACACGAATGTCACTTGTCAGCCCAAGCCTGGATATTGTCCAGGTCTTGCTGCATTTGGACATGGACTGCTTCAGTATTTGTGGAGTTGCGAATGGTGCTGAACATTATGTAATAATCAGCAAACATCCCCACTTCTGACCTAATGAAGAAAGGAAGGTCATTGATGAAGCAGCTGAAGATTGTTGGGACGCGGACACTACCCTGAGGAACTCCTGCAGTGATGTCCTGGAGCTGAGGTGAGTGACCTCCAACAACCACAACCATCTTCCTTTGTGCTAGGTATTATTCCAACCAGCGGAGAGTTTTCCCCTTGATTCCCATTGACTCCAATTTTGCTAGGGCTCCTTGATGCCACACTTGGTCAACTGCGGCCTTGTTGTCAAGGGCTGTCACTCTCACCTCACCTCTGGAATTCATCTCTCTCTTGTAACTGTTTGAACCAAGGCTGTAATGAAGTCACGAGCTGAGTGGCCCTGACGGAACCCAAACTGGGCGTCAGTGAGCAAGTTATTGTTAAGTAAGTGCCACTTGATAGTGCTGTTGATGACCCCTTCCATTACTTTACTGATAATGGAGAGTAGACTGGCAGGGTGGTAATTGTCCAGGTTGGATTTGTTCTGCTCTTTGTGTACAGGACATTTTCCACATTGCCAGGCAGATGGCAATGCTGTAGCTGTACTGGAACAGCTTGGCTAGGGGCACAGCAAGTTCTGGAGCACAAGTCTTCAGTCCTATTGCCGGAATATTGTTAGGGCCCATAGCCTTTCCATAATCCAGTACCTTCAGCCATTCTTGATGATATATGGAGTGAATCAAATTGGCTGAAGACTGGCATTTGTGATGCTGGGGACCTCTGGAGGAGGCTGAGATGGATCATGCGCTCAGCACTTCTGGCTGAAGATTGTAGCAAATGCTTCAGCCTTTTCATTTGCACTGATGTGCTGGGCTCCTCCATCATTGAGGATGGGAATATTTGTGGAGCCTCCTCCCCCAGTGAGTTGTTTAATTGTCCACCACCATTTACAATTGGATGTGGCAGGATTGCTGAGCTTGGATCTGATCCATTTGTTGTGGGATCGCTTAGCAATCACTTGCGGCTTATGCTGTTTGGCACACAAGTAGTCCTGTGTTATAGCTTCACCAGGTTGACACCTCATTTTTAGGTATGCCTGGTGCTACTCCTGGCATGCCCTCCTGCACTCTTCATTGAATCAGGGTTGCCCCCTTGCTTTATGGTAATGGTAGAGTGGGGGAATATGCCAGGGCATGAGGTTACAAATTGTATTCAAGTACAATTCTGCTGCTGCTGATGGTCCACAGTGCCTTGTAATGCCTAGTCTTGAGTTGCTAGATCTGTTTGAAATCTATCCCACTTAGTACGGTGGTGGTGCCACACAACACAATGAAGAGTATTCTCAATATAAAGGCGTGCTTTGTCTCAACAAGGACTGTGCGATGGTTACAACTACTGATATTATCATGGACAGATGCAATTGTGGCAGGCAGGTTGGTGAGGATGAGGTCAAGTATGTTTTTCCTTCTTGGTTCCCTCACCACCTGTCACAGACCCAGTCTAGCTGCTTTTTCCTTTAGGACTCTGCAAGCTTGGTTAGTAGTGGTGCTTCCAAGCCTCTCTTGGTGATTGACATTGAAGTACACCAGCCAGAGTACTCTCTGGGCCTTTGCCACCCTCAGTGCTTCTTTCAAGTGGTGTTCAACATGGAGGACCACTGATTCATCAGCTGAGGGAACAGTGGTATGTGGTAATCAGCAGGACGTTTCCTTGCCCCTGTTTGACCTGATGCCATGAGACTTCATGGGGTCCGGAGTCGATGTTGGGGACTCCCAGGGCAACTCCCTCCTGTCTATACCACTGTGCCGTCACCTCAGGGATGGTGGTTTTTGGTGTCTGGGACATTATGATTCCATGAGGATGATTACGTCAGGCAGTTGCTTGACTAGCCTGTGAGACAACTCTGCCAATTTTGGTACTAGCCCCCAGATGCTAGTAAGGAGGACTTTGCAGGATCGACAGGGCTGAGTTTGCTGTTGACTTTTCTGGTGCTTTGGTCAATGCTGGACGGTCCATCCGGTTTCATTCCTGTTTTGTGACTTTGTAACTGAGGCCAGACCAAATAAGGATGATAGATTTCCTTCCCTAAACGACATTAGTGAACCAGATCGGCCTTTACTACAATCGACAATGGTTTCATGGTCATCATTAGACTTTTAAACCCAGATTTTTGTTTCATCGCATTCAAATTCCACCTTCTGCCGTGGCGGGATTCAAACCCGGGTCCCTAGAGCATTACCCTGCTCCTCTGGATTACTAGTCCAGTGACAATTCCTCTACGCTCCCCCAAACTAAAATTGAAGTTGCATTTCTTATAGGAATATTGGGGTTACATAGGATATTGTCATATATCCCTTTATCCCTTATGTGATGATATTATGGAATATTGTTGTATATTCTTTAACTCTAATACATGTTTAAGGAGTAAGGAAACTGAAGTTGGTTTCATATTTTATTAAATCAAAGCAAATAATAAAACATAACCAGTTATTTGTACTATATATGAGATATAGGTACCGATAATGCCCACATCACGGGATGTCTTTAGTGCGTATGCGAATGTTCGCTTAGAGTTGTTTCAAGATTCCCTCTTTATTGAAAGAAAGAAACGAAAGACTTATATCGTTGTAGTGCTTCATACAACCACTGGATTTCTCAAAGCACTTTACAGCCAATGAAGTACCACGACAGCTGCTTCGTTATCTGCACATGTCCAAATCTTCTCCAGCTACAAGAAAATGTTTCTAACCCTGGCACTGCGCAGGAAACACAATCTTTGGAACTCTCGGCTGCTGCTGCAGAGAACAGTATCTGTTTCCCTGACTGTACTGTACCCCTTTGCTACTATGTTGTTTTTCATTCCACTCGCTTGAATGGCTTCCTGAAACATGGCGCTGTGATCAGTTTACCCATTCACCCTGTAGTCCTAGTTCTAATAGAATGATGCGGCACAGAAGAAAGCTATTCAGTCCATTGCAGAATTGTTGGCTCTTTGAAAGAGTTGTGAAAATAGTCCTGCTCCATTGCTCTTTCCATACAACAGAAAAAAAAGTTAATATTTCAGGTCGGCAGCCTTTTATCAGATCCACACAGGAGAAATTACCTCGTTTCAATTAGTCAAAGTCAAGGGCTGAGGCTTCTCCTATCGCTACATCCTGGATCCCAATACCTGCCTGGCTCTCAGTCACACCCTCCTGTCCCTGACCATTAACTGATCCTTTAGGTTAAGTAGAACTTTAGAATTAGTCAATCAGGATCAGCCCCTTCCTGATGCCCCGCAATGTCTGCAATTTGGACTCCAGTTAAACAAGTCTTGAGCCAATGTTCCTCCACATATAGTTGTCTGGGATTGCAATCCCCTCCCCAAACTCCCACCTGCTGAAGTTACAGCACACAGACTGCCCTGCCATGTTTAGCTAACCTTATTTATTTAATTTTGTGAATATATTTTTGGAAATCATTGGGAAATGTACATTAATTTTTCTAGTCATACATGTATTTTTTGCACTCCAGTTAAATGGTGTGAATTGTTGAGGTTTGCAAGTTACAATGATGAATTTCAACACTTTCTTGTTCTGTTACATCCTTTAGCTAACTTTTCGAAGGAGATTGAATTAAGCCATGTTGCCTTGTATATGCTGATGATGTGAGGGTGTTGCATTATGTGTGCTTGACGCTGAATCTTTGCAAGCTTTATGCCAACTGATTGGTCTAAAGTTACAGTGCTCCATAAGTTGGCTTGAGAACTGTTTATTCACCAAGTTTTTTCCTCAGAAATTGCTATTTAGATAAAGATAATAATAAAGCTGATGCAAATGGATGGAACAAAAGGGTGCGATGTTGGGTTGATTCTTTATAAATGATCTCGGGTGCAACCCTTCTAGAAATACATTTTGTAGTAACTTAGAAGGAAAATTGGTGACGGTCAGTATATTGAATCAGGACAAGTACGAATGGATAACAAGCTGGCCAGAAAAAAAGAGCTTTGGAGTTAAAGGTAGTTACTTAGGAAGTGAAGTTATGCAAGGACCAGTGCAGGGACCACTGTTCACCATTTAAATAAATAATTTGGACTTTGTATCAGAAGTACAATTTCAAAAGTTGTGCACAGCACCAAATTGGGGCATGGTTAAAGAGGAGGAATGCATTAAAATATAGGAAGACATTAATAAATTTGCAGAATGGGTGTGTAATTGACAAATTAACTACTAAAACAAAGTGTGATGTAGTACATTTTGCTAAGAAGAATGAGGATGCCACATACTTCTTAGAAACTAGTGCCTAAATAAGGTAGGGGAGCAGTGGATCTGGGAGTCAGTAAAAGCAGTGCTGCAGCTTATTAAATTCATTTAAAATAAAATTAATTGAAGTACTGGAGTTTTTCTTGCAGGTTTAAATTGAAAGCAAAATGTTACGTCAACCATGTATAGTACCTTGGTTAGACACCTGGGGTACTATGAGCATTTCTGATCTTCATATTATAGAAAGGATAGAGGCGCCTGGAGAAGGTACAATAAAGATTTACTAGAATTATATTGTAATTGAAAGATTATATCTATCAGGAAAATTTGAACATGTTGAGGCTGTCTTCTAAGAAAGAAAACCCACGTGACCTGATAGAGATCGATTATGAAAGTGTTTGATAGAATAGAAAGTAATAGGAAATTTTTCTTTACTCAGAATGGTTAGAATGTGGAGCACACCCAGAAGAAATAGTTGAAGGAATTAGCATTGATGCATTTAAGGGAAAGCTAGATAAAAACATGAGGAAGAAAGGATTAAAACGATTTGATAATGGGGCTAGTGAATAGGAGGCTTGTGTGGTGCATAAACACCAGCATGGACCTGTTGGGGCTGATTGCACAGTACTTACAGCATAGAAACAGGCCACCCATAATAGTAGCCTTAAGTACTTTTGTTCATAGTGCACTTAATTTAAGGAAGTGATCTTCCCTGAGATATATTTGATATTTCAGGCACATAGCACTGAGGATATGGTCAGTATCTCGGCTAGATCTCTCAATTAACTGGCCTGCAAGGACTGTCCCGGACAGTTGCATAGTAAGCTGGAAGGGTATGTGAAACAATCTGGGATTGGGCTGTGTGGAAGCAATTGCAAGCTATTTAGTGATCAGGAGCAATCCCTGTTACTGACATGGAGTTGCTTTCTGACACGCAGGCATGTTCGCTTTGCTAGCAAGTCCTGGAAGGCAGGAGGTTTTTTTTTATAAGTTCTTGGGATGTAAGTGTTGCTGACAAAGCTAGTATTTATTGCCCATGCCTAGTTGCCCTTGAGCAGAGCTGCCTTGAATCTCTTGCAGCCCGTGTGGTGCAGGTACATCCACAGGATGTGAGTTCTAGGAATTTGACCCAGTGACATTGAAGGAATGGCAGTATGGTTCTTAGTCAAGGTGGGGTGTGACTCGGATGTGAACTTAAGGTGATCGTGTTCCCTTATTTCTGCCAACCTTGTTTTTCTAGGTGATAGAGTTTGTGGGTTTGGACAGCGTTATTGAAAGAGCCTTGGTGTGTTGTTGCAGTGGATTTTGTAGATGATACACATTGCTGCCACTGTGCACTAGTTGTGGAGGAGTTGAATACATAAGGTGGTGGATGGGGTGTCACGCTTTTTGAATATTGGAGCTGCAGTTATCCAGACAAGTGGAGAGTATTCCATCACACTCCTGACGTGTGCCTTGCAGATGGTGGGCAGACTTATGAAGTCAGGAGGTGAGATACTTGCCAGAGTTCCCAACCTCTGACCGGTATTTGTAGCCACAGTATTTACGTGGCTGGTCCAGTTCAGTTTCTGGTCAGTGGTAACCCCCAGGATGTCAGTGGGGGATTCAGTGATGGTAATGCCATTGAATGTCATGGGGAGACAATTAAATTCTGTTGTTAGAAATGGTCACTGCCTGGCACTTGTGTAGCACAACTGTTACTTGCCACTTCAGCCTAACCCTGAATGTTGTCCAGATCTTGCTGCAGGCAGGCAAGGATTCCTTCGGTATCTGAGGAATTTGAGAATGGTACTGAACTCTGTGCAATCATTAGCAACATCCCCACTTCTGACCTTATGTTGATGGGAAGGTCATTGATGAAGCTGACTATCCTGAGGAACTTGTGCATTGATGTCCTGGTACTGAGAAGATCGACCCCCAACAACCACAACCATCTTCCTTATGACTCCAACCAGTGGAGAGTTCTCCCCGATTCCTGTTGACTTCAGCTTTGCTAGGGCTCTTTGGTGCTACTTTTGGTCAAATGTTGCCTTGATGTCAAGGGCAGTTAATCTCACCTCACGTGGAATTCAGCTCTTTTGTCCATGTTTGGTTGAAGTACATAATGAGGTTTGGATCTGAGAGGCCCAAGTAAAATCTAAGCTAAGCATTGATAAGCAAGTTGTTGCTTTGTAATTGCTGCTTGACAGCACCGTTGGCGACACCTTCTGTCACTTTGATGATTGAGAATAGACAACGCTGATTTGCCCTTTTTTGTGGATAGGGGATATCTAAGCAATTTTCTACATTGCCAGATAGATGCCAGTGCTCTAACAGTACTGGAGCAGGTTGGCTATTGGCATTGCTACCTCTGGAACACAAGTCTTCAATATTACAGCCAGGATGTTGTCTGGGTTCATAGCCTTTGCTATACCCAGTGCCTTCAGCCATTTCTTCATATCATGTGCAGTGAATCAAATTGGCTGAAAACTGGCATCTATGGTGGTGGGGTACTCAGATGGAGGCCCAAATGGTTTACCCATTTAAGCATATCTAGCTGAAGATGGTTGCAATTGCTTCAGCTTTGTCTTTTGTCACGGAAATGTGCTTTATGTCAAATGATTTTTATTTCACCAGCTGGCGAGACAAGCTAAACCTTCAAAAATGGAGCCTTTTTAAAACACAGACTAAAAGTGTGGCGTGAGCTCGCAGCAAACATGGCTACCCAATTTGCATCACTGTACTCTCCACATTGCAGCCCACTGAGATGGAGAAGCACTCCATCTGCAAAAACCCACCAAGGACAATGGCTTTAGGAGAATATGAATGAGCCACATACCCTGTTCTCATTAGCAAGGCATCAAAGCAATCACCTGGGGCATTCAGCAGAGGGTTCCCACACATGAGCTCATTAAACTCCAATGGGCATATGCCAAATCCAATCACTTGACCGATGGACACTGGCTAAGAAAGAGGTTTCCCAAAGTTACAAGGAGAAATATATTAGTAATGTTTGAATCACTGGGTGATAGCCATGTGACAGGTCCACCCTTTGTGTGTTTAAATTTCTGCTTTCTCTGCAGTAAGGGCAAGCAGTGGAGACACTGAAGGAAGAACCACCAAGTGGTGTGTCTCCTTCCTCTCTCTCCAACCTACCTTGCCAGCTTCGATCCCTGTTTGCTGACCATGACCATGCAGGGACACCCCGGCTGCAGGCAGAGACTTCGTAAATGAATTCAACTCAATGCTACTGTTTGCAGGAGAATAGCCAAATCAACAGAATATATCGTTAATTCGAATCATCGAGGCCACCAAAGGAAAGTCATAAGACAGCCTTCGAATTGAGCTTGAAGCCAGCACAAATAATATACCCCTTTTATTTCTCTGGACTCTGAGCTGACAAATCTTCCCCACTCGAATCTATTGGTGTGTGTGGACTTTGAGTCCGTGTGCATGAAAGTCAGTTTATTTTATTGTTTTCCTTAGATTGGTTTAAGTGTAATGAAGCTAACCTCTTCCTTTGATCTCAAGAAAACCTGTCCAATTAGTTCTTTTATAATTACAGCGTGTAAACGGTTAAACACTCAGTGACTTGGCAAGTATATCCATTTTTAAAAAAAAAAGGACCTGTTGCAATCACGTGAGAGGGAAAAAGGGGAAGCATTTAAAATCTCCCCCCCCTCTCTCTCTCTCTTTCTTTCTCCTGGCCATGACACTTTGCACTGAAGATCTGGATTCCACCCATTATTGAGGATGGTAGTGTTTGTGGGGCCACTGCCGCCTCTGATTAGCTGCTAATTTTCCACTGTGGCTCACAAATGAACGTGGCTGGACTGCAATGCTTTTATCAGATCCATCAGTTGTTGGATCACTTAGCTTTGGCTGTTAGCATGCTGCTTCTGCTAGCATGTGTGTAATCTTGCGTTGCAGCTTCATGAAGCTGCCTGCCTGGTGCTCCTGGCATGCTTTCCATCACATATCTTTGAATCAGGGTTGATCACCTCTCGGCAGGAGTGAATGGTCTGTGGAATCATATCTGTTCTTCGTTGACATTGGAGGTGAAAGATCTGTTGCATAATAAAGGAAAATTAAAGGCACTATAAATTGACTAAATTCTACGGTCAGTGTACCAGGATTGGTCACCTCACTGTATAGTAATGGTGGAGTGAGAGATATGAGATTATAGATTGTGGTTGAACACAGTTTTGCTGTTGATGGTCCACAATGCCTGATGGATGCCTGGTTTTGAGCTGCTCAACCAGTTTGAAAATGTTTTATGTGGATCGCCATTGTTGAGAGAAGATAATTTCCATGTCAGAATATTGTGTTATTTTATTCAATGGAAGAGTATTTCAAATAAAATTATTCTCCCAAGACTTATTCGCTTTGAATCAACTGCATATGAGAAATAGACTATTCACATCTTTGAGACTGTTTTGCCATTCGGTTAGATCGTTCCTGATCTGTACCTCATACGCCATTTGCCGAACTTTGGTTCATATCCCTGGATAACCTCACCTAATAAAAAGCTGTCAAGCTCATTCTGAAAATTCAATCAGCTGCACAACGGACTCTAGAAATAATTCTTTTATTTTAGATTTCCAGCATCGGCAGCTTTTGTGACAATAGATTCTCATTGTTGCTGTCCCTTGTGAGAATCAATTACAAAGATTGGTGATTCATAGTGCAGTCATTCATTTGTTATTCTACTTGTTGCATTTAGGTTGAATAGATTTCAAATTTGTGACAATCTTTTTGGATAGAAAATTATTTGTGAAATTGAGAGAGATCAGGACACACAAACCATGTTGAGAGCGGTTCAACAACTGATTAAAAGTTATTCCGTGTTTGAAGGACTCCAAATACCAGAGAATAAGTTTAAGAGTTAAAGTTTGATGAACATTTCTTGTATAAGGGCATTAAATTGTGCAATATATTACCAAGAAAGGCCATTAAAGCCAATGGTATAATTGGGTGTGAGGCAATTAGATGTGTTTCTGGGAAGATGTCAAATTGAGGCTCATGATGAAATGTATATTTAAGGTATAACCTTATATGGTCAAGTTGCCCTCTCTTTGAGAAGTTCTATGTATATATGAAATTAATTTAGGCAAGTTAAAACCTACCTTTTGTGTATTACTTGTTTGTATCGATTTACAATCTCTAAATGACAATGGACATGCTTTTGGTATTTTACAATTATGTAGAGTGCATAAGCAAATCGAGTTAATTTTTTTGTTGCCTTCCATTTCTTAGGTACCCCTGCGGGAATGATGTCTGGTCCATACAGTGGAGGATCTGGGTTTCCAACTTCAATAAGCTTTGCACAGACTGCAGGTTAGAGTTGCATGAGTAACATTAGTAAGCCTACATTTAAAATATAGGTTTCTTCTGCAACATGTGTAGGCAAGACTGACAAAATGCTGATTAGATACATTGAAAAAGAAAAACCATATCCTGTTTACTTGATGTGGGATCATGCACTTTTGTATAAGTGTTATTGGAACTTCAGATCTTTGTATTGAACAGTATGTGGGCACGCAGAACATCGTTGCATACACCTGTAAACAAAATGATGTCCAGCTTACTGAATGGATTGGTCATACAGAAGCAATTATCACACCAAGAGTTGGCAATGCCGTCTTGGTAAACTTTTAAAACAAAGCATTGCTAAAATTCTGCCTGCAGTTGAGCAATTTTTTTAATTCCAACTATTAATACAGCTTATTTAACTAAGGAAATTTCAATACTGAAGTTTTGTCCAGCACCTTAATTGCTAGGAACTATAGCACCTTGAATGCGGATGCTGAGCAGCGGAGAAAAAATGCTGATTAAGTGACAGTAGTTGTCTTGTTTGGAACAAGTTGAGCTTCTTTGCCGTTGATTTTTCTTTCTCACCTGATTCTACTCATAGCTGCTCTTGTTTGTTTATGTTGACCATATTGTCTCTACAAGCAAAGAAATTGGAGTGTTTTTGAGGAATCTATGTGCAGTCCCAGTGTCACCAGTCGATTTAATTTTTGATAATTATCCACTCTGATGTCTTTTCTTGCCATCCATTTTTATTAACTCTCCATGACTGGGAACAGAAACTTAATTGTAAGCTGAAGTTTCACAGGTACCATCTATCTCCTCTGAGCGGCCTTTACTCATGCATGATCTTCAATAATAAATGTTGGCAGTCTTATTTGCTTATAGGAGCTTTAGAGACAAACCAAACCCAGTTTGCACCTAACAACATAAACCACCACTTAGTGGTTCCTGCCAATTTTCTGTTGCCTAACTTGAGGTCACTGAGGCCAACTGTAGCACCTCAGCAGTCACTTTAGTCAGCACATATGGAAAATCAAAAAATGGGACTTATAATTCTACTGTTAGCTGAATAAATTTACTCCAAATCTCTGGTCAAAACAGAGCACCCTTTGTTATATGGAGAGTTTTCTTCTGGCTGAAATTAGTATTAGTTTATTTTAAAATATTTGGTCTTTGTTGCAGCTGTTCCAGGATCCCTGAGCCCATTGGCTATGCCCGGTGCTGCTGCTGCAGCTGCTGCTGCAGCTGCAGGGCGTGTAGCAATGTCTGGAGTTGCTTCTGCCAACCACAGTGTGCTTCTGGTTAGCAATCTAAATGACGAGGTAATTATTTGTTTTTTTACACATCTTTTCTTCTTCTGTTTGCAGAGCAAGTTGGTATCATTCACTTTTCTAACATTTGTTTGTCGTCTTCACTCATTGTCTTGTTACTTTCTGTGTCCATGTCTGTATTTGTGTCCATGTTTGTATTTCAATGTCCACTAACTAAATTTCCCATAAGTGTAGAAACAAAATTTATATGATCAAATTAATGCATGGTGATTGCAAATGTTATTAGCAATCGCAAAAGTACAGGTGCAAAATAATGATTTAGAATATAATGGGGGGATTTTAGGCCCCATTTCCTGAGTGATATTAATTTCTGCCACAGTACAAGTTATTGTTTTGGAGAAATGCCCCACCCTTTGTGTATATATATTGAGGGTGCCTGGGCTTTTACTTTCTAATCTAACTTGTGCTGTATAGATTAGTAATTCTAAAATTAATGAAGTTGACGAGTTAGTAAGTCATAAATTCTAGGGTTTGGATTGAGTGTAGAGTGAAATGTTATCTGTTCATTGCCTTTTTAGCAACACAAGAAGACTTGAGCAAATATGCAGAATGCTAGTCTCATTACTAATGATCATGAAACTACTGGGTTGTTATAAAAATCCATCTGGTTCAATAACACCCTTCAGGGAGAAAATCTGTCGTCCTGCACGTTCTGGCCTACATGTGACTCTAGATCCACCACAATGTGATCGACTCTTAACTGCCATCTGAAATGGCCTAGTGGGCCATTCAGCTATATCAAACCACCATTTTAATCATTACACTACCTTAAGATACGCTCTGCCCAGTTGACCCTGCAAAGTCCTCCTCACTAATATCTGAGGACTTGCACCAAAACTGGGAGAGCTGTCCCACAGACCACTGGTATAGCCATATTGACCAAATCATACTTTTTAGCCAATGTCCCAGACTGCGTGTCACCATCCCTATCTTTGTCCTGTTCCTCCACTTGGACAGATCTATCAATGGTGGCGGCACACTTGGTAGATAGCCTGGCGTGAGTAGTTAAGGAAGTCCTCAACATTGACTCCAGACCCCAGGATGCCTCATGGCATCACGTTAAATGCAGATAAAGAAATGTTCTGCTGATTGCCGCCTACCACCCACCCTCAGCTGATGAACCAGTGCTCCTCCATTTTAAACATCATCTGGAAGAAGCATTGAGGGTAGCAAAAACACAGAATGTACTCTGATGAACACTGAAGTGCCCCCACCCATCAAGAGTGGCTCAGAAACATCACTGCTGACCAAGTCCTGAAAAATGTTTCTGCAAGACTGGGCATGCATCAGGTGGTGAGAGAACCAACAAGTGGGAAACATTCATTTAGCAATCTTTAACCAATCTACCTGTCACATGCATCTGTCCTTGAGAGCATTGGTAGAAGTGAAATGAATTATGGAAATAAAGGCCCGTCTTCAAATTGAGGGTACCCTCAATTGTGTTGTGTGACAGTACCACTGTGCTGAATGGAAAATAGATCTAGCAGCTCAAAACCAGGCAACCTTAAGGTGTCAGAACTAGGCATCCTTGTCCTGGCTTATCCCTCACTATCATTACCATCAAGCCAGTGGACCAACCCTGGTTCATTGAGGAGTGTTGGAGAGCATGCCAGGAACAGTACCATGCACATTTAAAATGAAATTCCAACCTGATGTCAATACAGCGTAGGACTACATGTACATTACGCAGAAGCCCTACAGCTTGGAGCAGGTTGCAGAAGCAGCATGTCATTGAGAGAGTTAAGTGACGCCACAGCCAGTGGATCAGATGAAAACTTAGCAGTTCTATCACATCCTGTCATGAATGGTGATGGGCAATTAAACAGCTGATGGTACAAGCAGGTTCCAAAAATAGCCTCACCCTCAATGATGGCGAAGCAGTCAGTTCAGAAGGTGACGCTGAAGCATTTGCAACCATCATCTGCCAAGTGCTAAGTGAATGACCCATCTTGGCCTCCTGAGGCCTCATCATGTGTGCCAGTTTTCAACCAATTCATTTCACTCCATGTGATGTCAAGAAACGGCTGTAGGCACTGGGTACAGCAAAGGCTATGGGCACTGAAAACATCCCAGATGTTGTATTGAAGACTTGTCCTCTGGAACTGGCCATGCATTAGCCAAGCTATTGCAGTACAACTGCAACACTGACATCTACCCAACATTGTGGAAGAATACCTAGTTATCTCCTGTCCACAAAAGAGTCTAACCTAGCACAAGGGAAGATGGTTGTGGTTGATGGAGGCCAATCATCTCAGCATGAGTTCCTCAGGGTAATGCTCTAGGCCCTACCATCTTCAGTTGATTCACCAATGACCTTCCCTCCAACATAAGTTCACTGATGATTGCAGCATTCTGTATCATTTGCAACTCCTCATACTGAAGCTTTCTTTGTCCATATGCATCAAGACCTGGATATCATTCATGTTTGGGCTGAAAAGTGCATGTAACATTCTCACCACACAAGTGCCAGGCAATGATCATCTCCAGCAAGAGAGAATCTAACCATTGGCATTCAACAGCATTACCGCCACTCGGGTTACCATTGGCCAGAAACCTAACTGAACCAACCATATTAGTCTGGGCTACAAGAACGGGTTAGAAGCTGAGAATTCTGCAGCGAGTAACTCGCCTGACTTCCCAAAGTCTGTCCACCATCAACAAGGCACAAGTCAGCAGTGTGGTAGAATCCACTCCACTTAGCTGGACAGGTGCAGCTCTAACAAACCTAAAAAGGCTTGAGACCATCTAAGACAAAGCAGCCTACTTGATTGGCACTCCATCCGCAATTTTAAACGTTCAATCCCTCCACCACCGGCGCACAATGGCAACAGTAGTACCATTTACAAGATGTACTGCAGCAGCTTGACAGCACTTTCCAAACTTGCCACCCCCACCACCTAGGTCATGGACAGCAAACACATGGGAGCAGCGCCACCTGCAGCTTTCCCCCTAAGCCACACACCATTCTGACTCAAAACTATATTGCTGTTGCTTCATTGTCACTGGGTCAAAATCCTGGAGCTCCCTAACAGCACTGTGGGTGTACCCATACCAGATGGGACTGCAGCAGTTGAAGATGGTGGCTCACCACCACTATCTCGAGGGCAATTAGGGATGGGCAAAAAATGCTGGACAAGCCAGTGATGCGCATATCCCAAGAGAAAATAAAAAGAGTATGGAAATGGAAAGTTAATTTAAATATTGATATGAGGTAGTGCATTTTGGTAAGCAGAATAAGGAGGTCACCTACTCCTTGGAAAATAGAGTATCTAAATGGTTTAAAGGCACAAAGGCATCCGGGGCGTACGGATTCACAACTCCATAAGAAGTACAAGCAAAGCACGGATTGATTTCTAGGGGATCAGATTCAAAAGCAGAGAAGTCAAAGCACACTTGGGAGTACTATCCTTGTAATATGGAGAGAAGAACTATATTTCAAAAAGGTTGCAGAAGCACTTGAGAGAGTATGAAAAAGATTTACAAGGATGATACTAGAACTGAGGTGTACAACTAACCAGAAAGACTGAACAATCTAGCCCTCTTCTCTATGGGGGAGGTGATTGGAGTATTTAAAGTTATAAACTGGTTCAATAGGGTAGAAACAGATTCTTTCAAATACGTTGGAGTCTAACAAAGGGACATAAATGTAATCACTAAATCCAATGAGGAATCCAGGAGGGAATTTCTTAGAGAGAATGTGGTACGCCTGCCACATGGGGTAGTTGAGGTGATTGCCATATATAGCTTCTACTTAAGCATCAAAGTACATGATGTAGAATGGAATAGAAGAATACATTGAAATGAAGAAAGTTTGAGAGGAGGGTTACGTTGCATGTCAACACTGGTGTAGGCCAAATAACCTGATTCTTTGCTATAAAATTGTGTAGTCTTACTGTTCAGTTATTGTTACGCTTACATATGTTTGCAATGAAATCTTGCTTCATGTAAACTTTGCTTTGATGCCTTTCCCTTAAAGGTCCTCGCCAAAGAATTTGATGAGACACTTTTCCCACTCTTTGTAGTTTTTTTTTTCCCTTGCAAACCTTGGTTATGTTATAGCTAAACGTGTTCTTGCACTGTGCAAATCTTTGTATTATATAAAACGCTGGTTCTTGGGCTTTTGTCCTCAAATGATCTACTTATATTCTATTTTCATTTTGGCTTTAGCAAAAGCTGGTATGAAATGTGGCTTGTATCTGAGCACTTCACAGAAGTTGCCCAAGGTTCTGTTTTCATTTATAAAATTCAAATTAACTTCTGTAAAGATTTAAATGGTGGAAAGCTATTTGGTAACATTTGATAATTTTCCTCGTGCTGTACTTATGCATGCTGTTAAGTGTAATGGTTGAATTCGAGTGCCTCTCTGATATTTATTTGCCTGCATTTCATACCTCACCATGACTATGCAGTTAACTTCCAAGTTCAAGGTTTTTTTTGTGCATGATTTGTGTTTTTACTTTCTCATTTAATATAAAGTATTGTAATTCTTTGATTATAAATGTATTTTGCCCATGTTTTTTTTTGGTCTTGGGTGACTACATTCAACACTATTTTCTTGTAAAGTACATGAACCAGCCATTTTCTGACCAAATTCCTGCATTTCCTGTGTACTGACCTATATATTTATTTTTGTTTTGTTTCCCTCTCCTTGTTTACTTCTGCATTGCTCCACCCCTACCCATCCCATCCCTCTTTCTTACCCTGTGTGTTTATTTCACATTTCCCAACCCTCCCCAATACCAATCCTCTTTCTGTCCCACCCCTACCTCTTTCCTTGTGTTCATGCTTATGTGCTTGAACAAATGTTCCTCGGACCAACTTGCCCCAATTAACTGCCTTGAACCATGATCCATGACCACCTCACCATTCTACGGGAACCACCCTTCGTTATGGATGATCTGTTCATCTCCGCTCTTCCTCGATTCTTCTCTCTTCCTGTCTTACGCTGCTTGCTCTTCTCTCCTTCTAAAGATGGTTACGCCCCAAAGTCTGTTTACCCTCTTCGGTATGTTATCGTTAGCACTATACTTTTTATTATTGATTTAAAAGTTTTCACCTTAATTCTTATTTGTAGCTAGCAATTCGGCTCATAGATAAGTAGATAATCTTCTGCTACTTTTTCTTTTGCTGTAATTCTCTCCATAGATGCTATTTTATTTATAGTAATGCATGCTAAAAATTATTTTGCATGTTCTTTAGTATCACTTCACATTAGCTTTGAGGGATTTTACCAGGATTTTTCTCTTCAGATAATCACTATGCTAAATCTTGATTTGTTGTATTCATTTTGGATGTCAAAACTCGTTCACGTTGATGTCTGATCTGAATGTTTCATTGATCTATAAGTAACTTTATTAGTTTGCCAAATTTCATGCATAACTTTTATTTTTCTTCACTCTTCCACTCTGCAAAAGGTGTTTATGGTGATGTGCAGCGTGTGAAGATTTTGTACAATAAAAAAGACAGTGCTCTTGTGCAAATGACTGATGTCAACCAGGCACAATTGGGTAAGATTCTGTATGCATTTGACCAGAATCTATAAGTTTTTGTCCTTAGAAAATACACTGTTCCTATAAAATTTGTTAAAATTGAATTTTTGTTAGCCATGAGCCACTTGAATGGGCAGAAAATGTATGGAAAGATTATCCGTGTCACACTGTCCAAACACCAGACAGTACAGCTACCTCGAGAGGGCCTGGATGACCAGGGATTGACAAAAGATTTTACCAATTCCCCACTCCATCGTTTCAAAAAACCTGGATCAAAGAATTTCCAGAATATATTCCCTCCCTCTGCTACTCTTCACCTTTCAAATATTCCGTAAGTAATCCATTTGAGTGTAATGCATGCAATAAGTGGTCTGTTTTATCAAGAAATTAACTGAGCTAGTTTTTGTAGGAGAAAACTTTTAATTATGTCCTAATTGTGTTTTCCCAGACCTTTGATTACTGAAGATAATCTCAAGATACTTTTTACAAATACTGGTGGCAAAGTGAAAGGTTTTAAATTTTTTCAGTAAGTCTTTTTCTGTGAATGTAATTGGTATGTTCATACTTCAGCAAGCACTTTTCTAATTGATTAACATTGGCTTTACTTCCATCATGGACAGTTGCCATTATGTGCTGAGCAATGTCACACTGTTTCCATTCATGATGGACATCCAATCTCTCTACACCACCTCCATCCTCCCCTGCCTGTCTGAACTTGTTCTGTCATTGAGCAATCTCTCCCTTAACTCACCTCATCCTCCAAATAAAAGGTATTGCTATGAGTACTTATATGGGTCCTAGTTATGCCTGTATTTTTTATGGGACATGTAGAACATTGCTTATTCCAGTCCTACTCAGTAGTGGGGAGGTGGGCTCCCTCAACTCTTTTTCCTGTACATTGATAACTGTATTGGTGGTGTGCCCTGCTCTCATCCTTAATTGGAAAACTGAATCAACTTTGCTTCCAACTTCCACTCTGCCCTCAGTTTCACATGGCTGTTCTTTGACTCTTCCCTTCCCTTCCCTAACTTCTCTGTGTCCATTTCTGTCAAAAGGTTGTCAACTAATATACACTATAAGCCACTGGTTCTTACAGCTACCTTGACTACACCTCTTCCTACCTACATTCTGCAAGGACTCCATTCTCCCACTTCCTCTGCCTCCGTCACATCTGTTCCGATGATGCAACCCTCTCCACAAGCGCCTTTGTTTTTTCCAGAACTGAGGATTCCCCCAACTGTGGTTGACAGATCCCTCGACTGTGCACGCCACATTTCCCATGCTTCTGCTCTCACCCCTTCTCCTCTCTCCCAGAACCCCGGTAGGGTTCCCCTTGTCCTCACCTTACACCCCATCAGCCTCCATGTTCAACGGATCATTTTCCACCATATCCGGCACCACCAAACACATCTTCACAGCACCCCCCCACCTTTGCCTTTTAGCATTCTGAAGGACTTATTCCCTCTGTAAAACCCTTGTCCACTCTGCAGTCGCTTCCAACATCATGTCCCCTTCCCATGGCACCTATTCATACAAACATAGGAGCTGTAACACCTGCCCTTTTACATTCACTGTTTTCACTGTCCAAGGTGCAAAACACTCCTAAGTGAAGCAGCAACTTGTACTTATTTCAATTTAGTATAATTTATTCCCTGCTCACAATGTTTTCTCCTCTATGTTGATGGGACCAAATGCAGATTGGGTGACTGCTTTGCAGAATATCTCCGGACCGCAAACATGGCCCTAAGCTTCTGAGGGCCTGTCATTTTAACTTTCCACGTTGCTCTCAAGCTGACATCTCTGTCCTAGGCCTTTTGCAATGTTGCAGTGAAGCTCAATGTAAGCTTAAGGAACAGTACCTCACCTTTCGATTAGGCATTTTTCATCTCAACATTGAGATAATTTCAGACCGTAAACACACTTCCCTACCTTTATGTTTACTTTTTGCATGTTTTGATTTTTCTTTTATTTATGCTTTGAGACAGTGACAAATCTGCACTGGGAACATCTTTTGTTTCTTTGTTTATGCCCCATCATCATTCCCTTTGGCCCTGTAAGACTAATTTTTCTGTCATTCAATCTTTCCTGTCTTCAACAATACCATTGATCTTCCTTTGTCCTTGTCCCACCCATCTCTTGCTCAAAACTTATTACATCAGCCTTTTCCAGTTCTGAAGAAAGGTCATTGGCCGAAAACTTTGGGCAGAATCTTCCATTCTGAAACCTGAGTTTGGTGGAGGGAGTGGATGTCAATATGTTTTTCGCTGGGGGACAGCTAACTACGTGTGCTCCTTTGCTGGTCAGCTCATTACTTATGAATCCGTTCAGAGCACAGTGATTCTCATGATGGGGCCGTTGCCTCATGGGGTTAAAGGCCCTGTTGCCATATTCAAAGGGCACCTGGACAGCTTCCCTGCCCCTCAAATCCAGCCTCACTCCTGCCTTCCACCTGGCGCCCCTCCACCCACTACTAACCTTCGCGCAACTTGCGCTACCGGCTTCCGACATGGGTCAAGTTGTGAGCGCTCTCCAAGAATATGAAAGCGACGTTTTTTAAATTCATTCACGGGATGTGGGTGTCGCTGGCTAGGCCAGCATTTTTTGCCCATCCCTAATTGCTCTAGAGAAGGCGGTACTGAGCCACCTTCTTCAACCACTGCAGTCTATGTGGTGTAGGTACACCCACAGTGCTGTTAAGGAGGGAGTTCCAGGATTTTGACCCAACGGCAGTGAAGGAATGTGATATATTTCCAAGTCAGGATGGTTAGTGGCTTGGAGAGGAACTTCCGCGTGTTGGTGTTCCCATGTGTCTGCTGCCCATGTCATTACAGATAGTAGTGATCCTGGGTTTGGAAGGTGCTGTCTAAAGAGCCTTGGTGAGTTCCTGCATCTCGTAGATGGTACACACTGATGCCACTGTGCGTCAGTGGTGGATGGAGTGAATGTTTGTGGATGTGGTGTCAATCAAACGGGTTGCTTTCTCCTGGATGGTGTCAAACTTCTTGAGTGGTGTTGGAGCTGCACTCCTTCAGGCAAGGGGAGAATATTCCATCACACTCCTGCCTTGTAAGATGGTGGACAGGCTTTGGGGAGTCAAGAAATGAGTCACTCGCTGCAGGATTCCTAGCCTCTGACTTGCTCTTGTAGCCACAGTTTTTATATGGCTAGTTCAGTTTCTGGTCAGTGATAATCCCCAGAATGTTGATTGTGAGCGATTCAGCCATAATACCTTTGAATGTCTAGGGGCTTTGGTTAGATTCTCTCTTGTTGGGGATTGTCATTGCCTGGCACTTGTGTGGCATGAATGTTACATGCCACTTGTCAACCAAATCCTGGATATTGTCCAGGTCTTGCTGCATTTGGGTATGGACTGCTTCAGTATCTGAGGAGTCATGAATGGTGCTGAACATTTTGCAATAATCAGTGAAGCCAATGCTTCTGACCTTATGATTGAAGGGAGGTCATTGAAGCAGCTGAAGATGGTTGGGTCGAGGACACTACCCTGAGGAACTCCTGCAGCGATGTCCTGGAGCTGAGATGACTGACCTCCAACAACCACAACCATCTCCCTTTGTGCTAGGTATGACTCCAACCTGCGGAGAGTTTTCCCTCAGATTCCCATTGACTCCAATTTTGCTAGAGCTCCTTGATGCCACACCCTGTCAAATGCTGCCTTGATGTCAAGGGCAGTCATTCTAACTTCACCACTGGAATTCAGCTCTTTGTCCATGTTTGAACTAAGGCTGTAATGAGGTCAAGAGCTAAGTGGCCCTGGTGCAAGCCAAACTGAGCATCAGTGAGCAGGTTATTGGTAAGCAAGTGCCATTTGACAGCACTGTTGATGACCCCTTCCATCACTTTACTGATGATCAAGAGTAGGCTGATGGGCCGGTAAATAGCTGGGCTGGATTTGTCCTGCTTTTTGTGTACAGGAGATACCTGGGCAACTTTCCGGGTAGATGCCAGTGTTGCAGCTGTGCTGGAACAGCTTGGCTAGGGGCGCAGCAAGTTCCAGAGAACCAGGTCTTCAGTACTATTGAAATGTTTTCAGGGCCCATAGCCTTTGCAGTATCCAGTGCCTTCATCCATTTCTTGCTATCACTTGGAGTGAATTGAATTGGTTGAAGACAGACATCTATGATGCCGTGGATCTCCCAAGGAGGAGGAGGAGGCCGAGATGGATCATCTACTTGGTATTTCTGGCTGAAGGTTGTTGCAAATGCTTCAGTCTTATCTTTTGCACTGATGTACTGGGCTCCCCCATCATTGAGGATGGAGATGGATTGAGATTTGTGGAGCCTTCTCCTCCAGTGTGTTGCTTAATTGCCCCATTACCATTTGTAACTGGATGTGGCAGGACTGCAGATCTTAGATCTGATCCTTTGGTTGTGGAATTGCTTAGCTCTGTCTATCACCAGCTGCTTATGCTGTTTGGCATGCAAAAAGTCCTGTGTTGTAGCTTCCCCAGGTTGACACCTCATTTTTAGGTAAGCTTGGCACTGCTCCTGGCATGTCCTCCTGCATTCTTCATTGAACCAGGGTTGATCCCCTGGCTTGGTAATTGTAGAGTGGGGGATATGTTGGGTCTTGAGGTCACAGATTGTGATTAAGTACAATTCTGCCAATGACCCACAAGGCCTCATGGTTTCCCAGTCTTGAGTTACAAGATCTGTTTGAAATCTATCCCACTCAGCACGGTGGTAGTGTCACACATGGCGGAGGGTACTCTCAATGTGAAGACAGGACTTCGCCTAAGCTTTTGAGGTACTGTGTAGTAAAATCCCATTTACATTTAATTTTTATTTAGATGCTCCTCAGTAAAAACACGTTAAGTGGATTGAAGTGGACAAAATCATAGCTAAGTACTAACAAGTTGACTAGGCACTGCCTTTTTTAAAATGTATAATTGTAGCATCTTTATTCTAAGATTAATGCTTCGTATATGCTTCAAGTATTTATCTGAGTTCACATATGCTGACATACAGATCAATACCTACTAAGGGAATTTTTGCTTCTTCCTCATTTGCAAAGGCACTTTCCTTCTCCGTTCACAACAGGCATCATCTGTGGCTAAGAGGAAAAGCGTAAGCTTTCTTATTTCTGCCACTGTATATTGCGCCAAGGTTACTTTGTGTGACCCATTCAGAATTTTCCTCCTTTGGGACATCTCTGAGCACCCCTCTTCCTAACTGCTGCTTCACCAATGACCTTCCCTACATCAGAATGTCAGAAATGGGATGTTTGCTGATGATTGCACAGTGTTCAATACCATTCACAGCTCCGCAGACACTGAAGCAATCCGCTTCCATGTGCACCAAGAACTGGATAACATTCAGGCTTGAGCTGATAAGTGGCATGTAACAATCGCGTCACTTAAGTGCCAGACCATCTCTAACAAGAGAAAATCTAACCATTTCTCCTTGAAAGTTAGCGACATTACCACCACTGAGTCCCTCGCCATCAGCATCCTAGGGAGCTACCATTAACCAGAAACTTAACTGGACCAGCCATAAAAACACTGGGCTATAATAACAAGTCAGAGGCTGGAAATTCTGCAGTGAATAATTCACTGACTTCCAAACTCTGTCCACCGTTAATAAGACACAAGTCAGCAGACTGATGGAATGCACTTCACTTACCTGGATAAGTGCAACTTTAAGAACATTGGAGAAGATCAATACCATTCAAGGCAAACGCGGCCCTCTTAATCAGTGCCCCAGCCACCATCTTAAACATTCACTCCCTCCACCACCACCACCTCACAGTGCACCATTTTACAAGGTGCACTGCAGCAATATGCCAAGCCTCCTTTGACAGCAGCTTCGAAACTACGACCATTACCATCTAGAAGAGCAAGAGCAGCATACGCTTGAGAGATGCCTTCAAGTTCCCCTCCAAGCCACGCACCATTGCCCTTCCTTCATTGTCACTGGGTTAAAAACCTGGAACTCCCTGACAGCGAATGTATCTTCAACAATGTCAAAATGCTGGGACTATTCCCACTCAGCAGAGAAGATTAAGAAGAGATTTACTAGTGGATTTTGCATTTCTGAAAGGTTTAGATATAGAGTAGGGAAGAAATAATTTCCTCTGGCTCAGGGGCCAATGACATGGCGTCATAAAATCCTTAGTGAGGAGTCTAGGAGAAATGTCTTTACACAGAGCAATTTAGGTGAATGGAATTCTCTGCATAGTTAAGACATGGCTAATTGTATTCTTGAGGGAAAAGAGGATCCATTTTAAAGTTAGAAAACTAGCATACAATTTAGAATACACATTAAAATTATTTAGACTCAGGCTTCAAAATATTTTACACATTTAATCCGATCAGTTGTGTCTGAGGTTCAAATAGATTATTCTTATGAGGGTTTAAGATCATGATTTACTGATTTGTAATGCACTAAATAAAGTGAATGGTATTGCTCAAACAAGCAAATGTAGCCATAGTTTTTCCCATTTTAGCACACTTGCCTAATTCCATACTTTTGTTCCAGAAGAGATCACAAAATGGCGCTGCTGCAAATGTGTTCTGTGGAGGAAGCCATCCAGGCACTGATTGATCTTCACAACTATGACCTTGGCGAAAACCACCATCTGAGAGTCTCCTTCTCCAAATCAACTATCTGAAAATGCCCAGAGAGAGCTTACAGTTTAATTATTTGATTTTGATTTTGTGGTTATTTGTAGACTTGTTTCAGGAAGGTGGGACCAGAGTTTAGCAATTCCAGCTATTGTCATTCCTTCATATATACATTTGTGATACTAAAATTTGGAGGATGAGCAATCATTAGAAGGGGCAGAGGAAATTCATTCAGCTGCTGGTTGGGATGAAAATTCAGAACATTCTTATGTTGAAGTTTTTTTTTTCCAGAGATTTCATTCAATTTTAGTTTTGGGGGATTTGAATAATCTCTGTGTCTTTTTATTTAGTAGAAAAATCTGAAGAGAAATGTGCCTTAAAAGTTGAAAAACTTCTATTAATACAAGTGAATATACTATGAAAGTGAAGCTGGGGCCTTCTTTTGGGCACATGGTTGGAGAATTTAAGTAATAGTTGGAAGTATTGTGTAAATGTTAGCACTAAGTTACAGTCTTGCTTGTTGCTGAGTATACATTTTGTAGATGTTTGGAGTTGACATTGCAAATTGCTTATGTGCATTTCTATTACCATCTTTAGTTTGTAATTTAAGGACTGAAATGGCTGTGGATTTTTGAGCATGTGCAGTCAAGTCTAGTTAGTTAATGAAATTGGTGCATGTGTCATAGAAAGGCAAAAGAAAAATGCTTCAAAATAAGGAGCAGAAAGAATAGTTTTGTGGCAGTTTTCTAGAATGGACAACCAGGTGGGACCAAAGTTTATGTGCCTTTAGTCTTAATTTACCTTGCATTGTAATATTCAGTTTTAATAAACCTCTTCAAGATATTTTGTATTTGAACAGAAACAGACTTTAATATAAACAGTTCTGTATCTTCAAATAAGAGGAATTGTATGAGTAGAGTTCATCACTTGAAGAAAGTCCAACAATTACAAGTGTTGTCAAATTTAAGTAGTTTAATGGCCAGGAACTTTTCAGATCTATGTATTAGCATAAATCATATACATAGAATCTCTGGACTATGTAGCAAAAAAGGTCATATATATTTTCTATATTAGTTACGTTTTTACATCTTGATCTCTAGCAATGTAAATCTCAGTATAGTTTGAAAGAGGCACAATTAAAATTAATTTTCTAACAAAATTGGGATGTTTGATGGTTGTGTTGACTTTGATTTTTCTTCCCTGTGTACTCTGTTCGCTTGCTGTAGCATGCCTAATAAATACTTCTGTAGCTCTATCCACCTCTTCTGTCTTTCTGTACTGCTTTTCCTCACTTCCCTTGTTCGTCTTCACCTCATTAAGCTTCTGACTTCATGGTTAATACTCTCTTTAGGGTGGGAAAATTGCACCCTTCTTGCTGTAACTTGACCATTATCCAACTTGGGGTGCAAGTACTGCAGTTTCTTTACCTTCCTTCCGCTTATGCACACAGCATTTAAAACTTGGAGCAATACAGTTTTGATAATGAACCTTACAATTCAGTATTTGAAGTTTTCTACAGTTTCTTTGAAGCAAACTTGGCTTAAGTAACTTCTGATTCATCTCAATAGCACTGGTTCATTTTAGTAATTGTAGTTTTAAAAATGGGCTTATTAAATTTATGGTCCATTACCAACTTTCTATATTGATTGTACTAAAACTGGCACGGAAGAATCTGTGACAGTACAAAAGCAGACAAGTATTTTTAATGTTTGGTTATATGTGTTTAAAAATGCAAATTTGCACTAGTTTTTAAATTTGTAATTAGCACCAAGCTGCAAATTAAAAGACTTGAGATATTTTCACTGGAGTTGAAGCTTGAATGTAATGCAACTGTTCTGGATTCTGTTTTTAAAAGCTGAACATTTTAAAACATACGTACGTTTGCAGTCTGAAAATTTTAAATTAGAAGTTTTTCACTTAGCGGATTAATCAGTGACATTGAGATTGAATTGGGGTAAATTCCACAGTTTTCAAAAATGGAAATAGATAAAATGTTTGCAGGTAAGTCTTTTTATTAAATGGTTGTCTTAAATTGCAGCATTCTAGCAATTAGTAGTTTATTCTTTAAAACATGATATTTAGGCATATCTTTGCACAAAGTTAACATTCCAGGAAGCCTTTGGAAATACATTTACTCAAAATAGCAATGGAAGAAATTGTTTTTGATAACAAATGTGGAAATCTATGATGGACAGAAAGAAATCTGGTCACCAATTAAAACTTGTACTTTAAAAGCAAGCTATATGTATGTCCATTCAGAAAACTACTTGAATAAATTCTTGCAGCCACCCTCAAGGCTTTTGTATGAAATACATATAGTCACTGAAGCTGAATTTATTACTGACAGAATGGTATTCTGTGCTGTAAATAGTATCAGTGCTCTCATTGTATATCAGGCTGTTAAATAGTGTTAAAAACTGCGGATGCTGGAAATCCAAAACAAAAACAGAATTACCTGGGAAAACTCAGCAGGTCTGGCAGCATCGGCGGAGAAGAAAAGAGTTGACGTTTCGAGTCTTCATGACCCTTCAACAGAACTTGAGTTACTCAAGTTCTGTCGAAGGGTCATGAGGACTCGAAACGTCAACTCTTTTCTTCTCCGCCGATGCTGCCAGACCTGCTGAGTTTTTCCAGGTAATTCTGTTTTTGTTAAATAGTGTGCCTACACTTAAGAAAAATGACCTGATTTCATATGTAATTTAATCAGCTACCTGTTCTGAAAATTGGTAATTTTGAACTTTCAAAAAACATGAATTTTTAAGAGACATTTCATAAATATGGATTAACCTAATCAGAAATGAGTAGACCAAAACTGTTTCATGTAGTTAGTGAGGGAACAAAACACTAGTTATATTACTGTGATAAAATTCTGAAATTTATCTCACCAAACGGGTGTGCAGGCACAATTTGAATTTAGATGACAGAATTTCAGAACACCAAATGTATGTTTGCACTGAAACAGCATTTTTTATATATATAACATATATAAAAAAAAATATTTGTGGAAACCTTGTATTCTGATGCCCAAGGACTTACTGAAATGTTTTCATCTGTCCACTCAGTTTTCTTTTGTGCTAGTCAAAAGTGAGTGACATTCGAGCTTGCAAAATTGGGCACCTTTTTTGTGCATCCTTCCCAGGTCAAGTGTACCACAGTTAGATGCAGCATTGGTCTGTCAGAAAAAATGAGCTTTGACCTCAGTTCAAAAGCACACTGCACCATTTTAATATTTTCACCTCATAATGCCAATAGCAGTAAATTGCTAAGAGATGCCAGGTTTGTGGCAGTGCTTAATTAGAAGCAGCTTGGGAAAAGAATCAATGTCCACAAATGCTGAGATTTTGCACAGAATGTTGGTACCCACCAGTTTGGGCTGGCTTTGAGCATAACATTCAAATGTTTATAACCTACTGTCACTCAGTACATTATTAAGTCCATGGATGAAAAATACATTCCACCTTAAAAAGATAGCTGTGCTATTCATATAGTGCAGACAAACTTCTTAATGTTCCTGATTGCCATAAATTCTGTAGTTTATTTTGGACTTTAAAAGCTGAATTCAAATTTAAGGTTAGCACATCAAGAAATCTTGTTTTTAGAAATAGAACATATTTGAATTGACATAGCAGTACAAATGATTGTGAAATTCAGTTTTATCATCACATTTAATGGCTCATTTGTGAGTAATCTTCTAATCCCATCTACTCTTGCTGTTTCCATTTCATCTAAATGCAGCCTTCAGGATCTTACTATTTCTCATTTCCAATTCTGCATTTTGCTACCTACTAATTCTCTTATTAATTGCGTTATATTCTGGCACGTGCATTTGTGGACAAGACTATTCAAACATGTAATTGTCCACAAGAAGAATGTTAATGGTGAGGTGAATGCAGCTGTAAGCAGGCAACTGCTACACAAGAAAATATGTAATAGCTTTATGTGGATACATGCTTATTCTGGTGCACATCATTTTGATGCCTAAGGACCTAACATGGCAGGTGAGCAATGCTGGTCATAGTTTTTAATGGGTAAATTTCTGTTGTCCTTGGTCCAAAAAGATGAATATATTTTTATATTTGAAGTAAAAACTTTTTAGAAAGTTTAGTGCATGCCAAGATGCATATTTTTTACCCCTCAAGATCCTTGTCATGCAGAAAGCAATAGATGCATTGGGAAAGATCAATTGAAAGTGGTGTATTTTTTGAGAAAATTTATTTGGCCCTCTTTTCTAAAGAAAAACATTTTAAACTAGCTGAAGTGTTTCAAAAAGACCAAAAATGTCCAGGTGTTAAGTTAACTACACTTGATTGGCTCAGGCAATTGTATAGATGGTTTCATTTTTTGTTACATTTTAAATTTGACAATTTTTTTTTTTAAAAGGGGAGAAGTTCCATACTTGTCATATGTTGTACTTATATCCCACAACTCAAAGAAACCTACAATAATGACTTTTGTGAGAATGCATGAGCAATTTATTATCTGCAAAACCCATTCATCTGGCCACTTGACTCGCATGCATTTCCTGGACTCAATGTGACCATCTTTTCCTTTTGTATCTATTCTATGAAGATACTTGTCACTGCGTTTAACAACATTACAGGGCAAAGCAAATGCTTAAAACTTTGTTGGCTGTTTGAAGAAAAATTGCAGGCATTATTTTGATTATTAAAAATGCAAACAAAGAAACATAGTCCTGGTGTGAGGATATAGGCAGCAGAGCTGTGGATGAACTCAAGTTTACGAAGATGTTATGGAGGTTGAAACAGTGATCTTGGTGATGAAGAGGATGTGAGGTCAAGCTCAGCTCAGGATCAACTAAGATGCGAATGACCTAGTTTAGTCTCCGGCTAAGGAGAGGGATGGGTGACTTGGAAACAGGAATTTATGGTTGGGGATTGAAGACAATTGCTTTCACAATATTTAATTGGGGGAAATTGATTCTCTGTTGGACAAATGGCATGATAAATCTGAGGCAGTTGTGGGTTTGAGGTGGGTGAGGTAGAGCTTGGTGTTGCCATTGTATATAGGAAATGAATTTAAAAGGGATAGCTACCTTCAGATAACTGAATTCTCTGATTGAATTCCTAACGGAGCTTAAATCATACCCACGAGGTGAACAAGCTCTGCCAATAATAAAACTGTCAGTGGACGATTTTGGCTTGTCACTCAATGTTGCTGATTTAGCACCAATTGTATAACCCCAAAGTTGAGCAAAGTGAAGCTGGAAGATTGCAATGAGCCCAGGAAAATATGGCAGTCTCTAATGAGTCAGAACTGAAGACTTTGGCAGAAGTCATTAAAATTACCCTTGGTTACAATTTGCATTGTGACTTAAAACTACTTCAATGTTTACTAGAGTATATGTGCTCAGAGAAATTTGTGTCTCATCATCACTGGGATGATATCCTCTAGTTAAAGCAGCACCCTTGTGCTCACTGATTTACATTCACCTCCAGTCTGGCAATGCCTCAATATTAAAATTCTTAACAAAAACAGAATTACCTGGAAAAACTCAGCAGGTCTGGCAGCATCGGCAGAGAAGAAAAGATTTGACGTTTTGAGTCCTCAGGACCCTTCGACAGAACTAGGTAAATCCCAGGAAGGGGTGAAATATAAGGTGGTGGGGCGGGGGGAGGGGGGGTTGCTGGGTGGGGGGAGAGAAGTGGAGGGGGTGGTGTGTTTGTAGGCAAAAGCAGTGATAGAAGCAGATCCTCAAAAGATGTCACAGACAGCAGAACAAAACACAGGTGTCGAAGTTGGTGATATCTAAACGAATGTGCTGATTAAGAATGGATGGTAGGGCACTCAAGGTATAGCTCTAGTGGGGGTAGGGGGAGCATAAAAGATTTTAAAAGTAATGGAAATAGGTGGGAAAAAGAAAAATCTATATAATTTATTGGGAAAAAAACAAAAGGAAAGGGGAAGAAACAGAAAGGGGGTGGGGATGGAGAAGGGAGGTCAAGACCTAAAGTTGTTGAATTCAATATTCAGTCCAGAAGGCTGTAAAGTGCCTAGTCGGAAGATGAGGTGTTGTTCCTCAAGTTTGCGTTGGGCTTCACTGGAACAATGCAGCAAGCCAAGGACAGACATGTGGGCAAGAGAGCAGGGTGGAGTGTTGAAATGGCAAGCGACAGGGAGGTTTGGGTCATTCTTACGGACAGACCACAGGTGTTCTGTAAAGCGGTCGCCCAGTTTACGTTTGGCCTCTCCAATGTAGAGGAGACTGCATTGGGAGCAACGAATGCAGTAGACTAAGTTGGGGGAAATGCAAGTGAAATGTTGCTTCACTTGAAAGGAGTGTTTGGGCCCTTGGACGGTGAGGAGAGAGGAAGTGAAGGGACAGGTGTTACATCTTTTGCGAGGGCATGGGGTGGTGCCATAGGTGGGGGCTGGGGAGTAGGGGGTGATGGAGGATTGGACCAGGGTGTCCCGGAGGGAACGAGCCCTACGGAATGCCGACAGTGGGGGTGAAGGGAAGATGTGTTTGGTGGTGGCATCATGCTGGAGTTGGCGGAAATGGCGGAGGATGATCCTTTGAATGCGGAGGCTGGTGGGGTGATAAGTGAGGACAAGGGGGACCCTGTCATGTTTCTGGGAGGGAGGAGAAGGTGTGAGGGCGGTTGCGCGGGAGATTGGCCGGACACGGTTGAGGGCCCTGTCAACAACCGTGGGTGGAAAACACCGGTTAAGGAAGAAGGAGGACTTGTCAGAGGAACTGTTTTTGAAGGTAACATCATCGGAACAGATGTGACGGAGGCGAAGGAACTGAGAGAATGGGATGGAGTCCTTACAGGAAGCGGGATGTGAGGAGCTGTAGTCAAGGTAGTTGTGGGAGTCAGTAGGCTTGTAGTGGATATTGGTGGAAAGTCTATCACCAGAGATTAAGACAGCGAGATCAAGGAAGGAAAGGGAAGTGACAGAGATGGACCACGTGAAAATGATGGAGGGGTGGAGATTGGAAGCAAAATTAATAAATTTTTCCAAGTCCCGATGAGAGCACGAAGCAGCACCAAAGTAATCATCGATGTACCGGAGAAAGTTGTGGAAGGGGGCCGGAGTAGGACTGGAACAAGGAATGTTCCACATACCCCATAAAGAGACAGGCATAGCTGGGGCCCATACAGGTACCCATAGCCATACCTTTTATTTAGAGGAAGTGAGAGGAGTTGAAGGAGAAAATGTTCAGTGTGAGAACAAGTTCAGCCAGACAGAGGAGAGTAGTGGTGGATGGGGATTGTTCGGGCCTCTGTTCGAGGAAGAAGCTAAGGGCCCTCAGACCATCCTGCTGGGGGATGGAGGTGTAGAGGGACTGGACATCCATGGTGAAGAGGAAGCGGTTGGGGCCAGGGAACTGGAAATTGTTGATGTGACGTAAGGTGTCAGAGGAATCATGGATGTAGGTGGGGAGGGACTGGACAAGGGGAGAGAGAAGGGAGTCAAGATAACGAGAAATGAGTTCTGTGAGGCAGGAGCAAGCTGACACGATCAGTTTACCAGGACAGTTCTGTTTGTGGATTTTGGGTAGGAGGTAGAAGCGGGCTGTCCGAGGTTGGGCGACTATCAGGTTGGAAGCTGTAGGAGGAAGATCCCCAGAGAAGATGAGGTCAGTGACAGTCCTGGAAACAATGGCTTGATGTTCAGTGGTGGGGTCATGGTCCAGGGAGAGGTAGGAGGAAGTGTCTGTGAGTTGACGCTCAGCCTCCGCGAGGTAGAGGTCAGTGCGCCAGACAACAACAGCACCACCCTTGTCAGCGGGTTTGATGACGATGTCAGGGTTGGACCTGAGAGAATGGAGTGCAGTAAGTTCAGCGAGAGAGAGATTAGAATGGATGAGAGGAGCAGAGAAATTGCGACGACTAATGTCGCACCGACAGTTCTCAATGAAAAGATCAAGAGAAGGTAAGAATCCAGAGGGAGGGGTCCAGGTGGAGGGAGAATATTGGAGGTGGGTGAAAGGATCCGTTGAACGGGGAGAGGACTCCTGCCCAAAGAAGTGAGCCCGGAGACGAAGACGACGGAAGAAGAGTTCAGCATTGTGCTGAGCCCGAAATTCATTAAGGTGAGGGCATAGGGGTATGAAACTAAGTCTTTTGCTGAGCACTGAACGTTCAGCATCGGAGAGGGGCAGGTTAGGGGGTATAGTGAATACACGGCTGGGGCTGGGATTGGAAGATGGGGTGGGGACGGAGGGACAGGCAGGGTTGGAGGGTCCTAGATGGATGTTGGTGTCGATGAGTTGTTGGAGCTTGCGTTCCTTAACACTTGAGAGAAAGAGAAAAAGTTTCTTGTTGAGGCATCTGATGAGACGCAGAATAAAATGAAACTGGGGGCACATGCAGCTTTGATAAAGGATACGGAGGTGCTGCTGGAGGGAGAGGTCGAGTGTGTTCATATGGCGGCGCATGGCAATGAGCGTGGATCTCAGGATGCAACGGGAACAGCAGTCCGAGAAATGTTTTATGTCCCGGAAATACCTGTAATCCTGGGTGGGTTCGAAACATGAGGGGTGGAATTTCAGTTGAAATCCATGTGAGGTAATTCGGAGACGGAGATAGTCACCGAGAAAGGAGAAAATTCTTAAAATTCTTAAGCTTGTTTTCAAATCCTTCCGTTACCTCCCTATCCCAAAGCCCTCCAAAATCTCTGCACCACTTTTTGTGCATGCCTGATTGTCATTGCTGCATCATCGCTTTCAACTGCCTGTGCCTTAATCTCTGAAATTCCATTTCTACCTTTGAGATTCTTTTAAAATCAAACTCATTGATCAAGCTTTTAGCAACCTGACCTATTGTGGCTTGTCAAACATTTGATTACACTCTTGTGAAGTGTCTTAAGATATGTTATATTAAAGGCACTGGATGAATGTGCTACCTTCTTGAAGCAAATGGGTCAGTTGCAGATTGGAACATTTCAAAAGGAAGGGACCTGTGTTGCATGGGGTTTGCTTGTGATTGGAAAGTGCAGGATTTTAAGGAGGTATGGAGTAGGGCAGGAACAGTTAATACAACTGGAAAAATAAGTAATTCTAGGGGATGGCCTGAGTAATTGTGGAGAAAAGAATTATTTAGCTCCTTTTAATGTAGAAAAATGTTGCAAGGTAGTTCACAAGTGTAAGGAAAAACTGATGCAGAGAACATAAGATTAGGAAGGGTACCTAAATGGTCAAAACTGGGTTTTAAGGATAGCCTTAAAGGAGTTGAGGGAGATTCAGAAGATGAGAGGTTTAGAAAATGAACTGAAGAACCACAGGCCTTAGGCATTTGACTACAGTAGGGCAAAATGAGATCCCAAGACCAAGGGGCTAAAATCAGAAGAATAGGGAATTGGGATGGATGTGTTTGTGGGGACAGAAGAGGTTAGAGATGGGAAGAAGGGAGGCCATGAAAGGATTGAAACAATTTTAAATTTGAAGTAGGAGTTGATGATCTATATCAGTTTCAGATTCAGTCAGGAGTGGAATATGATACTGGATAGGACATGAAGAGGAGTTTTGGATGAAATTGTTTACGAGGGGTAAACGATGGGAGGTGGACCATCAGAACAGTGGCATACTGGAGCCTGGAGAGTTGAAAAGGCATGAGCATTTCAACTGGAGTTGGGTTTAAGTAGTAGGGGTGAAGGCAGATGGTATGGATTTTGAAGCAAGCAGTCTCTGAAGATGAAAATTTATGGTTTGAAATGTGAGCAGCACAGGATGGCAAGATTGCAAATCAATTCAGTATCAAAATCAAGAGAATGAAACAAGTCATGCAGGTGGAAAATTTATGCAGAATTACAGGGAATGCAATACAGAAAGCAGTTTG
Source organism: Carcharodon carcharias (assembly GCF_017639515.1). Taxonomy (NCBI): domain Eukaryota; kingdom Metazoa; phylum Chordata; class Chondrichthyes; order Lamniformes; family Lamnidae; genus Carcharodon; species Carcharodon carcharias. The sequence goes on along the minus strand of NC_054482.1, from coordinate 97,186,106 downwards.
GACCAACCAGTCTGTTTTGTTTATTTTCCACGTAAGAAGTAATCTTAATCTCATGCACTTGCTCTGTTGCCATATCTTTTATAATCTTCAACCACATATCTAATATATTCTTAAATATTGATATGGTTTCTGCTTCAATCAGTAACTCTCAGTACATTCCTCAGCTTCACAGCAATAATGCTTTTCCTATTCCCTGTCCTCAATCATATTTTGCCACATTCTAGAATATCCCATCACTGGAAATCTTGTTTCTAGTTACCTTGTCCATCCCTTAAGAATTTTGAACGTTTATCAAATCAGCCTTTCATCTCTATTGTAATACACATTGCCTCAATTTTTTTCTTTCTTCATATTTGCATTTCCTCATATCATGAAATCTCAGAATAGTAAAGCACAAGTAGCCACTCAGACCACAAACTCTGTGCCACTCTTTCAAAGAGCAACTCAGTTCCACTCCCTAGTTATCTCCCCATTCCCTGCAATTCACTTTTGAAGGCTATCATTGGATAGCCATCTGCACTGAACATCAGACATCACCCTGACGAATTTTTGCTGTACTCTCCCTCTTGATCATAAGTTCATAATAAAGGAATAGCCCGTTCAGCCCATTGAGCATGTTCAGCCATTCAATACAATCATGGCGGTGGTATCCCCATGTATCTGCTGCTCTTGACCTTCTAGATGGACATGGCCATGGGTTTGGAAGGTGCTGTTTAAGGAGCCTTGGTGAGTTTCAGCAGTGTATCTTGTAGATGATACACACTGCTGCTATTGTGCGTTGGTGGTGGAGGGAGTGAATATTTGTTGATGGGGTGCCAATCAAGCAGGCTGCTTTGTCCTGGATGGTGTCAAGCTTCTTGAGTGTTGTTGGAGCTGCACTCATCTAGTTAAGGGGAGAGTATTCCATCACACTCCTGACCTGTGCCTTGTAGATTGTGGACAGGCTTTGAGGAGTCAGGAGGTGAGTTACTCACCACAGGATTTCTAGCCTCTGACCTATTCTTATAGTATTTATTTGTTTAGTCCAATTCAGTTTATAGTCAATGGTCACCCCAGGATGTTGATAGTGAGGATTCTGTGATAGTAATGCTATTGAATGTCAAGATGGTTACATTCCCTCTTGTTGGTGATAGTGATTGCCTGGCACTTGTGTGGCACGAATGTTATTTGCCACTTGTCAACCTAAGCCTGGATATTGTCCAGATCTTGCTGCTTCTGGATATGGACTGCTTCAGTATCTGAGGAGTCATGAATGGTGCTGAACATTGTGCAATCATGAGCGAACACCTCCACTTCTGACCTTTTGATGGAAGGATGGCCATTGATGAAGCAGCTGAAGATGGGTGGGCCTAGGACACTGCCCTGGAAAACTCCTGCAATGATGTCTTGGAGCTGAGATGATTGACCTCCAACAACCACAATCATCTTCCTTTGTCCTTGGTATGACTCCAACCAGCAGAGAGTTTTCCCCTTGGTTCCCACTGACTCTTTTTGCTAACCTATTTTTTAAGTGGTACTTTTGAGATGCAGCTCTAAATTCAGGAATCAAACCACCAGTTCTCGAGAGGTTTTTATATCAAACTACATGAGACATTTATTAATTTACATAAGTTAAATATATACATTTGGTTACAAATTACTACTATCATAACTTTAAACAAATTCCCAAACTAATCTCCATTCACGCACCAGCAACCCATAGACTTTAAGCAGACACCAGGCAAAGTATTTTCATCTTACAAATTCAAAATTAGATTCCTTTCACTTTGGTTCCTTTGCAGACATGGTAGTAGGTTTAAAGGCTTTGAACTCACATTGCCTCTGCTCTGCACGCATGAAACTGCTATCTTTTATACCTAGCACATCTCATTGAATATAAGTTCTCACTGTATCACCAGCCCCTTTGAACTCCACCTCTTTGAACAATAAAACACCTTTCGTAGTACCAAATTTATTAGTAACATAAACATTGCTTGGATTTGCTAGCTAGGTGCTACATTTTGCTCCCCTTCTTGAATGCTCTATTCAACAAAATGCAAATGCACTCTACCTCTCTTACATTTCAACTAGTATACATCAAAGCACCCAGACAAGCTGGCTTTAATCTAATTAAGACACACCCACAGGCTAACCCTTTTTTTAAAAAACTAATTTCCAATACTGTTGTATACATTAATAGCTTCCTGACATCAATTTGACACCTCATTTTTAGGTATGCATGGTGCTCATCCTGGCATGCCGTCCTGCACTCTTCATTGAACCAGGGTTGATCCCCTGGCTCAGTGGTAATGGTAGAGTGGGGGATATGCTGAGCCATGAGGTTACAGATTATGGTTGAGTACCATTCTGCTGCTGCTGATGGCCCACAGCACCTCATGGATGCCCAATCTTGAGTTGCTAGATCTGTTCAAAATCCATCCCATTTGGCACAGTGGTAGTGCCTCCCAATATGATGGAGGGTAACCTCAATGTGAAGGCAGCAGTTAGTCTCCACAAGGACTGTGTGGTGGTCACTCCTCTGAGACTGTCATGGATAGATGCATCTGCAGCAGGCAGGCTGGAGAGGATGATGTCAAGCATGTTTTTCCCTCTTGGTTCCCTCACCACCTGCCACAGACCCAATCTAGCAGCTGTGTCATTTAGGACTTGACCAACTCAGTCAGTAGTGGTGCTACCGAGCCACTCTTAATAACGGACATTGAAGCATGTTCTGTATCCTTGCCACTCTGTGTGTCCAGCATAGTGTTCAACATGGAGGAGCACTGATTCATCAGGTGATAGGGGTGTGGCACCTGATAATCAAGAGGTTTCCTTGCCTATGTTTGGGCTGATGCCATGAGACTTCATGGGGCCTGTTGAGGACTCCCTGGGCAACTCCCTCCCGACTGTATACCACTGTGCCGCCACCTCCAGGATGGTGGTGTCTGGGCTGTTGCTTGACTAGTCTGTGATACAGCTTTCCAAATTTTGGCACAAGCCCCCAGATGTTAGTTAGGAGGACTTTGCAAGGCCAATAGGGCTGAGTTTGCCATTGTCATTTCCAGTACCTAGGTTGATGCCGGGTGGTCCATCCAGTTTCATTCTTTGAGGCTTTTTGGTGGTTTGATACAGCTGAGGATGTTTGTGTCAACCACATTGCTGTGGATCTGGAGTCACATGTAGGCCAGACTAGGTAAAGATGGCAGATTTCCTTCATTGAAGGACATTAGTGAACCAGGTGGGTTTTTACGACAATTGACAATGGTTTCATTATCATCATTAGACTTTTAATTGAATTCAAATTTCACCATCTGCCATGGTGTTTGAGCCTACATTCCCAGAGCATTACCCTGGGCCTCTGGATTACTCATCCAGCAACAATACCACTACACCACTACCTCTCCTCCAATTTTAAATTCTGTAACTTTTGCCATACAACTCAGTAGTCAATTAGTTCTTTTTAACCTTCTCCTTTAAGGTACTTATAGATTTGAGGTGTTGGAGCATTAATTGACTGGAGGCAGGAGTTTGCCCCTAAGCGGAGAGGACGCCCTGCCTCAGAGTGAGATTGGCCAACAGCTCTCTAGTCCCAGCAGTGCCAGGAGCTACAATGGACAGGACTAGGACCGCAAACAACCCCCAGAGTCGAAGTACCAGGAGTCCAGGACCAGGTAAGCGTGGGCTTGGTGCAGGGAGGCCCATGGTTGGGGGTGGAAGGGTAGTTGGGAAAAGGGAAGTGGGGTTGGTAGTGGAGAGGTCGGGGGGAGGGAGCACCCACAGGGTCCAGATCTTGTGGGGAAGGACGCCCAAATTTGAAAGAGGCTGTTCATTATTTTTAAAAATGGAGGCCTTCCTGCCTGAGAACTGAGCAGTGTCACTTTCCAGGCTTCCCCCTGCCCCTGAACTCTTTCCACCAGCCTGAAAATTGATGTTGGGTGGGAAACGACCCTTAATTGGTCATTAATTGACCAGTTCCTGTACTTGTACAGTAGATATGAAGTAACATCACAAAGTTGGCATTTCAAGACTTTAGTACCCTTTTAATAATATGTGTGGATTACTGCTAGTCAACCTAGGTGGCATTGAAAATTAACTATTGCAAATGTGGAGCCTCATTCCCTTTGGTTTTATATGTTGATTTTTTTTAAGTTTGTTTTAGAAAAAATTCCTTTCAATGAAATTTCTTTCGCTTTCTCCCTATTTCGCTTTCTCCCTATTTTGCTTTCTGTACCTGATTTGACTTGAATTTACCATTCTAACTTCCACTGCTTTGTTAAGACTTTGCGCTCTTCATTTCAAAATTCTTCCATCTTGCACTTCCAACGCAAAATACCATTGACATTAAATGGGAAAGGGCAAGTTTAGCAGCAGATTCTGTTTGTTAACCTGCCATAATAATAATTGTGCCAACATAAATATGAAAATTGTTCACTAAACTTATTTTCAATACGTACATGATGGACTGAAGGCAAAAAAGAAAATGGCAAATGAATCCCTGTGACTGGGCTGTTTCAGATCTTCCACTAAAGACAGTTGCAACCATATCAGCATGAAGAAATTACATGATTGTGATGAGGAGAGTGCGAGAGGATGACCCTGGGACAGGCAGTCAGCAGCACCTAGAGGAGAATGAGAGTATGACCCTGGGACAGGTAGTTAGCAGCACCTAGAGGATCCAATCTATCTAGAGAATCTAGCATCTAGTCTACACACAAGTAGCAATAAGGGTAAAATAAAAGCAAGGGTCCATAGTCTATATAGTTAAGATATGGCTGGAGAGTTCAGTCCAGTGATTTGCACAGCCTGCCCTATGTGGGAAATCCTAGATGTTACTGGTGGCCTGGACGACCATGTACGCAGGAGGTCACCTCCAACTAGAGCAACTCAAGCTCTGGGTTTTGGAACTTGAACGGCAGCTGGGGGCACTACGGTGCATTCATAAAGCTGAGATTCGTGGATAGCACATTTCAGGATGTGGTCACCCCACAGCTTAAGGAAATGCAAGCAAAGAGGGAATGGGTGACCACCAGACAGAACCATAGAAAAGTTACAACACAGGAGGCCATTTGGCCCATCTGTCCATGCCAGCCCGAAGACACCCAGGTGCCCTTTCTAATCCCACCTTCCTGCACTCGGCCCATGGCCCTGCAGCTTACAGCACTTTAGGTGCAGATCCAGGTACTTTTTAAAAGAGTTTAAAGTTTCAGCTTCTACCACCAATTTGGGCAGCGAATTCCAGACACCCACTACCTTCTGCGTAAAAAAGAAGGAATCCCTGAGTGCATTTCACTTGAAGACTGTTTTTCAGCCTTGGAAAACAGTGAAAGTAATGGTTCATCTGTAGAGGCCAACCAGAGCCATGGCCATGGGACTGTGGGTGGTCCAGTTGCTCAAGGGGGAGGAAGAAGTGTGGAAGGGCAATAGTGGTAAAGAATTCGTTAGTGAGAGGAGTAGACAGGCGCTTCTGCAGCTGCAGATGTGACTACAGGATTGTATGTTGCCTCCCGGGTGCCAGGGTCAAGGATGCCACGGAATGGCTGCAGGGCATTCCGAAGGCGGAGAGTGAATGACCAGAGGTTGTGGTCCATGTTGGAACCAATGATGTAGGAAGAAAGAGAAATTAGGTCCTGCAGACTTTAGGGAGTTAGGCAGGAAAATAAAAAGCAGGATGTCAAAGGTAGTAATCTCCGGATTACTCCCGGTGCCACACAATAGTGAATATGGGAACAGAAGGATAGAGCAGATGAATGTGTGGCTGGAGAGAGAGTGCAGGAGGGAGAGCTTTAGATTCTTGGGGCATTTGGGACCATTTCTGGGGGAGGTGGGACCTGTACAAGTTGGACGGGTTACATATGAACAGGAACGGGACCAACATCCTCGCGGGGAGGTTTGCTAATTCTGTTGGGGTGGATTTAAACTAAATTGGCAGGGGGGTGGGATCCTGAAAAGTAGTTCAGAGGGGAGAGAAGCTGAGATGGAATTAGAAGTTAAAATGCTAGTGAGTGAGCCTGGAAGGCAGAGGAAACATAGGCTAGATAAGAAAGAGATGTGTTTCGCAAGGCTAAATGGAATATATTTTAATGCAAGGAGCCTGAGGAACAAGACAGATGAGCTGAGGGCACAGATAGGCACTTCGGAGTATGATGATATAGCTATGACCAAGAATTGGCTAAAAGAAGGGCAGGATTGGCAGCTCAACATTCCTGGTTATATAGGGTATTCAGACGAGATATAGAGGGGGATAGAAGAAGAGGTCAGGTTGCAATATTGATCAAGGAATCAGTTATAGCAGTGAGGAGGGATGATATCTTGGAAGGATCATCAAATGAGGCCATATCAATAGAAGTTTAAAAAAAAAAGGGGCAAACATGCTGTTGGGTGTGTACTATAGGCCCCCAAACAGTCAGGGAGCGATAGAGGATCAAATATGCAATCAAATTTCAGAGACATGTAAGAATAATGAGACAGTAATAATAGGGGATTTTAACTACCTAATTATAAGCTGGGATAGTTCTAGTGTGCAAGGTAGGGAGAGAGCACCCGGGAGAACTTTTTTTAGCCAGTAAGTAGAAAGCCCAACAAGGGAGGGGGCAGTTCTGGACCAAATATTCGGAAATGAGCCCAGGCAGGTGGAAAGTGTATGAGTATGGGGGCACTTTGGAGATAGTGACCATAACTCAGATTTAGGATAGTTATGGAGAAGGATAAGATTGGGCCGGGAATAAAAGTTCTAAACTGGGGAAAGCTAATTGTACTAAGATGTGGTACGATTTGGCCCAAGTGGACTGGGTGCAACGACATGCAGATAAAACTGTGTCAGAGCAGTGGGAGACATTCAAGGAGGAAATAGCGAGAGTACAGGCAAATATGTTCCTGTAAAGACAAAGTGGGGGGAACCAAGTCTGGAGAATCCTGGATGTCAAGGCACATAAAGGTTAGGCTTAAGAGAAAAAGAGAAGCTTATGGCAGATACCGAGTTGTCAATATGACAGAGTCCCTAGAGGAGTATAAAAAGTGCAGGGGGGGGTACTTAAAAAGGAAATTAGGAAAGCTAAGACAGTGCATGAGAAATCATTGGTGTGTAGAGTAAAGGAGAACCCAAAGGAGATTTTTAAATATATAAAGAGCAAGAGAATAACTAGGGAAAGAGTAGGGCCAGTTAGGAACCATAAGAAGTAATCTGTGTGTGGACCTGGACAATGTGGGTACAGTCCTCAGTGAACACTTTGTGTCTGCCTTCACAATGGAAAAGGATGACACAGGTATAGACAGCAGGGTGGAGGACTGTGAAATATTAGAGTAAATTAGCATAGAGAGAGGAGGTGCTAGCGGGTTTAGCTAGTAGATAGATCCGCAGACCCAGATGAGATGTTTCACAGGCTGTCGAGGGAGGCAAGGCAAGAAATATCAGGGGCCCTGGCAGTAATTTTCAAACCCTCTCTGGCCACAGGTAGGTGCTGGAGGACTGCTAATGTTGTCCCATTATTAAAAAAGGAAAGAAGGGATAGACCACCAAATTACAGGCCAGTCAGTCTAATCTCAGTGGTGGGGAATTACTAGAAAGAATTCTGAGGAACAGAATATATCTGCACTTGGGGAGACATGGATTAATCAGGGGTAGTCAGTGTGGATTTGTTAAGGAAAGGTCAAGTTTGACAAATTTGATCAAATTTTTTGTGGAGGTAATCCGGAGTGTTGATGAGGGTAATGCATTTGATGTGGCCTACATGGATTTCAGCAAGGCTTTTAATAAGGTTCCTTATGGCAGACTGGTCAAGAAAGTAAGAGCCCATGGGATCCAAGGCAAACTGGCATGTTGGATCTAAAATTAGCTGAGAGGCAGGAAGCAGAGGCTGATGGTAGAGGGATGTTTCTGTGACTGGAAATCTGTTTCCAGTGGGGTTCTACAAGACTCTCTGCTGGGGCCCTTGTTGTTTCTGGTGCACATAAATGATTTGGACTTAAATGTAGGGGGGTGGAGGGGTATGATCAAGAAGTTCACGAATTACATGAAAATTGGTATGGTGGTAAATAGTGAGGTGGATAGCTGTAAACTGCAGGAGGATATCAATTGTCTGGTCAGGTGGGCAGAGCAATGGCAAATGGAATTCGCAGAAAAGTGTGAGGTAATGCACTTGGGGAGGCCTAACAAGGCAAGGGATTACACTAAGAATGGTAGGATTCTGGAAAATACTGAAGATCAGAGGGACCTTGGTGTGCATATCCACAGATCCCTGAAGGTAGCTGGGTAGATAAAGTGGTTAAGAAGGCATATGGGATACTTGCCTTAATTAGCTGAGGCATAGAATACAAGAGCAGGGAGGTTATGCTGGAACTGTACAATATGCTGGCTAGGCCACAACTGGAGTACTGTGTGCAGTTTTGGTCACCACATTAACAGAAGGATGTGATTGCACAGGAGAGGATGCAGAGGAGATTTACCAAAATGATGCCTGGGCTAGAGGGCCTGAGCTTTGAGAAAATAATTGGATAGGCTGGGGTTGTGCTCCTTGGAGAAGCGAAGATTGAGAGGAGATGACTACACCAATCTAGAAGGACAAGGACAGCAGACAGATGAAAACACCACCACCTGGAAGTTCCCCTCCAAGTTACTCACCATCCTGACTTGGAAATATATCACTATTCCTTCACTGTCGCTGAATCAAAATCCTGGAACTCTCTTCCTAATAGCACTGTGGGTATACCTGCACCACATGGACTGCAGCAGTTCAAGGAGGCAGCTCACAACCACCTTCTCGAGGGCAACTAGGGATGGGTAATAAATGCTGGCTACATCCCGTGAATGAATAAAAAAAATTGGAATGGATTTTGGAGGCAATTATCAGATTTAACAACCTTAAAATCAGAAGTCTTAATTATTAAGCAGGCCCTTTCTGTGCTCTTTAAATTGATCTGTTGTTACTGTGACCTTTTTAAACTAGTAAAACATCACTACATCATAAATGATTACACTGTGTTGGTCGCGAAGCGCTTTGGGAACATGATAATGGGTCATATATATGCAAGGTCTTTAATACAAGTTAGTAAACATCTGAAAAGTGATTGGCAATAGCATTAGCCTTCTGAATCTCAGCAAAAAGGAGCCATATAATCTATTTCAGAAATGGCTGTTGCACAGTACAAAGGTGGCTATAACCCATATAAATTGCAAAAAATGCCTATCAGATGCAAAATGGTTTCTGTATGTCTCCATATCTACACCATGGCAAATCATTTTGGCTCTGGGGCTAAGAATCGAGGTGCAAATATGAAATGTTTCTTTTCAAGTGTCACAGTAAAACTCTTGATCTATGATTTTGGCAATTAGACCCCTAACCTTACATTAGAAGCCTGACTCTTTGGAAAACCTTGAAAAATTAGCAAGTACCTCTTTCCACTGAGTATGATTGTTGGATGTTATTTTGGACTGTAATCATTGAGGAAGACATCGAGAGACTTTATAGGACATTTGACAGTCCATATCAATTCTCCTGGAGCTTGTAAGGTTATTTTAAGAGAGTGCCTGCAGAGCAGGTGCTTGGATCAATTGATATCTTTAAAAGAGGATTATAATTTTTACTTTGTAATTTTTAATGTAGATGTTTCTTGTTACCTCAAAAGAGATAACTCTGAAGAGGTCCTGTTGGATAAAAGCTTGATATAATATGAAAGGTGGTGAAATGAGAAAAGATAACTATACCTGTGACCTTGTTGCTAGAGAATACAGCTGTTTGCCCTCATTTTTATTAATGATGATTAGTAATTTGAAATTTGTATTTTCAAAACGAAGATAAAATTAACAATAAATTTCTTTCAAAGCTTCAAGTGATGCTTTTAGTCTCTTCCTTTTATGATGCTCCTTATAACCTATCTCTTTGGTCAAGGTTTTGGACATCAGTCCTTATATTTCCTTAGGTGACTTGGGTCAAATTTCTTTGTTTTACTACATTATAGGCACCACATAAATGCAGACGTTGTCAGCTAAAAAAATTGAGGGAGAATATTACTTCAGAACTAAAACAACACAGGGTCACACAGATCTGATATTGGACATGATGTGGGTTTTTTTTGCAAAAGTCTGATTATTAAGAACATCCCAGAAACTTGGCTCTGGACATAGCAGCCTTGATGAAGAAATAGATGCAAGAATTGAATGCCAGAAAGGTCGTGAGTGTAGCTGCTCTCAACATCAAGGCAACATTCCACTGAGTGTTTTGCCAAAAAGCTGCAGCAGAGTGTAGGTCAATGGGTCAGAAAATTTTCAGTGGCTGCATTCACTCCTGACACATGGGAGGTTATGGTTGTTAGTTGTCTGTCATTGCAGCCCAAGGTATCCTGAACATTCTGCCTGACCTAACCATCATTGGTTGTTTCATCAATGACCATTCTTCCATTGCAAGATCAGGTTTGGGGCTGTTCCCTGCTGGTTTGAGTGTTCGGTTCCAGTCACAATCTCATAGACGTTGAAGAAATCCATTCTAGCTCCTGCAGAATCTGGATAACGTGCAGATTTGGGCTGATAAGTGGCAAGTGACTCCCATGTCATAAAGGTACCAGCTAATGATTATCTAGAACATTCAGCCATTTATCCATGACTTTCAATGGCATTGTCATTGCTGAATCAACCTCATGGGAGTCACTGCTGAGCAGAACTGAACTGGGTTGATCATATCAATACTGATGAGAAGAGCAGGGCAGAAGTTGGTTTCTGTGTGGCGAGTGACTCAGTTTAAGACCCCTTGCAGCCTTGCCACCATCCCCAATTCTTAATTTGGGAGTGGAACAGAATATCCTATGAAATATTGTATGAGTGTGAGTGTCACTTCCAGTTTCTCGACCATGTTGAAATGAGCACATGTCACTCTATATTCATTGTCACTGAGTCAATATCCTAAGTTCCCAATCAAGACCAGTGTGATTAGCCTTCACTTAAAAGGACTGCAACAATCTAAAGAGTATAAAACAAAAACAGAATTACCTGGAAAAACTCAGCAGGTCTGGCAGCATCGGCGGAGAAGAAAAGAGTTGACGTTTCGAGTCCTCATGACCCTTCGACAGAACTTGAGTTCGAGTCCAGGAAAGAGCTGAAATATAAGCTGGTTTAAGGTGTGTGTGTGGGGGGCGGAGAGATAGAGAGACAGAGAGGTGGAGGGGGTTGGTGTGGTTGTAGCGACAAACAAGCAGTGATAGAAGCAGATCATCAAAAGATGTCAACAACAATAGTACAATAGAACACATAGGTGTTAAAGTTAAAGTTGGTGATATTATCTAAACGAATGTGCTAATTAAGAATGGATGGTAGGGCACTCAAGGTATAGCTCTAGTGGGTTTTTTTTTATTTTATATAATGGAAATAGGTGGGAAAAGGAAAATCTTTATAATTTATTGGGGGAAAAAAAAAAAAAGGGGGGAAACAGAAAGGGGGTGGGGATGGGGGAGGGGACTCACGACCTAAAGTTGTTGAATTCAATATTCAGTCCGGAAGGCTGTAAAGTCCCTAGTCGGAAGATGAGGTGTTGTTCCTCCAGTTTGCGTTGGGCTTCACTGGAACAATGCAGCAAGCCAAGGACAGACATGTGGGCAAGAGAGCAGGGTGGAGTGTTAAAATGGCAAGCGACAGGGAGGTTTGGGTCATTCTTGCGGACAGACCGCAGGTGTTCTGCAAAGCGGTCGCCCAGTTTAGGTTTGGTCTCTCCAATGTAGAGGAGACCACATTGGGAGCAACGAATGCAGTAGACTAAGTTGGGGGAAATGCAAGTGAAATGCTGCTTCACTTGAAAGGAGTGTTTGGGTCCTTGGACGGTGAGGAGAGAGGAAGTGAAGGGGCAGGTGTTGCATCTTTTGCGTGGGCAAGGGGTTGTGCCATAGGAGGGGGTTGAGGAGTAGGGGGTGATGGAGGAGTGGACCAGGGTGTCCCGGAGGGAGCGATCCCTACGGAATGCCGATAAGGGGGGTGAAGGGAAGATGTGTTTGGTAGTGGCATCATGCTGGAGTTGGCAGAAATGGCGGAGGATGATCCTTTGAATGCGGAGGCTGGTGGGGTGATAAGTGAGGACAAGGGGGACCCTATCATGTTTCTGGGAGGGAGGAGAAGGAGTGAGGGCGGATGCGCGGGAGATGGGCCGGACACGGTTGAGGGCCCTGTCAACGACCGTGGGTGGAAAACCTCGGTTAAGGAAGAAGGAGGACATGTCAGAGGAACTGTTTTTGAATGTAGCATCATCGGAACAGATGCGACGGAGGCGAAGGAACTGAGAGAATGGGATGGAGTCCTTACAGGAAGTGGGGTGTGAGGAGCTGTAGTCGAGATAGCTGTGGGTGTCGGTGGGTTTGTAATGGATATTGGTGGACAGTCTATCACCAGAGATTGAGACAGAGAGGTCAAGGAAGGGAAGGGAAGTGTCAGAGATGGACCACGTGAAAATGATGGAGGGGTGGAGATTGGAAGCAAAATTAATAAATTTTTCCAAGTCCTGACGAGAGCATGAAGCAGCACCAAAGTAATCATCGATGTACCGGAGAAAGAGTTGTGGAAGGGGGCCGGAGTAGGACTGCAACAAGGAATGTTCCACATACCCCATAAAGAGACAGGCATAGCTGGGGCCCATGCGGGTACCCATAGCCACACCTTTTATTTGGAGGAAGTGAGAGGAGTTGAAGGAGAAATTGTTCAGCGTGAGAACAAGTTCAGCCAGACGGAGGAGAGTAGTGGTGGATGGGGATTGTTCGGGCCTCTGTTCGAGGAAGAAGCTAAGGGCCCTCAGACCATCCTGGTGGGGGATGGAGGTGTAGAGGGATTGGACGTCCATGGTGAAGAGGAAGCGGTAGGGGCCAGGGAACTGGAAATTGTTGATGTGACGTAAGGTGTCAGAGGAATCATGGATGTAGGTGGGAAGGGACTGGACAAGGGGAGAGAGAAGGGAGTCAAGATAACGAGAAATGAGTTCTGTGGGGCAGGAGCAAGCTGAGACGATCGGTCTACCGGGGCAGTTCTGTTTGTGGATTTTGGGTAGGAGATAGAAGCGGGCCGTCCGAGGTTGGGCAACTATCAGGTTGGAAGCTGTGGGAGGGAGATCCCCAGAGGAGATGAGGTCAGTGACAGTCCTGGAAACAGTGGCTTGATGTTCAGTGGTGGGGTCATGGTCCAGGGAGAGGTAGGAGGAAGTGTCTGCGAGTTGACGCTCAGCCTCCGCGTGGTAGAGGTCAGTGCGCCAGACAACAACAGCACCACCCTTGTCAGCGGGTTTGATGACAATGTCAGGGTTGGACCTGAGAGAATGGAGTGCAGTAAGTTCAGAGAGAGACAGGTTAGAATGGGTGAGAGGAGCAGAGAAATTGAGACGACTAATGTCGCGCCGACAGTTCTCAATGAAAAGATCGAGAGAAGGTAAGAATCCAGAGGGAGGGGTCCAGGTGGAGGGAGAATATTGAAGATGGGTAAAAGGATCCGTTGAACTGGGAGAGGACTCCTGCCCAAAGAAGTGAGCCCGGAGACGAAGACGGCGGAAGAAGAGTTCAGTATCATGCCGAGCCCGAAATTCATTGAGGTGAGGGCGTAAGGGTATGAAACTAAGTCCTTTGCTGAGCACTGAACGTTCAGCATCGGAGAGGGGAAGGTCAGGGGGTATAGTGAATACACGGCTGGGGCTGGGATTGGAAGATGGGGTGGGGACGGAGGGACAGGCAGGGGTGGAGGGTCCTAGATGGGTGTTGGTGTCGATGAGTTGTTGGAGCTTGCGTTCCTTAGCACTTGAGAGAAAGAGAAAAAGTTTCTTGTTGAGGCGTCGGATGAGCCGAAGGATAAAATGAAACTGGGGGCACGCTTTGAAAAAGGGTACGGCGGTGCTGCTGGAGGGAGAGGTCGAGTGTGCTCATATGGCGGCGCATGGCACTGAGAGTGGATTTCAGAATGTGACTGGAACAGCAGTCCGAGAAACGTTTTATGTCCCGGAGATACCTGTAATCCTGGGTGGGTTCGAAACATGAGGGGTGGAATTTCAGTTGAAATCCATGTGGGGTAAGTCGGAGACGGAGACAGTCACTGAGAAAGGAGATATGGCTGTGAAAGCGGGTTTTAGTAAACACCTTGTCAAACACTAGGAGAGAAATGGAAAGCAATGAAGGTGAACAAGGCAACAGAGAAATCCGGAAATCTTGTCGCAGAGAGGAACAGAACTTCTTCAAGGAGGTAGGCATTTCTTGAAGAGCAGTGGCAGTCAATTAAACACAGAGAAAAAAACAAAAAAACTGCGGATGCTGGAAATCCAAATTGTTTTGGATTTCCAGCATCCGCAGTTTTATTGTTTTTTTTTTAATCTAAAGAGTATGTTCACTTCTCAGGACAGCTTGCTCCTTGCTAGTGTCACCGAAGGAGTAATTTTAAAAACCTCAAAATAAATCGTGACAGTGAGTGCAGGCTAATAATGGCAAAAAGAAATTGAAAGATTAATGCCCAATGATTTCTCTCCCCATTCATGACTTGTGTGGGGTTGTTGTTGACAGGTTGATAGTGTGTGTTACTACACCTTTCCATTCCAGTAGTTATCCATTCCATGATAATATGAAGTAAAATTGATACATAATTAGTATAGTTTCTTTGGGCCAATTCCTCTAGACTTCCTGCAATTTCCTTCTAGATCAGCAGGGATGACCGTAAAATGTACAGAAACTTTTGATACCGGAAGACTAATGGACTCTGTGTCAAGATGATTCTGCGTGTTATCTGGCTCTGTGACCCATTGGGTTGTGAAAATGTTTCTTGTGGATAATCCTAAAGAGATCTAAGGTGAACGTGGATCACAACACTATTCTCTGGGCTGCATTTGAAGTGAGTTTACAGCATAATGTACTTCATGTATACTTTGGAGGCATCTGAATGAGCACAATGAGAAAGAAGAGCTTCTGAAGGAAAGTACTAACTTTGAACTTGGGAACATTTGGTTTCTTCATGAGAAACTCCCTGTATGTTACCTCAGTCTGAAACGTTAGATAATATCATGATTTGTTGTTGTTTGATTAGCAAAAACTGCCAATTTCTTCCAGGGTTGAATCCAAATTCACTGATAGTGTGAGATGCTATATGTATTATCAATTACTCAGCCTGTGATATTGTGGTGTGCCAGTGCATTGGCTTGGCAAAGAACGTCACTTTGCCCCAGAACACTTGCTCAATCAGCACTTCTACCACAAAAAATCTGAGTAGATGATGCAGCCTGTTTGGTAGTTGACATCTTGTTTGGCAGTAAAAACATACTAGGAGCCATTAAACAGTAATCTCCTAAAATATGACATCACCTTTAAGGTCTTACTACAGAAAATTTGAACTTCCAACATGATCAAGCAATGATCTCTCAATCAGAGATGTTATTCATAATAGGATCTCACTACAATTACAATGAGGTGCACCTTTAAGCCCTTGTGAGGTCAGGATTCAAATCATAGGTTGGCAATTTTTGCATCATAGACATTTCATATTAAACCTGTGTTCTTTTTTATTCCTTCATGGGATGTGGGTATCACTGCCTAGGCCAGCATTTATTGCCCATTCCTAATTGCCCTTGAGAAGGCAGTGGTGAGCTGTTTTCTTGAAACACTGCAGTCCACATGGTGTAGGTACACCCACAATGCTGTTAGGGAGGGAGTTCCAGGATTTTGACCCAGCGACAGTGAAGGAATGGCGATATATTTCCAAGTCAGTATGGTGAGTGGCTTGGAGGGGAACTTCCAGGTGGTGATATTCCTATGTATCTGCTGCTCTTGTCCTTCTAGATGATAGCAGTCATGGGCTTGGTACGTGCTGCCTCATAAATCTTGGTGAGTTTCTGACGTCTTGTAGATGGTACACACTGCTGCCACTGTTTGTCGGTGGTGGAGGGAGTGAATGTTTGTGGATGGAGTGCCAATCAAGCGGGCTGCTTTATTCTGAATGGTGCCAAGCTTCTTGAGTGTTGTTGGAGCTGTAGTCATCCAGGCAAGTGGGGAGTATTCCATCAAACTCCTGACTTGTGCCTTTTGGATGGTGGACAAGCTTTAGGGAGTCAGGAGGTGAGTTACCTGCCACAGGATTCCTAGCCTCTGACCTCTTCTTGTAGCCACCATATTTATTTGGCTAGTCCAGTTCAGTTTCTGGTCAATGGTAACCCCTGGGATGTTGATAGTGGGGGATTCAGTGATGCTAATGCCATTGAATGCCAAGGGGTGATGGTTAGATTCTCTTGTTGGAGATTGTCATTGCCTAGCACTTGGGTGGCACAAATATTGTTTGCCATTTGTCAACCCAAGCCTGGATATTGCCCAGGTCATGCTGCCTTTGGACATGGATTGCTTGAGTATCTGAGGAGTCACAAATGGTGCTGAACATTGTGCAATCATCAGCAAACATCCCCACTTCTGATCTTATGATGGAAGGAAGGTCATTGATAAAGCAGCTGAAGATGGTTGATCCAAAACTTGACCCCTTTCTACCCATTGCATAATATAAGAAGCATTTTGTTTCAAGTGTTGCATACTTTTTCAGAAATGAGAATTACTTTTCCTACAGAAAAGTTTTTCAATTCAATTCAACTCATAGCTCATGCTGAGTTAAAAATTCTGCTACAATGGATTCTTAATTAAAAATTGAACCTCATGGAAAATTGCTGTATGTTTTCAGATGAAGGTGCAAAAACTCAGCTGCTCTTTGTTTTCCATTCATCTGGAAATGGCAACCATCAAGGTGAAAGTCATTAAAGGCCATTAAATCAATCTAACCCATCAGAAAGAGCAATTAATTCTGCATTGAAACAGTATAGTCTAAGGACTTCTTATTCCTGGAAAGGGATTGAGTGAAGTGAGTAAGTGAAGTAGAAATAAAGTTTTAAATAGAGTCAATGAAAGAGGGATGAAGATACTGAAACCAGAAAACAAAATAAATGATTAATAGAAAAGCTTAGAACGCTGGCAGTCTGAAATAAAAATGGAAAAGTTTTGAAAAGCACAGTGGATTAATCAACATGTGCAAGAGACTGGGTACCATTTGGGGTGAAAGGAACTTGGAATTGAGAAAAAAATTGTTTAAATTACAGTAGCAGCAGCTGTGAGCACTTCAGGCTGTTTAGTAAGCAACTAAATACTTGTAAGTTCTCTTAATGTGAAATGTAACTTTTATTATTTTTAAAAGTTTTTTTTGGTGAACACAGTTTGAAAAATCTGGTTTTGTAATTTCAAAAATTTCAACATGCTAAGATGGATTCTCCCCTTCCCTTTGATGGATGAGTGTTCGGCAAGAGAAAAAAATAGTTTACAGTCCAGTTTGATGTCTCATGTGTGACGGTTAGACCAAGTCGCGATTTGCATAATGTTGGAAGGATGAATGAGGGCATTGGCTTTGCACCGCACTCGCTTGTCCTGAAAGCACTTGACTCTGTTCTCCTCAAATGTTGAAATCGCTTGATGACAGAGACATTGCCATTTGGCCTATCCAATGTTGTTTTCCCCATGTATTGGGATCCAGCTTGCAAGCTCTTGAGGTTGGCTTTCAGGTTGTCTTTATATCTAAGTTTGGGACACTCTGTGTTGTGGATTCCTGTGCTCAGCTGTTTATAGAGTACTACCTTTGGAATGCATTAATTCTCCATGTGAACCACATGACCAACCCAGTGAAGCTGAACTCTGAACTCACCATCCTGAATTGGAAATATATCGCTGTCCCTTCACTGTCGGTGGGTCAAAATCCTGAACTCCCTCCCTAACAGTACTGTGGGTGTACCTACACCACATGGGCTGCAATGGTTCAAGAAGACTGCTCACCACCATCTTCTCAAGGACAACTAGGGATGGGCACTAAAGGCTGGCCCAGCCAACGAAGCCCACATCCCGTGAATGAATAAAAAAAAAGTTCCCAATGCCAGGTATGCAGCATTTTGCATGAACCACAGTGTTGGGGATTCTGTCCTGCTACCTGATGTTGCAAATTTATCTCAGACAGTATAGATAAAGCAATCAGAAGCATTCTATGTGATGCCAGTAGGTTGTCCAAATCTCTCATCCATAAAGAAGTGACTTAAGAACCACTGCCTGGTAGACTTTGATCTTTTTACTGAGACAAACTCCATGCTTTTTCCAAAGTCTGTGAGTGAGCCTGCCAAACGCTGAGCTTGCTTTTCCAAGACGATGGTTGAATTCATCATCCAGCATAGTGTTATTGGAGAGGATACTTGCAAGATAGCAAACCTACTGTACCGAAAAGAGGCACGTGGTGTTGATAGTGACTGTGGGGTCTTGGAGTACATGGCCGGGGATGGGCTGGTACAAGATCTCTGTCTTCTTCAGGCTTATTTTCAGGCCAAAGTGTTCTAAGGCTAGGGCAAAGGGATCAACAAGCAGCTAAATGTCCTCTGAGTATGTGCTATGAGAGCTCAGTCACCCACAAGTAAGAGTTCACTCAATAGCTGTTCAGTAACCTTTAGGCAATCCTTGAGTCTTTGCATTTTAAGAGGCTGCCATCTGTCCTGAATTGAATATGTACTCCTGTGTCAAGATCTTTGAGTGTGTACTGGAGCATGGCTGAGAAGTATATGGCAAACAGCTGGAACCAATGCACAGCCTTGCTTGATGCCGTTAGTGACAGGAAAGACATTTGATGACGTACCACTTCACATCACGCTGGCTATCATGCCATTGTGAAATATGTGAATGACACAGAACATCTTTTCAGGGCAGCCATATTTGTACAAAACCTTCCATGAGCTTTCTGCAGTTTACTGCACCAAAAACCTTGGTCAGGTTAATAAACTCCACTTCGAGGTCCTTAACCTGGTTGCGGGACTTTTCTTGAATTTGACATGCTACACAGATCATATTCTCTGTTCTCCTTCCTGCATGGAAGCTACACTATGATTCTGGGTACACAGAGTCGTTAAGGTGAGTGACAACCTGATGAAGAACAACCCTTGCAAGGGTTTTTCCTGATTTTGAAAGAAGTGATATTCCACAATGATTCTAAGGAATGGACTTGCTCCCTTTCCATTTTTAGAGATGAGGCATCCTTGTTGCCTTTGGGCGCAGCACCCTGGTTTCAGATTTGGGAGAAGGGACTAGCGAGTTTCCTTACCACGTGAGTCCTTCCATACTTGAATGCTTCAGGTGGGGCGACTTGCCCATAGAGAGCTGCTTGGTGACCTTTGTGACTTCCACTCGAGAAGGATCAAGAGCAAGATCTTCCAGAGCAGCTGCTGTGGAAGTGACTAAATGGTATCATTGCACACAATGGATTGTTGGTTTAGGAGATTGCTAAAGTGCCCTGCTCAATGATAGAGAATCTCATGCTTATTTGTTAGGAGCTGATTGCCATTTGCTGAGAGGCTGGGTGTCACACTGTTGGTTTTGGGGCTATAGACTGATCACAGACCTTTAGGTAGAGCTTTCGGATTGTTCTTATCTGCAGCTGCTTGAAGCTCATCAGCCTTGTTTTCCTACCATTGGTTCTTTATCTCTCTTAGTTTGGCCTGCAGCATGTATTTTGCTCAATGGTATCTGACATTCCTTACAGGTGATTTCTTGTCAGAAATGTAAAATCCATGAGCACTGTGCAGTTCGTCTAGAAGCTTGTCTATGTCTTGGTAATTGTTGTTGAGCCAGTCTTGGTGTTTATGTTGTTACGACCCAGTGTAGACAGGCGCCAGGACATTGCCCTTTTTTTCCCACTCCTTGATTGATTGTAACAGATTTTTTTTTAATTTAAAGGATAAATGCACTAATTCAGTGTATGCACTTAACTGTTTGAATTCTGATTGCAAAGAACTCAACCCAACTGGCTTTCTTGAGTTTAAAAACATAAAAGTTTAGTTTAGTTTTGTGCTAAAGATCACCCAGGCAAAGATGTAAAAATACCTTGAAAAGGTAAGCGTATGTCCTGACCGCCATAACACAAACACACACACAAGCTTATAAAGTAGGGGAGTTTAACTTCTGGCCAAATTAAGATTCAATGACAAAAAGGCAAAAACTATACTGTTCTCTGTTTGAGTCCTTTGCTGTTTTTTGTGGTTGAGGCAGTTCTTTAAAAGGTGGTCCTGGTTGTTCATGGAAACACTGCTTTGGAATTTTTGAAGTCTACTTCGGAAATTCTCAGCCTGTTGACCCCAGTATTATATAAGCAAGTAGAGTTCTGTTTGATTGAAATTCTCTATCTCTCTAATATATTCCAAAACGTAACAGAGATAGGGCACTGAACTTGAAAACAGCAGGGAGAGATATAATGTTACGGACCCATTCTGCAGATGACTTCTTCCATTACAGTAAACAACAGACAAGTTTAATGTCATAGCTTTTCACAAGGGAGTTTGTCATGTGACAGTTGCTATTGGTACACAAGAGCTTTGATCTCCTTTTGCCAAAGCTATCAAGATGCTATCAAACGGGATAGGGGTCCTTAGCATCCTCCTTGCATAATGCACTTTGTTGGCCCCTCATTATTCCTGGCAGTTTCTGGGGCTGGAAAGCCTTGAGGCCCATTGTCCTTATGTTTTTTGGTGAATTTAGACAATGACAGATGTGAAGTCCATCAGGGAAATTCCTGTAACCATGTCTCCTAGCCAAACCATGTTCAGAAGTTTCCAGGCTTGGGAAATTTGTAGCTCAGGGTGACTTCTGTAGCCATTTTAAAGTAAATGTCTTTGCTTGGCAAAACCTCTTTTGAAGATATATATATATATCTGTACCAATATATATCTGACCAGCCAATAAGATTAAAGATTAATAGTCCACATTGCACACAACATATCTCATGACAATGTTTAACAAACCCTGGGGCCTCAGACGCTGTGCTGTAAGTAACTCCTTTAACTTATTCCAAGAATTTTCAATGGCAATATTGTCCTCTGGGATATCAGCAACTCTAATGGCTAGTTTCTGTTCCAGTTCTTGTCTTTTGGCCATGTCTTTAAGAACAGTTGCATCAAGCTTCCTTTGTAGCTTGGCTCTGTGCCGAAGCGCCTGAGATTTTATCTTCAAAAACACAATATTCCTGACAAGCCACTAGTCAGGTCCACATTGCACACCTGTCAGGGAGCGGGTAGGGCACATGTCCTTGAGATCTCTGTTGTACAATAACAAAGCGTGTGCCAGTGTTTGGAATTGGGGTTGTTTTCAGTTTGTCTACTTGCTGAAAGACACAGTATTTGGGATGTTTAGGTCAAACTCACTGCACTTGGAGAGAAGGAACTGGCCATTGGAGTCTGCTCTGCCAATATGTGGCGCCCTTGTATTCCTCTCCATGTATTACAGTCTGTGCTCACTCAGGCACTGAAATCACAAAGAATAATAAGTTTGTCCAGGTGGGGTAGTATTCTAATAATCTTGCTGTGGCAATCGTCGAATGCTTCTTTGAACTCATCTTTATGGGCAGAATTTTAGCTTGGCAGGTGGGTGGGTGCCTGACCCGATCTGGCCAGAAATTGCACAAGATGTCGTCGGGCAAGCATCCTGATGTCATCATACGCTTGCGCGATATTTCGGTCGACAGGCGTGCAGAAAAGTCGGAAGTGTGCCTACTGACAAGAAGGCAATTAAGCCCATTAACAAAGCAATTGACTCTGATTTTTCGTGGTCCATCCAACCTTATGTGTGGCAGATGGGCAAATTTGCCAGGCGGCCCTTTCATTTTTCATGAAACCCCATCCATGGGTGGAGTGAGGTTTCCGTGATGAAATAAAATATAAATCAATTTCTGTGGATGGCGTTTTCATTAGCTAAATTTTCAGGTGATTTATTAAGAAGCATGGACACTTTCTTTCAGTTTCTGAAACTTTTAATTTTGACTTTTCAGGTCTTTAGCTCCCTGAGGCAGCTCTCTGCCTTCAGGGAGCTTTCTCTCAGTGCTGACCCTGACCCAGAGAAACATCATCGCCCGCCCTCTTCCTGCTCCCATCCCAGCAGCGCTGAGCTTCTCAGCACGTGTTTCACGCTGGCTGGACGTTAATTGGTATGTAAGTACAAGAAGAAATTAAGGCGGCTAATGGAATGCTACCCTTTATTATGAAAGGGATTGAACATAAAAGTAAGGATGTTATGCTTCAGTTATAGGGCACTGGTGAGACTGCACCTCAAATGCTGTGTGCAGTTTTGGTCTCCTTATTTAAGGAAGGATGTAATTGCATTGGAGGCGGTTCAGAGGAGGTTTACTAGATTGATACCTGGAATGACTGGGTTGTCTTATGAGGAAAGATTGGACAGACTGGGCTTGTTTCCACTGGAGTTTAGAAGAGTGAGGGATGATTTGATTGAAGTATACAAGATCCTGAATGGCCTTGACAAGGCAGATGTCGAAAGGGTGTTTCCTCTTGTGGGTGAGTTCAGAACTAGGGGGCACTGTTTTAAAATTAGAGGTTGCCCTTTTAGGCCCGAGATGAGGAGAAATTTTTTCTCTCCGAGGGTTGGACGACTTTGGAACTCTCTGCCTCAGAAGGTGGTGGAAGCGGGGTCATTGAATATTTTTAAGGCAGAGGTAGATTGATTCTTGTTTGGCAAGGAAATCAAAGGTTATCGGGGTTAGATGGGAATGTGGAAATCGAAACACAAGAAGATCAGCCATGATCTTACTAAATGCCGGAGCAGGCTCAAGGGGCCAAATGGTCTACTCCTGTTCCCATTTCTTAAGTTCTTATGATCGCACCTGCCCGCCGACCTAATATTCAGGCATATGTGTCATTGTTGGAGAATATGTGCTAATGAGTGTTGTATGCTGGTGAGTGGCAATACTTCACATCAATAGCCAAGCCTATTCGGATTGTCGAGGCTGATCCTGGGACTTTCCAATCCAGTAAAATATGTATCCTGCACCAACTTCCTCAAGTTGATGTTCCTCAGGGAGCCTTGTTTGGCTTAGGGTGGCTATGTTGATGTTGTGGCTGTTCAGTATTCTGGCTTTGAGGGTTGTTCTACGCTCTGGCTTCATGTTATTGTCTACGAGCCTTCCTCCGTTTCATGAACTGAGCTTCATACGATCATTAGTAATCTCGTCCTTTACATTTTGACTGTAGTGAATGGATGACCAGCCAGGAACAGTAATCTGGCAAATGCAAGAAGGGCAGGTTGTGTTTATGGTTCCTTTCCTTCCTCTTCCCTGAATTGGGAACAGCAGCACTATACCTGGAAAAGTCTGCTTTGTGACTTCAGGAGGATAAGAACTCCACATTTGCCCAGATTTGTGGAGAGCAACTATCACTGTATGCCGGGTTATAACTGAAGACTGCCAGTAGCATCCTCCACCTGTCCCCGTCATCACTTTCCCATTCGCCACAAGCTTGGTATGTCTTGCATTTTGTTTGATGATGACTTGCTAAACAACCTGCACATTGAGTATATTTAAGTGGGCGGGGTTTGTACACAGCCTCTCCCTCCCCCTGGTCCAAAGCAGCTGATGTTACACTGGTGCAATGTGTGCCATAAGCTTAGCAGCTGAAAGGATGCAGGCTTGAATTGAAGTTGTTCTTCTCCTAGGTGAGCAGCTGATCAGGCAGAAGAGCCTCATCTACCCTGAACATCGCCATCCAAATCATTGGCACTATTTGTGATCCCTGCACCAACAGCCGACATATACCTTGCTTTTTGAAATCAGTTACCCTCTCCTAGGTAGACTGCCAATTCAGAGAAAGTAGAATCATAGAACGTTTAGGGCACAGAAAGAGGCCACTTGCCCCATTGTATCTGCACCAGCCAAGAAACAAGCCACCCAGCCTAATCCCGCTTTCCAGTATTTGGTCCGTAGTCTTGCAGGTTACGGTACTTGAGGTGCATATTCAGACATCTTTTGAATGAGTTGAGGGTTTTTGTCTCTACTACCCTTTCAGACAGTGAGTTCCAGACCCGGACTACCATCTGGGTGTAAACAATTTTCCTAATCTCCCCTCTAATCTATCTACCAATCACTTTAAATCTATGCCCCCTAGTCACTGACCTTTCTGCTAAGGTAAGTAGACTCCATCCAGGCCCCTCACAATTTTGTACATCTCAATCAAATCTCCCCTCAGCCTTCTCTGTTAAAAGAAGAACAAGAGGATGTGACTGCAGGTGAAGCAGGTTTGGGGACGAGGGGATAGCGTTCGAGGAGCCTTGGCCCCTGCAACTGTCCGACAGTTACAAGGTTCTTGCAAGCTGTGTGGATGAGAGTGGGGACTGCAGGGAGAAAGAGTGAACTGGTCCAGGCAGCCGTTCAAGTCGGGGGTGGAAATAGGAGCGCAGTAGTGGTAGGGGACAGTATAATTAGAGGGATAGATAGTGTTCTTTGCATCTGTGAGCATGAGTCCTGAAGGCTGTATTGCCAGGGTTAAGGACACCTCCTCAGGGCTAGAGAGAAACTTGGAGTGGGAGGGGAGGGATCCAGTTGCCGTCATCCACGTTGGTACCAACAACATTGATAGGATTAGAAAGGAGGTTCTGCTGAAAGAATTTGAACAGTTAGGAGCTAAATTAAAAAGCAGAACCTCCAAGGTGATAATCTCGGGATTGCTACCTGAGCCACAGGCAAACTGGCATAGTGTAAATAAAGTCAAGGAGTTAAATGAATGTCTCAGAGATTGATGTGGGAGGAATGGGTCTCAGTTCACAGGGTACTGGCACCAGTACTGAGGTAGATGGGAGCTGTTCAAGTGGGACAGACTTCACTTGAACTGTGCTGGGACCAGTGCTTTGGCAAACTAAATAACTAGGGCTGTAGAGAGGGCTTAAACTAAAGAGAGTTGGGGACGGTTCTGGAGTGGGGATATGTAGGCTTACAAAGCAAAAGGACATGCAGGGAAGCTATTTACGTAATGATACCCAGACTGTGACAGGAAGGGACAGAGTGTACAACCATAAAAAAAAGCAGCAAATAGGGTCAAAGGGAGAAAAAATGATAAAAAGGCAAAATTAATGGCCCTTTACTTAAATGTACATAGTATTCGGAACAAAATAAATGAATTAATGGCACAAATAGAGGTTAATGTGTATGATCTTAAAGCCATTACAGAGACATGGTTACAAATAGATCAAAGCTGGGAACTAAATATTCAGGCATACGTGACTTTTCGAAAGGACAGGCAGGAAGGAAAAATGGGGGAGGTAGCTTTGTTAATATGAGAATAAGTAAGATAGCAAGAAAGGATCTTCGATCGGAAGATGTAGAATCCACATGGGTGGAGGTATGAAATAACAAGGGGAAGAAGACACTGGTGGGAGAAGACTACAGGCCCCCTGATGGTAGCTATACTGTAGGACAGAGAATAAATCAGGAGATAATGAGGGCATGTAAAAAAGGCAGTACATTAATCATGGGCAACTTTAATCTTCATGTAGTTTGAGCAAATCAAATTGGCAGATGTAGACACGAGCAAGAATTCATAGAGTGTACAGTTTCTTAGAACAATATGCCGTGAATCCAACCAGGGATCAGGCTATTTTGGATCTGGTAATGTGTAATGAGGCAGGTTTGATAAATAATCTGAGTAAAGATCCCTAGGAAACAGTGACCATAATATAGTAGAATTTAGCGTTTAGTTTGAGAGTGAGAAACTTGGGTTGGAAACATAGAAACTAGGAACAGGAGTAGGCCATTCAGCCCTTCGAGCCTGCTCCCCCATTCATTATTATCATGGCTGATCATCCAACTCAATAACCTGCTCCCATTTTCTCCCCGTACCCTTTGATCCCTTTCACCCCAAGAGCTAACTCCTTTTTGAAAACATATAATATTTTGGTCTCAACTACTTTCTGTGGTAATGAATTCCACAGGCTCACCACCCTGGGTGAAGAAATTTCTCCTCATCTCAGTCCTAAATGGTGTACCCTATATCCTCTGTGACCCCTAGTTCTGGACTCCCCCACTATTGGGAACATCCTTCCTGCATCTACCCTGTCTAGTCTTGTTAGTCGCTGCACTCCCTCTATAGCAAGTACATCCTTCCTCAGATAAGGAGACTAAAACTGCACACAATATTCCAAGTGTGGTCTCACCAAGACCCTGTAAAATTGCAGCAAGGCATCCCTGTTCCTGTACTCAAATCCTCTGGCTATGAAGGCCAACATACCATTTGCCTTCTTTACCGCCTGCTGCACCTGCATGCTTACCTTCAGTGACTGGTGTACAAGGACACCCAGGTCTCGTTGCACATTCCCCTCTCTCAATTTATAGCCATTCAGATAATAACCTGCCTTCCTGTTTTTGCAACCAAAGTGGATAATCTCACATTTATCCACATTATACTACATCTGCCATGCTTTTGCCCACTCACTCAGCTTGTCCAAATCACACTGAAGCATCCATGCACCCTCCTCACAGCTCACCCTCCCACCCAGCTTTGTGTCATCTGCAAATTTGGAGATATTACATTTAGTTCCCTTATCTAAATCATTAATATATATTGTGAATAACTGGGGTTCCAGCACCGATCCCTGCGGTACCCCACTGATCAATGCCTGCCATTTGGAAAAAGACTCGTTTATTCCTACTCTTTGTTTCCTGTCTACCAACCAGTTTTCTATCCATCTCAATACACTACCCCCAATCCCATGCGCTTTAATTTTACACGCCAACCTCTTATGTGGGACTTCGTCGAAAGCTTTCTGAAAGTCCAAATAAACTACATCCACTGGCTTCCCCTCATCAACTCTACTAGTTACATCCTCCAAAAATTCCAGTAGATTTGTCAAACATGATTTCCCTTTCATAAATCCATGCTGACTGTGTCCGATTCTGTCACTGTTTTCCACGTGTTCAGCTATTAAATATTTTATAATGGACTCTAGAATTTTCCCCACTACCGACTGGTCTATAATTCCCTGTTTTCTCTCTGCCTCCCTTTTTAAATAGTGGGGTTACATTAGCTACCCTCCAATCTGTGGGAACTGTTCCAGAGTCTATAAAATCTCGAAAGATGACCACCAATGCATCCATTATTTCTAGGGCCACTTCCTTAAATACTCTGGAATGTAGATTATCAGGTCACAGGGATTTATCGGCCTTCAATCCCATCAATTTCCCCAACACCATTTCCCTACTAATACTGATTTCTTTCACTTTCTCCCTCTCACTTAACCCTGATCCCCAACATTTCAGGAATGTTATTTGTGTCGTCCTTTGCGAAGACAGAACCAAAGTATGTATTTAGTTGGTCAGTCATTTCTTTGTTCCACATTATAAATTCCACTGTTTCTGACTTTATGGGACCTACATTTGTCTTCACCAATCTTTTTCTCTTCATGTACCTATAGAAACTTTTACAGTCAGTTTTTATGTTCCCTGCAAGCTTACTCTCGTACTCTATTTTCTCCTTTTTAATCAATCCATTGGTCCGCCTTTTCTGAATTCTAAATTGCTCCCAATCCTCAGATTTGTTGTTTTTTCTGGCCAATTTGTATGCCTCTTCCTTGCATCTAATACTATCTCTAATTTCCCTTGTAAGCCATGGTTTGGCCACCTTTCCTGTTTTGCTTTTGCACCAGACAGGAATAAACAATTGTTGCAGTTCACCCATGCGCTCTTTGAATGTTTGCTATTGCCTATCCACCATCATCCCTTTAAGTAATGTTTCCCAATCCATCATAGCCAACTCGCTCCTTATACCATCGCAGTTTCCTTTATTAAAATTCAGGACCCTAATCTCAGAATCAACTACGTCACTCTCCATCTTGATGAAGAATTCTATCATATTATGTACTGTACTAAACTTAAAAATGGGTAACTACAAATAAATGAGGGCAGAGTTGGCTGGAGTGGACTGGGAAACCAGTTTAGCAGAAAAGATAGTTGATGAACAATGGCAGACTTTTAGGGAAATAGTTCATGGCTCTCAACAATGATATATCCCAGTGAGGAAGGAGGATTCGAGGAAGGGATAAACCAATCATGGTTAACCAAGGAAGTTAAGGACTTCATCAAATTTGAAAGAAAAAATATAAAATGTGGCAAAGATTAGTGGTAAGCCAGAGGATAGGGAAGTTTTAAAAACCAACAAAAGATGACCAAAAAAACGAAGAGGGAGAAAATAAACTTTGAGGGTAAACTAGCAAGTAATATAAAAAACAAACAGTAAGAGCTTCTTTAAATATATAAAAAGGAAGAGATAGGCCAAAGTGAACATCGGCCCCTTAGAACATGAGGCTGGGAAAATAATTATGGGGAACCAGGAAATAGCAGAGGAGTTGAATAAATACTTTGCTTCAGTCTCCATGGTAAAAGATACTAATAGCTCTCCAAAAATACTAAATAATCAAGGGGCAAAATGTGGGGAGGAAGAAAATACAATAACTATAACTAGAGGAAAAAGTACTAGAGAAGTTAATGAGGCTAAAGGCCGATAGGTCCCCTGGAACCTGGTGGGTTGCATCCTAGGATATTAAAAGAAGTAGCTACAGAGATAGTGGATGCACTGGTAGTAGTCTTCCAAGAACCCTTAGATTCTGGAAAAGTCCCAGACGGTTGGCGAACAGCAAATGTAACATCCTTATTCAAAAAGGGAGGGAGACAAAAACAGGTAACTATAAGACAGTTAGCTTAACATCTGTCATTGGGAAAATGTTGGAGTCTATTTTAAAGAATGTAAGAGCAGAGCATTTAGAAATACATAGTCTAATCAAGCAGAGTCAGCATGGCTTCGTGAAGGGGAAATCATGCCGAACAATTTTATTTGAATTCTTTGAGGAAGTAACAAGCAAGATAGATAAAAGTGAACCAGTAAAGGTAATGTAATTGGATTTCCAAAAGGCATTCAATAAGGTACTGCAACATAAGGCTACTTAATAAGATAAGAGCCCATGGTGTTGAGGGTAGCATATTAGCATGGATAGAGGATTGGCTGACTAATAGAACACACAGAATTGGGATAAGGAGGGCATTTTCAGGTTGGCAAACTTTAATTAGTGGAGGGCCCGAGGGATCAGTGCTGGGGCCTCAATTATTTACAATATATATTAATGACTTAGATGAGGGAAGTGAATGTACTATCATCAAGTTTGCAGATGACGCAAAAATAGGTGGGAAGGCAAATTGTTGAAGATGACACAAGCAGTCTACAGAGGGAATATAGACAGGTTAAGTGAGTGGGGACAAGTTTGGCAGATGGAATATAATGTCAGAAAATGTGAGGTTATGCACTTTGGCAGGAAGAATAGAGGAGCTGAATATTATTTAAATGGAGAAAGACTGCAGAAGGCTGCAGCACAGAGGGATTTGGGAGTCCTTGTGCATGAATCCCAAAAAGCTAACATACAGTTCAAAAGCTAATAGGAAAGGCAAATGGAATGTTGGCCATTATTTCAAAGCAAATGAAGTATAAAAATAGGGAAGTCTTGCTAAAACTACACAAGGCACTAATTAGATCACACCTAGAATACTGTGAGCAATTTTGGTCCCCTTATCTAAGGAAAGATATATTGGCATTGGAGGCAGTCCAGAGAAGGTTCACTAGGTTGATCCTGTGTATGGAGGGATTTTCTTATGAGGAGAGGTTGAGTAAGTTGGGCCTGTACTCATTGGAGTTTAGAAGAATGAGAGGCAACCCTATTGAAACATATAAGATTTTTAGGGGCTTGACAGGGTAGATGCTGAGAGGTTGTTTCCCCTTGTGGGAGAGTCTAGGACAGAGGGCATAATCTCAGAGTAAGGGGGTGCCCATTTAAAACAGAGAAGAGGAGGAGTTTCTTCTGAGGGCAGTCAATTTGTGGAATTCTTTACTGCAAAGAGCTGTAGAGGCTGGGTCGTTAATTATATTCAAGGCTGTGATAGATAGATTTTTAATCAGTAATGGAATCAAGGGTTATGGGGAAAAGGCAGGAAATTGATGTTGAGGATTATCAGATCTCGATGAGCCAAATGGCCTACATGCTCCTACATCTTAGGATCTAACCCAGCCTTTCTAATCTTTTCTCATATCTGCATTTTCCAATCCTGGCAACATACTTGCAAATCTCTTCTGTACCTCTCTAGTGCAATTACAACCGTTCTGTAATGAGGTGACACAGTACTCAAGTTGTGGCCTAACTGATGCTTTATACAGTTCCAGCATAATGTCCCTGCTCTTATATTCTATACCTCAGCTAATAAAGAAAAGGAATCCATATGCCTTCTGTACCACCTTATCGACCTGTCCTGGTATCTTCAGGGATCTGTAGATATTCACTCCAAGGTCCTTCACTTCCTCTACACCTCTCAGCATTCGCCCATTAATTGTGTATTTCCTTGCCCTGTTTGACCTCCCCAAATGCATCACCTCACACTTCTCGGGGTTGAATTCCATCTCCACTTTTCTGCACACCTGACCAGCCCATTGGTATCTTCCTGTAGTCTACAGCTACCCTCCTTACTATCAAACATGTGGCCAGTTTTTCTCTCATCTACAAACTTCTTGATCATGCTCCCTACATGTGAACATAATTACAAACATACGAATTAGGAGCAGGAGTAGGCCACTCGGCCCCTTGAGCCTACTCTGCCATTCAATAAGATCATGGCTGATCTGAATGTAACCTGAACCTCACATTCCTGCCTACCCCTGATAACATTTTACCCCTTTGTTAATCAATAATCTATCTAGCTCTGCCTTAAAAATATTCAATATTCAAAAACTCTGCTTCCGCCACCTTTTAAGGAAAAGAGTTCCAAAGACTCTCAGCCCTCTGAGAGAAAAAAATTCTCCTCATCTCTGTCTTAAATGAGCGACCCCTTATTTTTAAACAGTGACCCCTTAATCCTATGTTCTCCCACAAGGTGAAACATCCTCTCCACATCCACCCTGTTGAGATCCCTCATGTTTTAAAAGTTTCAATCAACTCGCCTCTTACTTTTCTAAATTCCGCAGATACAGCCTTTCCTCATAAGACAACCCATCCATTCCTGGCATTAGTCTAGTAAACTTTCTCTGAGCTGCTTTTAACACGTTTAGATCTTTCTTTAAATAAGGAGACCAATACTCCAGATGTGCCCTGTACAACTGAAGCATAACCTCCCTACTTTCGTAATCAATTCCCCTCATGATAAATGATAACATTCTATTAGTTTTCCTAGTTACCCTGCTGTACCTGCACACTAACCTTTTGTGATTTGTGCACTAGGACCACCAGATCCCTCTGAATCTGCATTTACATCCAAGTCATTAATATATACCACAAAAAGCAGGGGACTTAGTACTGAGTCCTGCAGAACCTCACTGCAAACAGTCTTCCAGTCGTGAAAACACCGTCAACAATTACCCTTTGTTTCCTGCCACTGGGCCAATTTGTATCCAGCTTGCTACGTTACCCTGGATCCCATGGGCTTTCATTTTTTTAACTAGACTGCCATGTGGGACCTTGTCAAAAGCTTTGCTAAAATCCATGTAGACCACATCAACTGCATTACCCTAATCAAATCTTCTTGTTACAACCTCAAAAAATTCAAACAAGTTAGTTAGATATGATCTTCCCTTAACAAATCCACACTGACTGTCCTTGATTAATCTGTGCCTTTTTGAGTGACAGTTTATCCTGTCTCTCAGAATTGATTCCAATAATTTGCCCACTACTGAGGTTAGATTGACTGGCCTGTAATTATTTGGTCTATCCCTCGCTCCCTTTTTAAACAAGGGTACAAAATTAGCAGTCCTCCAAATTCTGGCACCACACCAGAATCCAGTGAGGATTGGAAAATGAGTTAGACCTTCTGCCATTTTCTCTCTGGCTTCTTTTAGCAGCCTGGGGTACGTTTCACCTGTCCCTGGTGATATATCCACTTTCAAGGATGCTAATCCCATTAATACTTCCTCTCTCCCTATGTTTATCGCATCCAATATTTCACATTTCTCCTTAACTACAATATTTACATAGTCCCCCTCGTTTGTGAAGACGGATATGAAGTATTCATTCAGAACCATACCACCATCTTCTTCCCCTACACATAGGTTACCTTTTTGGTCTTTTCTGGATCCTACTCTTTCCTTAGTTATCTTCTTACTCTTAATGTATTGATAAAATATCTTTGGGTTTACCTTGATTTTGCTTGCCAATATTCTTTCATGTCCTCTCTTTGCTTTCCTAATTTCCGTATTGATTTCACCCCTCCACTTCCTATGCTCCTCTTGGCTTTCGGTAGTATTGAGTTCTTGGTTGACGAACTGAGGCTGACAAGCCCTAGCAACTCAGGGCTGTCTGGTTTAGAGGTGCCAAACACCTGCCTTCGCACCTCTGCCCACAGTTCTAAACAGGGATTGTCACATGAAGCCAGGCAGTCAGAGTTTGATGAGGAGAGGCAATTTGAGATGCTGACCATATGGGATTTTTTTGTGAGTGAAGAGCATCTCAACTCTCTTCACCATCCCAGTCCTTCCTAATCCTTTGACCCCCAAAATTTTCAGGAAAAGTGATAGAGAGGGATAATAGGCCCTCATTTTACATAGACCTGAAGTGTGGGTGGTTCAGCAGTTGTAGGGTGCGTGATGGTGACCAGCATGCAGTGGAGAAATTTGTCCTTGGTAAATGCATGCGATGGACAACATAGGAACTGGAGTTTTAGCCCCTCAACCCTGATCTGCCATTCAATGAGACCATGGCTGACCTGTGACTTAACTCCACATACATGCATAGCCTCTTTTACACTACACCCAATTCTGTCTCCCACAATCAAGAAAAAAGATCAGGCTGCAGCCTTTCCCTTGCCCATTTCGCTGAAGACCAACTGCACACCATAATAATTAAATATGAGGCATTGAAATCAGTGATCACCTGGTTCATCTTTTGAAAGCAGTTTCATATTTTGTGAAATCAGTTGGAAATAATGTTGAGCATGAATTATTCCTCCTCCTCCTGTACTGTGCATGTCAGAAAATTTTACCATCAATCTTTTAAAAATTAATTTCTCTTCTAAAGTAGAATCTGACTTAGTATCAAGAAGTTAAATGTTAAAAGGTTATTTCTCCAAGGTTTCTCATTTTAAGTATTTGTGCTTAGCTATATAGACAGTTCTAAGACAAAGATACTATCCATTATTAAGGCCATTAATACTGGCAGTGTCTTACAGAATGATTATATTAGGATTTATCATGTTTTTTGTGAAACATTTCCAAAACCTTAGATTGCTGTTCCAGAAACTTCTACTATTATTACATAACAACCAAAAAGACTACCTTATTGTTCCACTTCTGATATTGTCAACTGATTTTATCACAGTTATTGGTAAAGTCACACTTGGTGCTTTCCATGTTAACCCCCAATTGCCAGCATTGCTTTAGAGTGATAATGTCTCAGGGTGTTGAAAGAAGTCTTGCGAAAAATAGTGATATGTGCAATAGCCACTAATTGATACTAGTGATATGTACAGTATCACTAATTGATCTTGTAGGTTTGTTAAAATAAAATAAAAAGAACCTTTAAAGCTCTTTCATCAACTGTACATATTTTTTTCAGAAATGCATTTCAGCTATTGTTTGTTCTTCCATACATTCTTCCCACAAGCTTTAAATCTGACTAGCACATCGCTTGTTATTTGTAGATTTAACTATTTTGCTGAAGTGCACATTCAGAATAAATGCATTTTTAATTCACACAGAAACTAATTTGGAATTAAATGTAGAAATATACTCCCTTACCAGTTTGAATACAGTTGCTCTAATTTGAAGTGGTAGTGTGGTATTCTTGAAATGTTAGTACTCAGGACAACATACAGTACTGGTACTGACCATAAAATAACTTGTTTTTGAATTGGATAGCTTTATTGCTGTAGATGCTGAGAGGAGAGTTTGAGAGGAGGTTCCTGGGTCTGGCAGTCAGCAGCATCTTGAGAGTGTGAGAGGATGATCCTGTGACAGGTAGTCAGCAGCACCTAGAGGAGAGTGCAAGAGGAGGATCCTCGGACTGGCAGTCAACAGCACATTGAGGAGAGTGCAAGAGGTGGATCCTGGGACAGGTAGTCAGCAACACCTAGAGGAGAGTGCGAGAGGAGGATCCTAGTACTGGTAGTCAGCAGAACCTGGAGGAGAGTGCGAGAGGAGGACCCAGAGCCAGGCAGTCAGCAGTACCTAGCACCTAACATCACAGGAGGAACTAAAGTTCATTGGTTGGTGAGAAATTGCTGTTAGGGGGTGTCATCAATTAGCTGAGAATTAGAAAAGCACATTCTTTTTAAAAGAAAGAGCTACTTACGTTTAAGTAAGAATCACAAGCAATAGAGAAATAAAGTTGTCGAGGCCAGGTAAAATAAAGTTGCATAAGTAAGCCAAAGTAAAATAAAGTTAATGCAAAAGGAGTAAATTAAATGGCAGGACAGCTCGGTCATGTGGAACACATGGCTTGTATTATGTGGGAAGTTATGGATGCTACCATTGCCCTAGATGACTACGTGCAGGAAGTGTCACCAGCTGCAGAACATTGAGCTCCAGGTTTCGGAGCTCAAGCAGCGGCTGGCGTCACTGTGGCAGACCCGTGAAGCTGAGAGCTATGCGGATAGCATGTTCAAAAAGGTGGTCACACTACAGCTTGGGAGCCTGGAGACAGAAAGGGAATGGGTGACTGCCAGGTAGTCCAAGAAAATTAGGCAGGTAATGCAGGAGTCCCCTGGGGTCCTACTCATCAATTGTTTTTCCATTTTGGAAAATTGGTGAGGGCATGGGTTCCTCGGAGGAATGCAGTGAGAGCCACGTTTGTGGCACCAAGGCTGTACGGGAGGGGAGAAAGAAGAGGGGAAGGGCAGTAGTAATAGTTGATTCATTAGTAAGGGAAACAGACAGGCATTTCTGTGGCCATAAACGTGTCTTCAGGATGGTATGTTGTCTCCCTGGTGCCAGGGTCAAGATGCCATGGAGAGGCTACAGGACATTCTTCTGGGGGAGGGTGATCACCCAGAGGTCGTGGTCCACGTTGGTACCAATGACTTAGATAGGAAAGGGAATGAGGTCCTGAAAACAGACTTTAGGGAGCTAGGAAGGAAATTGAAAAGTAGGACCTCTAAAGCAGTAATCTCAGGATTACTCCCAGTGCCACGTGCAAGTGAGTAAAGAAATAAGAGAATTGAGAGAATAAGCATGTGGCTGGAAAGCTGGAGTAGGAGGGAGGGCATCAGATTTCTGGGGCACTGGAACTGGTTCTGGGGAAGGTGGGACCTGTACAAGCTAGGCGGTCTACACCTGAACAGGACTGGGATGAACATCCTCACAGGGAGTTTTGCTAGTGCTGTTGGGGGGGATTTAAACTAGATTGGCAGAGGGATGGGAACCTGATAGCAAATTCAGAGCAGGGAATGGAAGATGGAGAATTAGTGAGTGATTCAGAAATACA
The DNA here is from genome assembly GCF_017639515.1 of Carcharodon carcharias. Lineage (NCBI taxonomy): Eukaryota > Metazoa > Chordata > Chondrichthyes > Lamniformes > Lamnidae > Carcharodon > Carcharodon carcharias. Next base: position 97,150,874 of record NC_054482.1, on the reverse strand, counting down.
GAGGCAGCACAGGTTAAAAAGCACAGGAATTTGGCAGTGTTAAAAGGTATATATTTAAATGCAAATAAAATCAATGAGCTGAGGGTCCACATAGACACATGGCAACATGATACCATCGCAATAACAGAAACTTGGCTTAAGGAGGGGCAAAAATGGCTGGTCAACATTCCTGGATATAGAATTTTCAGCCAGGATAGGGAGAGGGATCAAAAAGGTGGATGTGTAGCATCAAATGAGGTGATATGGGTTGAGGTCAGGAAAAAAAGGGTTGCTAGGACTGTATTATAGACCCTCAAATAGTGGAAATGAGATAGAAGAGCAAATATGTAGACAGATTTCTGAGTGCAAAAACAATAGGGCAGTAATCGTTGGGGACTTCAATCACCCTAATATCAATTGGGATATGAACAGTGAAGGGCACAAAGGCTGCAAAATTCTTAAACTGCATTCAAGAGAATTTTTGTAGCCAGCACGTAACAAGCCCATCGAGAGGCGATGCAATTCTAGATTTATTCCCAGGAAATGAATCTTGGCAAGTGGGTGAAGTAACAGTGGAGAATCATTTTGGACATAGTGACCATAATATAGTTAGGTTTAGCATCATAATAAGGACAAAGATAGAACAGGAGTAAAAGTTCTAAATTGGGGGAAGACAAATTTTACAAAGCTGAGAAGTGAGCTGGTGAGAATGGACTGGATACAACTATTTGAAAGAAAAACTGTGTCAAATCAGTGGGAAACATTCAAAGATTCTACAGACACAGCGTAGACATATCCCCCCAAAGATGAAGAGTGGTACTGCCAAATCTAGAGCCCCCTGGTTATCCAGAAGCATGCAGGCCAAGATAAAGCAGAAAAAGAAATCTTATGATGGTCACAAAAGACTTAATACTGTAGAAAGCCTAGAGGTATATAGAAAGTACAGGGGTAAAGTAAAAATGGACATTATGAAAGCAAAGAGAGGATGCGAAAAGATTTTGGCAGGTAACAACAAAGAAAATTCTAAGACGTTTTACCAAAACATTAAGAGCAAGAGAATAGCTAAGGAAAAGGTAGGGCCTATCGGAGATGTACATGGTAACTTGTGGGTTGATGCGGAAGATGTGGGCAGGGTTCTTAATCTGTCCTCACTCAGGAGAGGGATGATGCAGACATTATAGTTAAAGAGGATGAGTGTGAAATATTAGATACAATGAGCAGAGTGAGAGAGGAAGTATTGGAGGGACTGGCATCATTGAAGGTGGATAAATCACCAGGGCCAGATGGATTGTATCCCAAGCAGTTGAAGGAAGCCAGGGAGGAAATAATGGATGCTCTGAGGATCGTTTTCCAATCCTCACCAGTTACAGGCAAGGTCTCAGAGGATTAGAGGTCTGCGAACATTGTACCATTATTTAAAAAGTGTGCAAGGGATAGGCCAGGAAATTATAGGCCAATCAGTCTGACTTCATTAGTGGGCAAATTATTGGAAAATTTCTGAGAGACAGGATAAACTATCACTTATAAAGGCATGGATTGATCAGGGACAGTTTTTTGGGGGGAGATTGCGTCTTACTAACTTACTAGAAGTTTTTCAGGAAGTAACAAGGAGGATTAACGAGGGTAGTGTAGTGGATGTTGTCTACATGGATTTTAGTAAGGCAATTGACAAGGTCTCAAATGGCAGACTAGTCAGGCAAGTAAGATCTCATGGGATACAGGGAAAGGTGGCAGGTTGGATCCAAAATTAGCTCAGTGACAGGAAACAAATGGTAATAGTTGAAGGATGTTTTTACAAATAGAAACCGGCTTCCAGTGCCGTTCCACAGGGCTGTGTTGGGGCCCTTGCTGTTTGTTGTATATATTAATGATTTAGGATTAAATATGGGGGGCATGATTAGGAAATTTGCAGATGACATAAAAATTGGCCATGTAGTTGATAGTGAAGAGGATAGCTGTCAACTACAGCATGTTATCAATAGTTTGGTTGAATGCGTGGAGAAGTGGCAAATGGAATTCAATCCAGAAAAATGTGAGGTAATGCATTTGGGGAGGGCAAATAAAACAAGGGAATACTCAATAAATGGGAAGTTATTGAGAGGGGTTGAGCAAGTAAGAGACTTGGAGTGTATGTCCATAGACACTTGAAGGTGGCAGGATAGGTGTGCAAAGTGGTCATGAAAGCATATGGAATGCTTTCCTTTATTGGATGAGGTATTAAATACAAAAGCAGGGATGTAATGATGGAACTGTATAAAATGCTGTTAGGCCACAACTGGAATTTTGTGAACACTTCTGGTCACCACATTACAGGAAGAACATAATTACTCTGGAGAGAGTACAGAGGAGATTTACAAAAATGTTGCCAGGGCTTGAAAATTGCAGCTATGAAGAGAGATTGGATAGGCTAGGGGTATTTTTCTCAGAACAGAAGAGGCTGAGGGGTGACCTGATTGAGGTGTACAAAATTATGAGGGGCCTCGATAGGGTAGACAGGACAGACTTGTTTCCCCTAGCAGAGGTCAATTATCAGGGGGCACGAATTTAAGATGATTGATAGAGGGATTAGAGGGGACATGAGGAAAAGCTTTTTCACCCAGAGAGTGGTGGGCATCTGGAATTTACTGCCTAAATTGGTGGTTGAAGCTAAAATGCTCAATTCATTTAAAAGGTACTTGGATCTGCACCTGAAGTTCTGTAACCTGCAAGGCTATGGACCAGGTGCTGGAAAATGGGATTAAAATTACCAGCTAGTTCCTTTTTTCTCTTTTTGGCTGGCACAGACATGATGGGCTGAATGGCCTATTTCTGCACCATAACTTTTCTATAGTTCTATGGTGGAAATAGGAAATAAAAACCACAAATGCTAGAAATACTCTGAAGATCAGACAACACCTGTGGAGAGAAAAAGAAGTTAGCATTTCAGGGTGATGAAAGTTCATTGATATGAAACGTTAGCTCTGTTCTTCTCCCCACAGATGGTGCCTGATCTGCTGAGTATTACCAGCATTTTCTAACATAACTGCAATGCTTCTGATTCCAAAAAGCTGTGGGAAACACAGGAACACTTCAATACTGAGCAATATCGACTGCTCCTCGTACATTCTTCAGGCTATCATTTATTACCATTCTTAAATCTAAATGGTCTTATTAACATGTTATAAATTCAAAAGCAAAGTGAGTATTTTAATGTAAGTGTTATTAAACATAATTATTGCTGAATGTAAATTATCTGACGATTTAACATTTTAGTACTGTTCTGCTGTCCCATTTATTTTGCTTAATTTGAATTATTGATATATTTGTTTTCATGCTAGGATTTTAAATAATCAAAAAAGGCTCTATATTTGAGTTTTTATATGCTCATGGTAAAAGGTGAGTGATAGTGATAAGACTTTGGAAAGTAGTATAGTCTGGGAAAGCAACAGGGAAGAGCATGCCTACTGCCTTCTGAATTCTGGAATAGTGATTATGATTACCTTCACTTGTACTTAATACAAGTAGCTCTTGAAAACAAGGTATGAACAATATGTTGGGTTTTTGTTAAAGATGGGAGATGAAGAAGGAACAATTGAGTTTGGAGGTGACTAAAGCATGTATACAGGTTTCAGCAGAGAAGGCACTCAGGCAGAAGTGGAGATGGAAATAGTCATCATTGGTAATGGATAGGATGTGGGGTTCAAAGTAAGTTGAGGGTTGAATAGGATGGCAAAGTTGTGAACAGTCAGATCTAACTTGAGTGAATGATCAGGGAGCAGGAAAAATCAGCAGCACGAGGATTGTGTTTGTTGAAGATGGTGGCTTTGGTTTTTCTTATGTTGAACTGTTGCAACTCATCCATGATTGACTGCAGGACAAGGTGATATGGCAAAGGTAGTCAAGGGAGTTGTTGAGCAGTTAGAGCTGAGTGCTATTGCTATATCTTGATGGAGATGTGCTGGCTATGGTCAGAATGTAAGGAATGGAATCACAGAATGGAATGTAAGAACAGTTCCATAGATGGAACCCAGTGAGAAAAAAGATATTTGAGGCGAATGGCTTGATGATTCATACCATGAGACACTATATAGAAATCACATAGGATGAGGATCCACAGTGCACTGACAGTCACAGAGAATTTAATTTGTGACATAACATTGAGGGAGCAGGCTTTGGCACTCATGCAAGATAAAAGCTTGAAAAGGTACAGGGAGAGATACTTCAAAGCACCACTGTAAAAGTTCAAGGCTACAGTGATCATCCTGCAGGGCAAAGACAATCCTAGGCTCCATCTCTACCAGAAACAACTGTGTCCTTAAAGTCCTCTGCTCCATCCTTATCTAATTCCAAAGTGCCCATGGATTTCTTGAAGATCTTGTAGTGCAGTAGGTAGCATCCCTGCTTCTGAGCCATAAGTTCCAGATTTGAGTCCTACCCCAGGACTTGATGGTCAAGGAAAATGCATTAATAATGTGGTCAAACAGGTTGATTATCCACCTGCAAATTCTTCCAACACACACGATAAGAGTGGGAGAGATTCCTGGTCAGCCATGTGATGGAAAGGAAGTTGGAGTCTTGACCATCACTATCCAAAAGCTCCAGACTACATGCATGTAAAAGTGGATGTTGCCACAGCAACTCAGCCTTCTTCAGTAATCTTCATCACAAAGATCAGCACCATACTGCTGCCCCTTGTTTCCCTTCCTCATGAAAGAGCTTTAGAGGAGTCAACCAGTAGTTCACATAAGGCATTACTACATTAGCATAATGTGCTAGAATGGTTTTGTTGCTGAGCACATTCATGCAACCAACATAAACTGGTCTCAAGAATTATGACTTGAGATACACATTGGTTCTCGACTCAGCTTGCTTGTTTATAAGTACAGAAATTTGAATAAATTACTTGCTTGAGAGCATATTGTCTTGTTGTTCTTGGTCAATCTCACAAAACTAAGTTGACTAGTTAACTAGTTGACTAGCTAACACTTAACACTGTCTTAGATGTCAAAAAAATTGCTGCAGCGAATAAAGCCTTGCCTATTCTTATTCTCTCATCTATGTCATCATCCCAGTGAATCTACATAGCACCTCCTCCATGGCTCCAAACTTTCTGTAATATGGCACTCATGTTTCTGCAGCTGTGTTCCACCAATATCTTGAACAAATTTATCATTGCCGCCTCATTTTTGCATTCAGTGCTGTTTGATAAGACTGAATTTTCTCCAAGGACATGGGGAACAGTTGGCAGGTTTGTTTTCACATCAAAAACCTGCCTCTGGTGTGAAATTAAAGTCCTGATTTTCATGGGAGTAAGCTTTTAATTGAAATGGAGATAGTTCTTGTCGTCTTATGGCAGATGGGGAGGAATGGAGGTGGGCCAGATGAAGTGGGGCCTGATTTAAGCTTCCCCACAGCAGTCATCACCAAGGCTGCTGGTTGTCCCAGGGCAAGTTATTTGCTGATTCTGCCAAAATCATCCACAGTGCAGAGAGAAGAAAGATGTCACAGGAGAGCCGGATGCCTGGTACCCAGGCCACGGCTGCCTTCGCTTTATTGATACCGACCTGGATCTAATGCTGGGGATCAAGAGAAAGAGGAAGAAGGTCCTCTTCCTCTAAGGTGGCAGAAGGAAGCTACTAGTTTGCTCAGGCACTGACTGGGTCACTGGGGTGTTTTCATACTGTCTTTGTCTACTGCTTTTCTCTCATTACACTGTGTAAGTGATAATACTTTAAGTCAGATGCCTGAGGCTCCTTTTATTGCTGCTGTGAAGGGAAAATGTATGAGGTGTTGAAAGAGGTAGCTACTCTTCACGGTGAGGGCAAAGCCACTGGGCAGGTGTGCTTCATTCATTGGCGTGTTCCAGGCTGAGTCTTGCATGCCTCTGTTAGCGCATGTAACTCAGACTTCCTTCCATGCCGTGCCCCTCAACCTGGGTCAGAGGGGCTCAGCTGAAGCTTTTCTAGAATCAGGAGATCCCTGACATTTATGGTATCCTCAGGAGTCCTTCATGCCATAAGCCCTGCCCACCCATCTTGTCATGCAGCAGGGGCATCCCTCTGTTCACTACCATCTCGCTCTGCCTCCTCTTGCTCTTCTTCTCTCACCTCCTGCTCCTGCTGCTCCTCTGATGAGCAGTCTCATTCCTAGGCCTCACCATCCCCAAGGGCCAGAATCACATCTTAAGAAGCTCAATGGTCTGCTCATTGGTCGTTCTTCTGGGCAGGTGGCATAAGCCCTATGGCCTCTGTCTGGAACTCCCATAGATGGGTGGGTAGGCATTTCTTTCTCTTGTCCTCTAGGATCCATTTGCACACTTTGGGGGTTGAAGTGTAGATCTGAGGCATTGTAAACTGGCAGAGGATGAAGGAGTTACAGCAGCTGTTAGGAAAATGAGTGTGCATATGGGGGAGGCACTTGTGGTTGTAGACCAATTTAATGTTGAGGGAGTGGAAGCCCTTTCTGTTAATGAATGCGACTAGCCAGTTGCTAGGTGCCTTGATGGTCCTGCACCTAGGGGAATCCAGTGACTGCAGCAAACCCCACTGCCCTCTCTTCCTGAGAGACCATGTCTGTCATGAAATGAATGTACTGCCCGGCTTTCGAGATGAGGGCATCAATGCCCTGTGAAATGCTATGGTGTGCTGCCATTTGTGAGATGTCATCAAGGCCTGCAGCTGATCCGTGCAAGGAGCCAGAAGTAAAAAAGTTTAAAGCTACAGTGACTTTGATGGCCACTTGCAGGGCATGCCGACCTGTACCGCAAGGTGAGAGGTCTTAGGCGCTGAGGGCACCGATGTCTGCGGCCATCTGCTTGGTCAGCCTCAGTCTCTTGCAGCCCTGGTTCCTACATCTTCAGCATTAGACTTTAAGGATATGACCTCTTTTGCCTTCCTGCCCCTCTCTCTTCTCCCATGACTTCTTGCTGTTTGGTGTTCCATCCTTCCTTTGGAGGGTGTTGTCCTTTATCTCCGTTGGGCATATAATCTGACAGTCATGTCCCCATTGCAAGGTATAGCCTTTTGGGCAGATCACTGCCCCATTGTGATTGGAAGCCTTGTTGGCTGCACTTCTGCCTTGGTGATTCCAAGGGTAGGTGATAATGCTGTTCAAAGCCCAGGTGATGAGTACCCACTCTCCTGTGCAGTGTCAAGGGCACCACCTTACCAAATGTCAAGTCCCCCTTTGTCTTATGAGGCCAGAGTAATTCCCTGGGCCAGCTATAACTGGGCCACCACTCTGTGCCTGATCAGCAAAGGCCACTAGCTGAAACCCATATGCACCCTTCAGCATTTGAACCCCTCCCCTCTTCAAAGCTTTTAACAAGCTTGTCAAGTACATAATTGGCCTCAATTGGGAGAAAAGTGGGATCGCTGTCCCGGACTGCCCTCGCTCTGGTGAACATTGCCGGCATCGAAAACAACGTCCTGAAACTAATATGCCAGCTGGCTCCAATATTTTTGGGCCCTTCCCCACTTCTGTTCACGACCCCAAGGGAGGGAGACCTGAAAATTCAGCCCATTATCTTAGTTTCAACGATCAGAGTATCTGCCTGTTTTCTGTTCCTATCCTAGTATTTTGAGGCTGCAATTACTGTAATTGTCACTTTTCTTAATAGGCATAAGAAAAGGTGCATAATGTGAGTATTTTACAGAACTAAGCTTTTTTCTAATGCTGTTTTATAGTTGTAATGCCCCCATTGCCAAATTCCCCTATTGCCAGTTCTGCCATATTCAATCATTAATGGTGGTGGACAATTAAACAACTAACAGAAGGAGGATACTCCACAATTATCCCCATCTGCAATGATGGGGGAGAGTAGCACATCTGTGCAAAGATAAGGCTGAAGCATTAACAACAATCTTCAGCCAGAAGTACTAAGTGGATGATGCATCTCAGCCTCCTGCGGAGGTCCCCAGCATCACAGACGCCAGTCTTCAGCCAATTCAATTCATCCTACGTGATATCAAGAAATGGCTGAGGCAGCCGATACTGCAAAGGCTATGGGGCCTGACAGCATTCCAGCAATAGTTCTGAAGACTTGTGCTCCAGAACTAGCTATGCCCTTGCCAAGCTATTCCAGTACAGCTACAAGACTGGTATTTACCCAGCTGTGTGGAAAATTGCCCAGGTATGCCCTGTCCACAAAAAGCAGGACGAATCCAACCCAACCAATTATCACCTAATAAATCTACTCTTGATCATCAGCAAAGTGATGGAAAGGGTTGTCGGCAGTGCTATCAAGCAGCACTTACCCAGCAATAACCTGCTCACTAATGCTCAGTTTGGGCTCTGCCAGGACCATTCAGCTCCTGACCTCATTTCAGCCTTAGTTTAAACATAGACAGAAGAACTGAGCTCAAGCAATGAGGTGAGAGTGACTGCCCTTGACATCAAGGTCGCATTTGACAGAGTGTGGCATGGAGCCCTAGCAAAACTGGAGTCAATGGGAATCGGGGGAAACTCTCCGCTGGTTGGAGTCATACCGAGCATGAAGGAAGATGGTTGTGGCTGTTGGAGATCAATCATATCAGACCCAAGATATCACTGCATGAGTTCCTCAGGGTATTGTCCTAGGTCCAACTATCTGCAGCTGCTTCATCAATGACCTTGCTTCCATCATAAAGTCAGAAGTGGGGATGTTCACTGAAGATTGCACGATGTTGAGCACCATTCACGACTCCACATATCTGAAGCAGTCCGTGCCTATATGCAGCAGACTTGGACAACACTGAGGCTTGGACTGATAAGTGGCAAGCAACATTCGTGCCACACAAGTGCCAGGCAATTACCACCTCCAACAAGAGAGAATCTAACCATCGCCCCCTTGACATTAAATAGCATTACCATCACTAAATCCCCTATTATCAACATCCTGGGGGTTACTATTGACCAGAAACTGTATTGTTTCAGCCATATAAATACTGCGCCTACAAGAGCAGGTCAGAGGCTAGGAATTCTGCAGTGAGTTACTCACCTCTTGACTCCCCAAGGCTGGTCTATCATCCACAAGGCACAAGCGTGATGCAAGACTCTCCACTTGCCTGGATGAGTGCAGCTCCAACAACACTCAAGAAGCTTGACAAAGCAGCCAGCTTGATTGGCACCCCATCCACCACCTTCAACATCCACTCCCTCCACAACCAATGCACTATAGCAGCAGTATCTGCCATCTACAAGATGCACTGCAGAAACTCGCCAAGGGTACTTCAACAACATCTTCCAAACCCGCGATCTCCACCACCTAGAAAGACAAGGGCAGCAGTTTTGTGAGAACACCACCACCTGCAAGTTCCCCTCCAAGCCACTCACCATCCTGACTTGGAAATATACCACCGTTCCTTCACCGTCACTGGATCAAAACCCTGGAACTCCCTCCCTAACAGCACTGTGGGTGTACCTACAATAAATGGACTGCAGTGGCTCAAGAAGTCAGCTCATCACCACCTTCTCAAGGGCAATTAAGGATGGGTAATACATGCTGGCCTAACCAGCGTTACACCCCGTGAAAGAATAAAACAAAAAAACAGGCAACTATATGGAGTTGAACATTGACTCTACTCTGATATACATGTTTAAGTTTATAAATGTTTATAAGCTTCTATGCACAATTTTGTTTTTCTAAATATAAACGTATATAAATGATTCTTTGAAATCTCATAATGTAACTTATTTGTACTGAACTATGCCACTATTTGTCAGTAAACATTTAGTACTGCGGTTTAGGACTGCTGGCAGAGCTTACGGTATGACATTTACACAAGGTATTAGAAGTTGCGAAGATGAAAATGGGTCAATATTAATCTGCTATTTAAGCAACTGGAGTGTGAATTTATACATTTATTGATTCTTATTATCCAATTGACAGCCTGTACTTCCATAAATGTACTGACATTTTGACTTAAACGGTAAAAATACACTCGCCGGCAGTTCAGTGAAGCATTAAATAATTGGTTCAGTTCCTGGACTGTGAACAGTTGACTGATCTCAGACAGGCTGTCATATGGGTGATAAAAAATTGGCCTCTGTGATCCTGGGCTACTCGAAGGAAAAATAAGCCTACCTCTGACAAATACTTAATGATTCCAATTGGAAATGGGCATGAGGAACGCAGGGTTGAATTTTACAAGCTATTGGCAGATAGGCTGGGAGTTTGTGGGGTCCATAACATGGTGAGGGAGAGCAGAAGGTGGGGGGGTGGTGGTGGCAATGGTGGGAGCGGGGCCGGAAGAGGAGGGTTGTGGGCCAGCTATCATCTTTCCACTGCCATGCCATCTTTCCAGCAGTGGGAGAGGTGGTGAATGACCTTTCTGCCCAGGGGCCAATTGAACCACTTAAGTGGCCAACTGAGGGCCACTTTCCACCGCCAATGACATTTTACCAGCAGCGGTGAGCTCTCTGCCATGTGGGGAAACCTCCCAGGAGGATCTCTTCCCCACTGGACAATGGCTGCCCACTTGTCAGTGGCACCATCTGCCCCACTGATCCCTTCTCCCCCAACCCCAAGATTCCATTTAGCTGATTGGGAAGGTGGCCTGCTCCCATGCTGTCCTCTTCTTCCAGGTGGAGTCCTGGCAATGGCCACTGCTTGCTGTGTTGCTGCTGATGCTGCTGGCCCTCTGATTGGCCCACAACTCTTGGTTGTGGGCACCATCCTTAATAGGGATGGATGGCCCAGTGGCTCCAAAAAAAAATTATTTCATGGGATGAGGGAATCACTGGCATCCCTAAATGTGATTGTCAAGATCATGAACCATTTTCTTGAATTGCTGCAGTCCATCTGGTTCAGCTAAAACCACAGTATCCCTTTTCACAACTGACTGGCATGCTATGACTACTTCAGAGTCAACCACATTATTGTGGGCCTCAACTCACAGGTAGACCAGATCAGGTCATCAATGGCAGTTTTCCTTCTGTTAAGGGCATTAGCAACAACTGATGATAGTTTCTTTGGTTACCATTACTGAGACTAGCTTTTAATTCCAGATTTCATAATTAATTGAACTTAAATTCCACCAGCCACCATGGTGGGATTTGAAGCTGTGTCTCTAGAGCATTCTGCCTGGGCCTCTAGATTACTAGTCCATTGACATTACCACTACACTACCATCTCTCTCCCCTGCTTGCAATTAGTTGGCTGACATAGACAGCCAAAGCAGGATTGACCACCAACCCCACATCCCTATCCACCCCACCTACCCCCCCAACACCCCCACACACCTCATCCCACTTATGCCCTGTCCCATAATGAGAACAAAATTCACACCGTTGAATGAGAACAGCATTAGTCTCTGATTCCTTTACTGGCTGAGCTAACACATGAAGAATGTCTGTCTTGACAACGTAACAGAGAGGTGCCAGCCTCTTCCATGCTATGACCCTCAAAAGAGGAAACTTTTAGGGACAAACTACAGAAGTAAACAGAAGCTCTACACCCAGTCCCAAATTGTGGGGTCAGAAAGACAGAGTAATTCACATAATCTAATGGGCAACCTGTGCCTGGGAGGGCACTGCAGAGTCACTGACCCTGAGCAGCAGTCAGGAAAATCAAAGTATAATTACATTTTAATACCAGAGCTATAGGAATACTCATAGCTAGTAACTCTGGTTTGGAATTTTTGCTTTTAGTTAGAAGTTTAGCTTCGGCATGGGCTGAATTCTGGCATTCTCATCTAATTCAGAAAGAAACACGTTCAAGCCCCACTCTACAGATGTGAGAATATTAACTAGCCTGACACTTCAGCACAGTATCTGAGGATGTTAGAGGTGCCATCTTTCAGGTGAGATATTAAACAGAGGCTCTGTCTGCCCTTGAAGGTGGTTGTGAAAAATGGTACAGCATTATTCAAAGTTGAACAGAAAGTCCTGATGCCCCAGCCAATACTTATCCTTCAACCAGTATTACAAAAGCCGATGATCTTGTTATTTATCACAAGATAAAGAAAAACATAATCTCTGCCCCCATTTTGTTTCCTTTCACTTTACAGGTTTTGGTTTCAGTCTTGTTTTCCTCTTTCTTTTCAAGGAGCAGTTGTTCTCTATTCTGCTGTCAACACCTTCTCTAGGCACATCTCTTGTTTCTTTACTTCTCCTATTACCACCCCCTCTGGCTTTGCACCATCAGCCCTTTTCCCATTTAATCTGTCCTGTCTGACACTTTACAACACACCTTCCCATTTGTTCTTTTTCCAAACGGCGCCCCCCCCCCCAAACCACCCCATTCACTTGCTTGATACCTGTTACATTTCTAACTTCTCCCAGTTCGGATGAAAGACCATCGACCTGAAACGTCAACTCTGTTTCTCTCTCCACAGATTCTGCCAGACCTGCTGATTATTTTCAGTATTTTCTATTTTTATTATCTGGGGAAGAACTTAGATGCTCAATCCAGTTGCTTTTGCCTCCCTTTAAGCTGCTGGGTTCCCTGAGCCTCGGCGATATAACCTTTAGCCGTTAAATTCAAATGGCTCCCAGAATTTAAGGAACGTAATTTTATTTAAAGAGTGAAATTAATGACGTGATGCTCCATAATGGATCTAGGGGGTGCCCTCAAATCTACCCCGTTAAGCTGGGGGTAGGCACGTTCATGGTGAGTTGGGTCGAGTTTCACATATTTGCTGATTTAACCTGCCTGATGCTGTCCCAGACATTGGGCAGAATTTTATGACCCTGTCACGGCAAGCCATTCAAAAGTCCATTGAACCAAAGTATCAAGGATAAGAGAGCACAGGTTTAAATTGATTTGCAAAAGAAGCAAATGCGATGTGCAAAGAAATTTCTTCACACAGCAAGTGGCTCGAGTCTGGAACGCAATGTCAGCAAGTGTGGTGGAGGCAGATTCAATCGAGGCATTCAAGAGGGCATTAGATGATTACTTAAATAGAAATGATGAGAAAAGGCAGGAGAATGACACAGTCATCACGTTGATTCGGTGAGCCAGTGCAGACATGATGGGCCGAAAGGCCCCCTTCTGCACTGTAACAATTCTGTGACCATAAAATCCCATTGGTGTAAAATTTTTCCCATTGTGGTGAGGGAAGAGGTGGTTAAACTGACTAACTAGGAGACTGTAATTATCCAATAGGCTTATATTCCTGAAACACATTACTAAGAGGGGAGAAAGCAATAAAATATCGGCATTTCGCTGGAAATGTCAGTTCATCAGACTTCTGATTGAATCCACTTTTATTCTGCCACCTTCAAGAACACTGGGGAGATGCTGTGCATCAATGTATCTATTTATATATATTATAAATATATTTAATTGAAAGCCTCTATACACTACTTTTCCTTATTTTTATTCTGATCAGATTGTTGTAAAATGGAGGCTAATTTTTCTGTGCATGAAAGCATGCAGTCATAACAGTTTACACTGACATAGCAAAACCTCTCAGATTATTGAACCTTAGTGTAAATTATTTCTAAAATGCAAATATCATTATTCTCTCTGTGAAATGAAAGAATGATAATTCAATTTAGTCTCTGCAATGGAAAGTAACCGCTGTTAAATCATTTTCTTGTGCTTTCTCATACATTGAAGTTAATCTGTGCAGAATTTAAAAAGCTTATGAAGTTCAATTCAGTTTACAATTAAGAGTTATTATAGCCATTTTCACAGAGAGCAAAATTCAGCTGTTGGAGACTATGAATTGAGTTCTATAATTGAACTAGCTGATCTCTTGTGGCATTGCTTTGGGTACCCTGGTAACTGCAGAATCATTGCAATGTTTACCATGATGACGGAGATGATTTATGTAGGCAATAGTTCAAATCGGTATACACTGAGATCAGTTATCAACTGGTTGTTGTGGGAGGCTTATTTAGATTGGCAGTTGTTTGTAAATTCCTAGCTCTTAATCTCGGAGAGAGACCAGGATCCATAAACAGGCACCTAATGGTCTATTAAAGTGAAGGGCAAAAGGACTGTAGAAATCCACTCTGCACTGGAAGTGCACTGCCCACCATATTGATAAAGGTTCTCCCATGGGGGCCTAGGGCCTGTAACAGCTGTTGGCCCCTTTACATTGCAAAATCCACTTGAGCACGGCAACAGTGTGCAGCGTGCATCTTGTGGCCAAGTTTCTTCAGGAAATTGGAAGCAAAACTAGCTGGCTTTAGCAGCTGCCTGTGGAAAGATAAGTTGGAGCTGTTTTACTTTATTGTGGAGTCAGGAGAGAAGTACTCCTGGCCCCACATTAAACCATCCCTCCTCTTCCATCTACCTTTTCCCTGGACTTTTCTAATAATCAATTTACCCCTGGGACTGGCAGGCCACATTTGATGCTTGAAGCCTGTAGTTTGACAGTAATCAGTGAAAGAGGTTGGCAGACCTGGCTGTCGTGGTCGTGCAGTCATTTTGTGAGGCTAGTGCTGCATGCACTGTAATGGAATTGTGCGTCACTTCAGCTATGAGCCAATGTCTAAGCCCAGATCTTCTAGGTCATAAATGCCAGAAGAAAACACCTGGCTTTCCTTACACGTTCAGACGTGTAATGTCCGGAGTACAATGGACATGCTAGACATGAAACTTATATACTTGTGGATTACCAATCACATTGACTGTGGCAAGTCAGATTAAAGGCTGATTTTAAAAGACCTTGCAATGCAAAATAGATTGACACAGACTTTGCAGTCAATGGCAAACAAGTAACGCTTGCCTTCTATTACACTGACAGCTGCCCACAGGATTTTCATGAGCTTTTTGAGTGGATACTGAGGGCTGAATTTTCAGTCAGGAGTTTCAGTAGCAGGTAGTGTGGAAAGTCACATACTGGGAAGGTGTCACTGGTCGCTGATGCCTCATGACACGATTAGATTTTCAAATGGAAGGTGGGGCGGCGATCTGCCAATGTGGTGCACATCTCCAATTAATTGCTTGTTGAGCTGATTGTAAAGCTCACTAGGATGATGGGAAGCAACAATGAGCAGTTTTCAAATGGCAAGCATGGAGAAACACGGTGCGGTCTGGGACACGATTGAGCAAAGCTGACGGGAACACAACGGGGAACAATTAGCGCTCATGAAACAGTGTGAAAATATTGTATAAAAAGGGAGATTGGAACTCAGTTGCTTACACAGTGGCACAGAGTTGCCATCGTCAGAGCTGAGAGGCTTGCTTTTGAGAGGAGGGAGTGTTTGGGCTCTTGAGAAGAATGTGAGGGTGCTGGCTCTGTGATCACTTTGAGCCATGCCTACTTGGTTTGGCTCAGCGGCACTCTTTTTCCAGATGGATGGAAGAGGACAGCTATCCTGTCTGCTACTGCCTCAATCAGGGACTCGAGGAAAGCATCAGAAAAACATGGGCCAAAATTTCCCGTTTGGCAGGTGGGTGGAGCAGGCGCTGACCCGGGCGGCCGCGGACCTGATCACCGCCCGTGAGCGGGACCGTGCTGCCATTTTGCGCAGGTGGGCCAATTAAGGTCCACCCAATGCATTTCCAACTCCCGTGGAGAGCGGGAGTGTGAAGTTTGCGGCGGGCGTGTACAGACCGCTGGGTCCAATGGCGACCCGGCGGTCTGTTTAAAAGAAGGCCTGACAGCCTCCTGTGGGCTGTTCGCTATGGCCAGCTGCAGATCCAACCGCAGGGGGCCTGCTCAGCAGGCCAATGTGGAGGGAAGGGCAGGAGAGCAGGCCAGGCTGCAGGGCCTGCCCCAGGAGCTGGGCAGGTTGCAGGGTAGGCCAGCGGGGGGGGGGACAAATGTGGGGAGATGCTGTTTCCCCACGATGGGAGGAGGAGGCCCCCCCACATGATGAAGCACGCCTGGGAGGAGGTGGTGAGCTCCCACGTCGTGGTGCGGCGCATCTGGATCCATTGTCGTAAGCTCTTCAACGATTTGTTGTGTTCTGGGAGGGCGAGTACCATGTTGATTTTGGGCATTTAACCCAGCAGGTAGCCTTGGCCTTTGAGGGCTCTCCCCCACAAGTCTTACTGTTGTGACTGCATTGAATCATGTTAGGCATTTGACATACGCTGGGTGGGCTAGCGGATAGTGACCATGCTTAGATCAGCCTCAGTGGTTCATGAGAAGATGGGTTCTCCCCGCATCATGTGTTACTCTCAGTCACACATGACTAGTCTGGGGGCAACCTGCAGGAGATGCAGTTAGGTGCATACTCAGAACTTTAACACATGTCCTATTCACGGTGATGAGATTGTGGAAGGGAAACCTCAAGGTGTCGTGGCCAAAAGCCACCTTCTGCCCTCGACGCCGCAGCTAGTTGCGCCTCCTTGCCATGGGAGCTAAGACCGTGTGTTTCTTAAAGTGAAGGATGCAGAATGTGTCCAAGGTGGCCATTGGTTGGGGGGGGGGGGGGCGGGGGGTGGGGGGGGGGAGGACGAGGCCGAGTTTGGGAGCAGTCATACTATATTTTTGTGACTGATCAGCAGTAGCATGGAAAGGAGGCACTGGAGGCCTGAGATCGGCCACTGTGGCTGGGGTGCGATGTGCACGTGCAGAGTCCATGTGCGATTAGCCCCAATGAATGGTCTTCTCTGTGTTTCAGGAGAAAAAATGCTCACAATGCCTCTGAGCATTTGCAGACTGGAGACAGCCAGGCCCAATATGTTGATTTTGAGCCATTTTGAGCAGTAGGCCCTGAAGCTTGAAGCCCAGGTCTGCAGGTGTTGGTGAGGCTGGGGTGGAGCGGCCAGGTATTTGAGGTCCACAATGACATCCACTTTATCTTCTCACCATCCAAAGCACTGATGATTGTTGGAATCATTAATGTAGCAACACGGCTCATTCACAGACTGATAGAGTCAGAGGTGTGTGTCATAGACAAAGGTCCCCTGGCCCTTTGAAGATGTGCATGTCAAGCACCTTCCAAAGTCGCCTTATCCCATTTCTGACCACTATCCCCATGGCCTTGAATGCCATGGCATCACAACTGTACATCCAAATACTTATTACATGTTAGAAGGGTTTCTGCGTCCACTACCCTTTCAGACAGTGCGCCCCACATTACTGTGTGCAAGAGTTCCTCATCACCCCACCTATCAACCTCATGCCCCTTATCTTAAATAAATGCCACCAGGTTACTCATCCCTCTGCCAAGGGGAAAAGTTCCTTTCTGTCGACTCTATCTATGCCCCTCATAATGTTATGAAGCTCAATAATGTCACCCCTCAATCTCCTCTGCTCCAGGGCAAATATCCCTAGTCATTGCTGTGTCCTCATAACTCCAACTCTCCAGCCCAGCATGCATTCTGGTCAACGACCTCTGCACTCTCTCTACTCCAATCACATCCCTCCCGTGAAGCGCAGATCACAACTGCATGTAGAAGTATAGCTGTGGCCTCAGCAGAGTTTTCTGCACTGGCACCCTGACCTCCCTGTTCCTAGATTCTATTCCTCGGCTAATAAAGGCAAGTATGGCATTTACCTTCTTAAACGCCTTATGTACCTGCCCCACTATCTTAACGGGGCTGTCAACATGCCCAGCTATGTCCCTCTGATCCTCCTTACTTTCCACGGTCTTACCATTCCTCACGTATTCCTGTGCCTTGTTTATCATGCCCAAGTGCATCACCTCACACTTATCCACATAACATTCCATTTGGCATTTCTTAGGCCATCTGACCAGTCTGTCTGTATCTGCCTGTAACGTTTGGGCCTCCTCCTGACTATTTGCTACCTCACCAATATTCATCTCCTTAGGTTCTGGAAGGTTGAGTGTATAATGAGCCTGGGGGAAAGGGATGGAGTGTGTCACTGTATGGGCACTAACTGATCCACTGTCCTTGTTATTTTCAGCATCATCAGTGACTAGGCTCGATTGTAGATGCGCCCTTTCAAACCTGAGAGCCCTGATCCATCACCTGTGTCACACCATTTCTGTGATGCAGGCACCAGCACAGATTCTAGCACATTGGTGGGAACTGCAACATCGGCTAGTGTCCCGGGGCACAGTGGAGAGGGCACTTCACAATCACTGGAGGACCTGGCAGAGACAGAGAGTCCGATGGCGCCAGCAGTTGGAGGACTGCAGGGGACCAGGTACATGCTGAGCCGGTGCCTGATGATGTGCCTCTGGAGCCGTCCGTGACACAGGAGCTGCAGGAAATGTGGCCGGGTGTGCTGGAGCATCTGGGAGTGTTGCATGAGACTATGCTTCTGTGGTGGAGGAATCCACATGGAGCATCACTGATGCAATGAGCCTCATGGCAGAGCGTCATACTTCCTCCGTGGAGAGAGTGGCGACTCTCGTGGAGAGGCACCTCCAGGAGAACAATCAGGTCCTCCTGGGGTTACGCTCGGACCTGCAAGCCCTCAAAGCGCTAATGGCCACAACTGGTCAGTGCCAGTGTGGGAGATGATGTGGGCTTCAAGCTTCCCAGCTCGTTGCCCATCCATCTACGGTGAGCAGGGAGGTCCGGGGTGATCTCACATCGGCGGAGCAGCTTCCTGTCATATCTGTAAGCTTTTCTCACGGTGCTCCGGATGAAGGCACCAGCTCCTCTGCACCCCACCCACCCCCTCAGTGACCGTTTCATCCAGTGAGGCTGTGATGACTGGGGAGATGCCAGCTGTGGAACTGGCAGCTCCCTCCCAGGCGGGGCCAGCACAGGCTTCATGGGCCAGAGAATGGCCGCCAATGTCATCAAGGCCAACAGGACAACAGAGTCAGCAGGCTGTCTCAGATGCCACTCCGAGCGATGGGGCGGCACCAAGACGTAGCACCCGGAAACGTAAACATAAGGCACCTTGAGCACACCACGGATTTATCACTGGTGCTTTTGTGTTGGCCCGAGATTAGGGAATTATTAGTTATTGCTGTTGTAAAAATGTTTTGCTTTCGTTTTGTTGGACCATATGATGGATAAAATTAAATCCAGATGTGTTACCATAGCTGAGGGTGGCTTCCTTGTGCTGCATTTGTATGTTTTACAGACATGTC
The DNA here is from genome assembly GCF_017639515.1 of Carcharodon carcharias. Taxonomy (NCBI): domain Eukaryota; kingdom Metazoa; phylum Chordata; class Chondrichthyes; order Lamniformes; family Lamnidae; genus Carcharodon; species Carcharodon carcharias. The sequence goes on along the minus strand of NC_054482.1, from coordinate 97,132,019 downwards.
ATGAATGCATTAGTGGACATTGAGGTTTATGTCCAAAGCCCTTAGTTGCAGCTGATGAAGTGTCAGATGTAGCACTTAAGTACCAGTATGGAAGCGCCAGGCAAGGTTGGTCCTCCTGATGTATTTGTGTGGAGCTAGCAGAAAGTTCATTGGATTAAAGTCTCCCGGGTGTCCCTGCCACCTTGGTGTTGTGCTGGGTCAGTGTTCAGCCCCTCATCATTGCCCTGTGCTTCCTCATCCTCTGAATCAGTGCTGGGCTCATCATGTGCAGCCTCATCCACTGCGTCAACGTCTTCATCGTCCATTGCATCCCCTCTTTCCAGCACAAGATTGTGCAGAGCGCATTATGCTACCGCTATCACTGAGACACGATCTGGGGGCACTGAATGCGCCCCCTGAGCGGTCCAGGCATCGGAAGCGCATCTTGAGAAGACTGATGGCTCTCTCCACCACAGCCCTTGTGGAGCCGTGGCTCCGATTGTACCAATGCTCAGCTCCTGTACTTGGATGGCGGAGAGGCGTCATGAGCCACCTTCGCAGGGGATAGCCCTTATCACCCACCAGCCATCCATCCAACCGAGCCGGACCACTGAAAAGCCACAGAACCTGGGAGTGTCTGAGGATGTAGGCGTAGTGGGAGCTGTCTGGGTACCTTACACAGACTTGCAAAATCAGCATACTGTGATCACACACTATCCGCACATTCATGGAGTGGAAGCCCTTCCTGTTGAGCATGGCACTGGGATCACCTGCTGTTGCCTTGCAGTCTATTGCACCCTGGACGCGGGAGAAGCCAGCAATGGCCGCGAAGCCTCTGGCTCGCTGTGTCTGGCTAGCCTGGTCCCAGCGGAAGTGGATGAAGGTCAATGTCCATCTGAACAGAGCATCAGTAACCTGCTTGACACAAGTATGGACAGCTGAATGGGAGTCACTGCAAAGATCACCCACTGAGCCCTGGAAGGAGCCAGAGGCATAGAATTGAGGGCAACTGTGACCTTCAGAGCCACTGGCATGGGGTGTCCACCCACACAGTTAGGAGAGATCTCAAGGCCAGTCATCTGACAGATATAGTTGACTGTCTCCCTTGACAGTCGGAGCCTCCTTCGGCACTGCACCTCAGTCATATTGAGGGAGCTGCTTCACCGCCTGTATACCCTGGCAGCAGGATAGTGGCGTCTTCTGCAGCCCCTTCTACCTTGGACAACCTCTTGGCCCAGAGCCCCTTGTGCGTGCACCTGGCCTCCCAAAGATGGCTCCCCTGGAGGCTGATTGTGCACTCCTGGCCTCTTCCTTATTCTAGCCCTCCCTTCCTCCACAGAGGAGCTGCCTCCAGTGGACATGTCAGAACCCATACCCAGGCTAAAGGGAGGCTTCCGGAAAGCTGCAGGCCCAATAAAGATTACTGACTGAAGAGTGCTGACCTGAAGGTTCAAAGTACACAGAAAGCTGCTGGAATTCATTCTGAACTGCCGCAGATCACACAGGCAAGTTTAAAGAACTTTCTGCAATAAATACTCACAGACCAAATTGACCCACTGACCCCTCTCATCCCGCCCGAGGATGAGTTTTATTAAAAAGTCACTTATCCACCTGCTCGTTGTGCCCATGCGCCGAGCCGAGGATTGCAGCGGCGCCTGAAACTTGGTGTCAATTGCCGATTTAAGGCCCTTAATTAGCCCATTAATTGATGGCAGGCACGCGTCGCATTTCATTGTGCAACCGCCCAACGATCTATCACGGTGACATCGGGATGCTCGCCCGACGTCACCACACGTCATTTTACACGTAGACGTGCGGGGCCCACCCCCTACATGTCACCCAGAAAATTCTGCCCATGCAACTGCCTGGGGATGGTGGCCCAAACCACCACCACCTGCCCTCTGCTCTCCCAGCTCATCCATTTCCAAAGGCAATGGTAAATCCGGTCATGGCTACTGTTTTCCTTTTAAATAACCCCTCCATGCCCAACCCACCTACCGGTTGCTGGTGCTACTAGTTGGGTGCCAAACTCACCTCAGTGTAACTTAATAGCTGACACTTTGAAAATTGCATCACATCGCTGCCACTGATGCAGGGTCAGGTCAGGTCCTCAAAATGCTCTGGGCATTAGGTTCCCAACCCCTGAATAAAAATTAAGCCCTCACTGTCATCAGGGTATAACCTTCTAGTGGGGGTCTGTCACATATGTGAGCTGGGCAAGCAACATAGAAAATAGGAGCAGGAGTAGGCCATTCAGCCCTTCAAACCTGCTCTTCCATTCATTATGATCATGGCTGATCATCCAACTCAATAGTCTGTTCCCAATTTTTCTCCATATCCTTTGATCCCTTTTGCCCCAAGAGCTATATCTAACTCCTTCTTGAAAACAAAGTGCCTTTTCAACCAATCAGATTGAAGAATCCTTACTGAAACATCGCAGAGTTTAAATGTGGAAGTGTAAGTTAGAGTATTTAATTCAGTGAAAAATCATGTTCAGAAAGCAAAATAGAGGGAGTGAAACAAGGGTTTCAGAGAAATTAAAGAAACAAAGGGTGGAATTTTACACAGTGGGATTTTACGGTCCTGCCAAAATGAACAGAGTTTAGAATAGCTTGCCACATTTCCTGCCCCAACAGGACCTTAACATTCTGGCCAAAATGTCTTAGAAGTTATTTTAATTTTTTTTAAAAACTCCAACAATAATTAAAATCTGAAGGAATGAGACTCCATAATTGTAAAATATATTTTTCACTGCCAGAGAGGTTGTTTGACAGTAATTAAGAATTATTATGCCAATAAAAATGTACTTGCATGTGAATAGACAAGCCTTAACTTTTTCTGGTGTTTTTAGTGGTTAAGCCTCACCTCGTCAAACCATCACATGGATTCCAATGTCAAGTCTATTGGACAAGTACTGGTGAAGTGAAGCTTGTGAAGGAGCAGAGTAAATTTTTGGATTTGAATGTTTCACTGTGCATTTGTGGACACTAGAATTTGCTGCCTGATTTAATGCTAGTAGCCTCACATTATTACCTTAAAATATTGGTCAATATTCTGGAAAGGTAAAGCTGCCCCCTAAGGACCAAACAGATTAATTGCTGTTAAGCAAAGAATGTGTGAGTTCAGAGCATATTTGTATTTCATGTCATGGCCTGAACTTTTTTTTCATGTATGAATGCAAAAGCCATCCAGAGGCTACAGACATTCTGGCTCCTGCGTCAAATAACTAACATTATTTTTAAGATCCCAAAAATCATCAGAGGTTACAGACAGCTCCTAATTCAAATTTCTGCTATTTCTTCTTTGTAGTTCTTTTTTCAAATGTGACCCAGAAATTTGGGTGAATAGTTGAAGTGTGAAGATGAAGTATGACAGATAGGAAAGAAGTGTGATAAGCAGGAAGCATGCCTTATCTGCTATCATATATGTTATACATGGATAATGATTGTCTAGATTCTATCATATCCAAAGAAGATGTCTGATGGTGACTTCCTTTATTCATTTAAAGTTCAACAATCGGTCAAAGATGATTTCTGGAAATCTGAAATTACCAGAAAACAGTATGAAATATCATAAAATGGGCATAAAAATGAATGAATTTTAAACTAAAATGGTCAAATACTTTTGAAAGCAGAGCATGTACCCAATTATTTGAGTGAAGATTGAAATGAAATTGATGGTTATAGTGACATGTTCATTTAATAAATGCTGAGGTTTTTTTCTATCAGTTCCACATTTTAGTTTGTGATATTTGTCAAAGATCCAAGCATGTCCTTAATGCACAGTGGATCAAATAATCTTATACTTTGGACAATTTTTAAATGAGCTCATTCAGCCAGTGACCAGGCCATTGACAAAGCGGAATGGATTCCTGGGAGAATTCATATTTAATTCTAAGTATGCAAGAAGTGGATCTGAATATATCACACAGTAAATTAATTGTAAAAAAGTTTTTAAAAAAATTAATCATGAAGTGTCAGGTGGAGAAATGCATTTGGATTTCTGCACTCTATGTTCATAATTCATTTGGGGATAGGGAAAAGAAAATCAAAGAAAGGATTGCTGAAAAAAGAGACACACTGTCGAAGATTTTTGACCTACTTGTCAGGGCAGATGCATGGATGTCAAATGCAAGGAAGAATTCAAGGCAAGAATGGAAATGTGTTCAAATGTACTTCAAGAAAAATAACGTTCACATGTTTGGGTCAATAAAATCTGATTCCAAAATAGCAAAGTATATATTTTTTCAATTGCAATTGATCCCAGATTTCAAATTCTATAAGAGGGGCTTCAGAACCAAAGCCTATATTAATATCAAAATAAAAGGAACAAACTGCGGATGCTGGAAATCCAAAACAAAAACAAAAATACCTGTAAAAACTCAGCAGGTCTGACAGCATCTGTGGAGAGGAACACAGTTAACGTTTTGAGTCCGTAGGCCTGTTGAAGAGTCATACAAACTCGAAACGTTAACTGTGTTCCTCTCCGCAGATGCTGTCAGACCTGCTGAGTTTTTACAGGTATTTTTGTTTTTGCCCTATATTAATATCTGTGGACTCATTATTTTGTGGCACGGGCTGCTACAATATTAAATCACAATCTTCTGCTGAGACAAAAGCAAAATATCGTGGATTTTGGAATTAAAACATAAAGTGCTAGAAATACTCAGTGGGTCTGGCAGCATCTGTAGAAAAACAGTTAACATTTCAGGTTGATAAACTTCATTATTTCAACATTCTGCTGAGGCAATCTTTCCATTGCACTATAAGAGCTTTGAAAATGGTTGATGGCTGTAGTAAATTTAAGATTATTTTTCCCTGAAAGCTTTCTGCTGAGTTTAATAATTTGTAGCCACTTAGGTTGGATAAAGTAAATTTAAGTAAACCCTCTGCAAGTTTACTTATTTGAATATTAAGATGTGGCTTTTATTGGTGTTGGTCTTGGTTCAGTGGCACCACACTCATCTCCAAGTCAGAACATTGTAAGTTCAAGCCCCTCTCCAGAGACTTGAACATAAAGTGTGAAATAACAACAGACAATGCTGGAAATAGCAGGTCAGGCAGAATAAAACAGGGGATAAATGGTAAGCATCAGATGTGGTTCAGTTGATAGCATTCTTTCCTATGAGTCAGAAGGCTGTGGGTTTAAGTCCCAATACAGAACTTGAGTACAAAAATCCAGCTAACACTCCAGTGACTTGCAGTTGAGATGTTACCTTTCCTCTCAGGTCAATGTAAAAGATCCCATGGCACTAATTTGAAGAAGAGCAAGGGAGTAATTCTGGGTGTCCTGGCCCATATTTATCCCTCAATCAACACCACAAAAACTGATTATTGGCCTTATCGCATTGCTGTTGTGGGACTTTGTTGTGTGTTACAATTGCCAGACTTTATAAAACAGATCTGTTTTAAACTGTCTCATTTAGTACAAGATAAAATGGAATAGTTCGGAGAGGAGGAGATGACCTCCTATGAGATAAGCCTGCAGGAAAGTCCATGTGACCTCATGCAAAAGCTGTCCAGAGACAAGCATATGTGACCTGGTTGTCATGGGGACAGGGGTCTTGGTTAAAACTTATTGAAAGTAAGGTGCAATTTTTAACATCTAGACACAAAAAAGGAGGCAGCTATCTTGCTGCATATAGACCCTCAGGCCTAGATCTTCATCCTCGAGGTGGAGTTGGGAAAATTCCTCGGCTTGGCCCATCTGTCTCGGGAGAAAGTGCCTGCAATGGCCGGATCTTCATTTCTGAGGAGCAGGTGCAGGCTGGAGTTGGGCCAGCTGAGCTGGGAAGAAGTGCAGAGGCAGCCACAGAGGTTGCTGTGTGCTGAGGCGAGCTGTTTAAAAGGCCTGTCTCAGTGCTGTGAGACTTTGACCCAGTTAAAAGAAAAACATAAATGGCCTCCACCCCTTACCCCTCAAACTCCTTCATCCTCCAAACACTCCCCATGTCACATCCATGCCACCTCATGCCCTCCACCCACCCCCGATAGCCCCTAATTCCCCATATTCCAATCAATGGCACTTCTATGCCCATTGATCAATGTACATTTCATAGAACCAATGAACCATTAAGTGTATATTGGAATATATAAAAAAATGCTTTGAAACGAAGCTTCTCCCTATGCTGCACAATTGTCTGCTCTACAAGCTACTGAAAGTGTCACTCATCCAGACCCTTTAAAGCATCAAAAACCACAAACCACAAACCCTTGAAATGACTTAACTTGTGGAAACAAACACTGTGAAATTGACAGCAGAGTTCAGAAAACCTGAGTTGTCAATCAAACAATGTTTCCTACGGGGAACAGGTGTTTAACAACTCTAATAACTGTTTCGGCTCTCAGGCAAACATACATAATAAGGCTTCCCTGAGAGCCCAGAATTCCATTAAGTTTGTTGAAACAGCTGGTTCCTATACATTTTCTGTACTTTAGTGTATGAGTAATAAGTAATGTTTACTCAATGTTGATTTTAGTTTGTTTGTTTCATTAAAAGTCTTAAAACATGAAACCTTGTCATGTGATGCCTTGCTTTGGTCACTGGGAAATTCACATATATTTTTAAAGTTATTGATCTCTACAGGAATCATAAGTGCATAAAATTGGCTACTATGTTTCCTACAACAGTGACAACACTTCAAAAGTATTTAATTGACTGTAAGACACTTTGCAATGTCCTGAGATTATGAATGGTGCTATATAAAGGCAAGTTTTTTTTTATTCTTTCACGAGATGTGAGCATCGCTGGCTAGGCCAGCATTTATTGCGTATCCCTAATTGCCTTGAAAAAGTGGTGGTGAGCCACCTTCTTGAACTGCTGCAGTCCATGTGGTGTAAATACATCCACAGTGCTATTAGGAAGAGAGTTCCAAGATTTTGACCCAGTAACAATGAAGGAACAGTGATATAGCTCCAAGTTAGGATGGTGTGTGGTTTGGCGGGGAGTTGCGGAAGGTGGTGTTCCCACGCATCTGCTGCCCTTGTCCCTTTAAATGTTAGAGGTCACGGGTTTGGAAGATGCTGTTGAAGAAGCCTTGGTGAGTTGCTGCAGCGTATCTCGTAAAAGATACACACTGCTGCCACTGTGTCTTTCTTTTTATAGGCAGGAGTGATTCATTGGAAAAAGGGATGAATGTGCAAGTCAAAAGGAAGTAGAATAGAGTAAAGAAATAAAATATGGGTCCAGAGGAGGTGTGAATGGCAATAGTAGAAATATTTTTGTCCCTTTACAGTGGGCAAGAAGGAGGTGTAACATATATTATAGGCTGACATAAAACCTGACTATATAACCTAGGCTCACACTTCAGTGAATATATAACCTATGCTGACACTTCAGTGAAGTACTAAGTGTGCGCTGCACTGTCAGATGTATCTTCTTTTTGGATGAGACATTAGTCTAGGGCTCCATCTGTCCTCTCAAATGCACGTATTGGCTCCCATAGGTGGAATCATCCCAGATTTGCACCAAGTGCAACAGCGGGCAGCTAAAAAGACTTTTTACCTGTCGGCTGCAATGGTGGGTTCTTGCATCATTTCATTCCATTCTCGGCGCATCCCACATTATTAATAGTGCATTCCAGGGAAACACGTCGGACTGCTGGCTGGGCAGCCTCTGAATTACCAGCCGCACCATCACCCCAGGCCTTCAGGAATCCGGGCACCATATTTAAAGGACGCCCCTGCACTGAGCTAGCTCTCTCTAAGGGATCGGAAGCTGCTGGAAAGTCATGGCTGCCAAAGGGAGGAAACATTATGCCCCCAAATTTAGTGATACCTCCCTTGGCCATCCACAGGATGCAGTGGAGGCCTGTAATGATATCCTGTACCCCTGCTCTGGGCAAAGACCAGCAAGTGAGGTCACCAATCCAGCATGGGAGGCAGTGGCAGCGGTGGTCAGTGCCAATGCCCTGCAGCTCCAGCAATTGAGGTATGACTGAGTACAGAGGCTCTTCATCTAACTCAGACGCAGCAGATTTCTGGTCTCCAGCAGTCCACCGAGCGCTGCAAACTGAGGAAGTCCCTGCCTCCTCCTAGTGTGGATCAGGCAGTGCAATGTGCTCACCAGACTGTGACCTGGAGGCTACTCTAGAACGAATTCCCACTGAGGTGTGTATCTCTGCACTGGTGGAGGATGTGGGCGAGCACAATGACAGATTTTCAATTAGGGTGTCAACAGATTCTTCTTTCAAGGTGTTTTGGGGCTTGAGTCGAGGACCTGGCTTGTGGACCCCCTCAGCAGCTTCCCAGCCGAAAGCAAGGAGAGATAGTTGGTGCATGGCAGGGGACTGCAGAACTGCAGAACTCACTCACAGCATGGTTGTCTGATACATGCTGCACTGCTGGAACCTCACGATTAAGCAAGGCTGACCTCACCATCAACACATGGTTGATCCAGATCATCGCTGGCCAGCTAAATGATTCTATTTTCAAAACCTGTGAGGACCTTGATTTTTCTTTTATTCATTTATGGGATGTGGGCTTCACTGGCTAGGCCAGCATTTATTGCCCATCACTAATTGCCCTTGAGAAGGTGGTGGTGAGCTGCCTTCTTGAACCGCTGCAATTCCTATGGTGTAGGTACACCCACAGTGATGTTAGGGAGGGAGTTCTAGGATTTTAACCTAGTGACAGTGAAGGAATGAAGATATATTTCCAAGTCAGGATGGTGAGCGGTTTGGAGGGAACTTCCAGGTGGTATTCCCATTTATCTGCTGCCCTTGCCCTTCAAAATGGTAGCAGTTGTGAGTTTGGAAATTGCTGCCTAAGGAGCCTCAGTGAGTTTCTGCAGTGCATCTTGTAGATGCTACACACTGTTTGTCGGTGTTGGAGAGAGTGAATGTTTGTGGAAGGGGTACCAATCGAGCAAGCTGCTTTATCCTGAATGGTACCAAGCTTAAGTGTTGTTGGTGCCGCCCTCATCCAAGCAAGTGGAGAGTATTCCATCACTCTCCTGACTTGTGCCTTGTAGATGGTGGACAGGCTTTGGGGATTCAGGAGGTGAGTTACTCGCTGCAGGATTCCCAGTCTCTGACCTGCTCTTGTAGCCACACTATTTATATGGTTAGTCCAGTTCAGCTTCTGGTCAATGGCAACCCCCCAGGATGTTGATAGTGGGGGATTCAGCAATGATAATGCCATTGAATATCAAGGGGCAGTGGTTAGATTCTCTCTTGTTGGAGATGGTCATTGCCTGGCACTTGTGTGGCGCAAATGTTATTTGCCACTTGTCAGCTTAAGCCTGGATATTGTCCAAGTCTTTCTGCATTTGGACATGGACTGCTTCAGTATCTGAAGAGTTGCGAATGGTGCTGAAAATTGTACAATCATCATCGAATATCCCCACTTCTGACCTTATGCTGGAAGGAAGATCATTGATGAATCAGCTGAAGATGGTCGGGTCTAGGACACTACCCTAAGGAATTCCTGCAATTAACGTCCTGGAGCTGAGGTGATTGACCTCCAACAACCACAACCATCTTCCTTTGTGCTAGGTATGACTCCAACCAGCGGAGAATTCCACCCCCCTCCCCACCCCAATTCCCAATGACTCAAGTTTTAATAGGGCTCCTTGATGCCACGCTCGGTCAAATGCGGCCTTGATGTCAGGGGCAGTCACTTCCATCTCACCTCTGGAGTTTGCTCTTTTGTCCAAGTTTGAACCAAGACTGTAATGCGGTCAGAAGCTGAGTGACCCTGGCGGAGCCCAAACTGAGCATCAGTGAGCAGGTTATTGCTAAGCAAGTGCCACTTGACAGCACTGTTGATGAACCCTTCCATTGCTTTACTGATGATCAAGAGATAGTGTAGTAAATGAACGGGTTTGATTTGTCCTGCTATTTGCATACAGGACATACCTGGGCAATTTTCCTCAATGCCAGGTATTTATATGTCAATGGAATTGCAGCTGAACGACCTCAGCTGTGGAAGAATGCTCACTTTTGACAAACATTTCCAAGTGTGTGGCCGCTTTCCTTATCCCATCACCCCCCCCAACTTTTCCCACTCCCCAGAATGTTCCTGTGTACTTCCTTCAGCCTGTGCTGCCTTGCAACCCCCACCCCAACCCCCAAAACCCCTAGGCCTGACACGCACTGGAGCCCTTGCTCCAGCACTGCACTGAAAGCCAGCCTGGAAAAAGCGACTTGCCTATGCCCCCTGTGAATGCACGACGCCTCTTCCTTGTGTCCTATTGGTGATGCTCGTGAGTGCTGTGGAATGTGGTGCGCACTCACCTCTGAGCTCTCCCCCCGCTGAAGTTCAGGTCACCAGGGGCACGCTTTTTAAAGACAGTCGTGAAGCAGGCCTTTCTGAAGTCATGCTGACATGTGAGGTAAATTTCACATGGAGGGATGATTCCAGCAAGAAGGGCTTATAATGAGATGCTAAAGTACTGAAATTAGGTTACCGACATAGGGTAGCGGGAAACGTGACCCGCCATTGACAGGTGGAGTCTACGATCGTAAACTGGTTTCATGACGATGTAAAACTGACTTTTGGTCACCTCGCCATATTGTCCCCACCTCCCCCAACCCGCCATGATGCCCGACACCAATGGGGCTGGAAAATTCCAGCCCATGGTATTATTTGAAGAAAAGCAGAGGCATCCCTCCCAGTGTCTGGAATTTATCCCTCAGTCAACAACACTAACACTGATTATCTGGCCATATGTCTCAATTGGGTTTGAGAAAGCTTGCTTGTGCAAATAGACTGTTATATTTCCCTTCTTTACAACATACACGGCATTGCAAAGCTGCTTAATTGGCCATCAGTCTTTCTGGGGTATCCTGAGGTCATACAAGTCACTATATAAGTGTACATTCTTTCCTTCTTTGCATTTTCCTCCTAGGAAGTTCCCATCAATGTCAGTCAGGACAGGTTTCTTGCCCACCGGACTGAACCTGCCATGACCCCAACCCATTTTTCTGGGTCAGGGTCAACTATGAGTTGACCTGCACAGGGAACGCATAGCACTTCCGAGCGGCCATCATACTGGGCAGGCCTTAACTGGCCCGCCCACATTAAATGGCACTGCACCCCCAATCGGGGGCGCCGATCGGAAGCACACCTGTGCGTGCCCTCCCTTCAACCTCGCCCCCAACAGGGGGAAAGTCCTGCCCCATTAGTTGCGTTTTAAACCTAAATGAAGGTAATTATGGAGAGTGTGAAAGCAGAATTAGCTAAACTGAATTGGGAAACTAGGTTAAAAGGTAACACAGTAGAGTTGCAGTGGCATACCTTTAAGGAGATATCTAATAATGCTCAGAAAAGATTTAGTCCAGTGAGAAAGGCAGGCTCTTTGAGAAGGACGTATCATCTGTGACTAAATAAGGAAATTAAGGATAGTATTAAATTGAAAGAAACACTGTACAAATCTGCAAAGATTAGTGGTAGGTCAGAGGATTGGACAGATATTAAGAACTAGGAAAGAGTGACTAAAAAGATAATAAAGAGGCAGAAAGCAGACTTTGAGAGAAAACTAGCTAGTAATATAAAAGCAGAGAATAAGAGTTTTTACAAGTATTTAAATAAGGAAAGAATAATTAAAACTAATGTTGGTTCTCTAGAGAGTGAAGTTGAGGAATTGATAATGGAAAACAAGGAAAGGCAGAGGCGTTGAACAGATATTTTGTGTCTGCCTTCACTGTCGAGTACTTAGAAAACTTCCCAAAGATACTTGAAAATCAAGAGCTGAATCGGAGGGAGAAGCATAAAACAGCCACCATCATTAGGGAAAAGATGCTGGGAAGACTATTAGACCTAAAGGCTGACAAGTCCCCTGACATCAAGATAGGTAGGAAAGTAAGTTGTTAGGAGGAGGTAGAGAGTCTGCAAAGGGAGAAGACAGGTTAAGTGAGTGGGCAAAAATTTAGCATAATGTTGGAAAATGTGAACTTGTCCACTTTGGCAGGAAGAATAAAAAAATCAGTATACTATTTAAATGGAGAGAGATTGCAGAACTTGGTGGTAGAAAGGGATCTGGTTGTCCTGATACAAGAATCACAAAAAGTTAGTATGCAAGTACAGCAAATGGAATATTGGCATTTATTGCAAGGGGATTGGAATATATAAGTATGGAATTGTACTGCAGCTGTACAAGGCCTGAGTGAGACCAAATCTGGAATACTGTGGACAGTTTTAGTGTTCTTATTTGAAAAAGATAACATTGCATTAAAAGCAGCTCACAGAAGGTTCACGCAACTCATTCCTGAGAGGAGGGCCTTATCTTGTGAGAAAAAGTTGGACAAATTGGGCCTATGCCCATTGGGGTTTAGAAGAATGAGATGTGATCTTATTGAAATATATAAGATCCTGAGGGGATTTGACAGGGCACATACTAGGAGGATATTTCCACTTGTGGGAAAGACCAGAACCAGCAAAGGGGGACAGCTTAAGAATAGGGGGGTCTACTATTTAAGACGGAGATGAAGAGAATTTTTTTCTCTCTGAGAGGGATGTTAGTATGTGGAATTATTTGCCTGAGTGGAGGCTGGGTCATTGAAATTAATCAAGGCAGAAAGTTATACAGGTTTCTGATAGACAAGGGAGTCAAGGGTTATGGGGGGCAGATGGAGGTGAGACAAAACCAGATCAGACATGATCTTATTGAATGGCAGAGCAGGCTCAAAGAGCTCCTGCTCTATGTTTCCATGTTCCTATACCAATGACCAAAACCTTGGTCAAATAAGTGGGCTTTAAGAGGTGTCTTAAAGGAGGAAAGTGAGGAGGGGAGGTGTATGGAGGGAACCCCAGGGCTTTGGGCCTAAGCAACTGAAGGCACAGTAACCAATGTGGAACAATTATGATTCAGAATGCACAAGAGGCCAGAATTAGAGGAGCACAGATACCTTGGAGGGTTGTGGATTGGCAGAGCTTAAGGAAATAATGAGGGGCAAGGCCATGGAGGGATTTGAAAACAAGGATGACAATTTTAAAATCAAGATGTTGTGTAACTGGAGCCAATGTAGATCAGTGAGCACAGGACTGATAGGTGAACGGGACTTGCTGCAAGTTTAGATACAGCCAGCAGAGTTTTGGACAACCTCAAGTTTACAGTGGGTAGAATATGGGAGACCAGCCAGGATTGCGTTGGAATAGTCGAGTCTAGAGGTAATGAGGGCATGGATGATGGTTTTGGCAGCAGATGAGCTGAGACAGGGGCAAAGTCAAGAAATGTTACAGAGGTGAAAAAAGCGGTTTTAGAGATGTCAGAAATATGATGAATATCATGAGCATGAATATCAACTTGTGACATTGCCATCAAGTTCAGTTTTAAAACATAATAATGGTTTAATACCATTTAACTGGACAGAAGACTGACACATGAAGAAGGCAGGCTGGGGAACATCCCAGGGTTTAAGGAGTGATGCTGTTTTTGTATCATAGTTTTGTGCCATATGCTTAGCTTATCAGAATGAGAGGTGCCTAAACGCGATGGTACATCACAAGACATGACAATCTGAATCTATGAAATTCTGAATGACAGCTGAAATTCAGGAGAGCAATCCATTTGCCTTTTACAGTGTTGTTAATAGAGGGCAAACACTGATTTTCTGTTAACACTCAAAATAGAATTATTCCTATATCTGAATTAAAATCATTAAGACTTTATGGTTTGCAGTCAAGGAATTTCTATAAACAAAAAGCAGACAATTATGAATAGCCACAGATAGAAGTATATATGTGAATCAACATCAATATTCACAGACATTTATGATGAATTTAAAGAAAAACAATCTTTATAGACAAGCTTATCAATTACAATTGCTCCTTTTGTAATTATGCAAATTTTTCTTCATTGTAAAGCTGCCAACAGACTCACATTCTCAGTGCTATCTTTGACACTCCAATTCCACTGTCTACACAGCCGTAGCTGAACTATAAGCTAAGAGATCCTTGATGATGCTGCCCTTTCAAACCACTTTGTTAGAAATCTCCAACTCCTCTTTCTTTTCCATTATCACTTGGTGAGCAGACGTCAGATGTTTCAAAAAGCTGTTTATGCTCTGTACCATTAGAGGTGCAAATATATATTTTATTCATACAATGCTTGCTGATTTGAGCAAGGCAATTAAATTTTTTTTATATAAATTACCTGCTGACTTGAACCAACACAAAATACCAGAATTTGAAAATCGGTATAATAATTTTACAAAAAATTTGTTTTATGGTTTGCAAGAAATTAACCCAAACATTAAAATTGATTAAATTGACTTCATTAAAAATGTATGATCATAACCCTGAATGTCCTTGTGGGAAACGTAATGATTGCTATAATTCAGAGTCTTCCAATAATTTGCCTCCAGAACATAATGTAATAATATCTATGTGGTAACAGCAACATTTAAAACACAGACTCTGATTGATGTAAAGGGATTTAACCAAATTACCTTTTAAAAATAAAATAATTTATCCCATTCAATCCTGACTTTATTAGTGAATAATGCTTGTTTCAAGTTTGAATAATTAACAGGTATAAATAATTTTTTTTGAAATCACTTGAAATCACTTTCTTTTTTAAATGTATGTTTCAACTAAATTTTCTTTTTACAAAATATGCACTAAAACAGCAATTTATTTTCATTAGCTGGTTCAGGCTTACTGCAGTGAATTTTATTTTCCTTTTAATTTTCTGTTTCAAATGCTCGGAGCAAAATAAAATGTAGCTATCAATCACGTGCACATCTATAATAGCAAAGTTAAATAATAATTATATAAATAACTCAATTTATTGACATGTACATAAAAATATTTGGGTACAAATGGATGAAAACCACAAATATTAGTAAAAAGATTAATTTTATAATCTACAAATATTTTTGTAAAATTATTGTACCGTTTAAGTTCCCTGATCTCACCCATAAGGCATACCTCCTCCTTCCTCAGCCCCATTTTTAGTAAACTCCCATCCATACAACTTCCCTTCCTGGCTTTCTCGCTGCCTGACATTGTAAATGATTCCTTCTCCTCAAGAACTCTTACCCTCCCTTTCAAAACTGCCATTATCTCCCCCTCCATTGTAAAGCCCAGCTTCACCGCCCCCCCACCCCCCCCACCCCCTGCCCTCACTAACCACTTACCCATCACCAACCACCCTTTAGTGGTGATCAGCGTCAAGTTGTGGGGAGGGGTCAGCTGAGTAAGTACATCGACGACATCAGCCCCAGCTACAAAGCCCAGGCCCCCAACACAGTCACACGAGCTTCCATCTCCCTGTCTCCCTCATTCTGAGAAGTTAAGCTCAACCCTTCTCAACCTCTATAGCCCTTTCCTGCAGATCTAACAAAGCCACTGGGGTCCCATCCTTTGACCTTGTTTTATATGAGGAGCCACAGCAACAAGTACATCCATCCCTGGCTAAGATCCTTACACCATCTTGCCACCTACCTCACTGGTTTCTTCTATCTCAGGCTCAAGCACACTTGGGAGAGATTCAGATAATGAGAATTGGCACTGGTCAGTTTACTATGTTAAAGACAGTTGTTACGATTTGGTTACGAATAAGTAACTTTTTGTTTTAAGCAGACAAAGTTTGAAATCACAGTTACCCAATGAGGAGAAGAAAGACACAAGGTTCCATTGTTTTAAACAAACAAAGTGAACTACCATGTAAAGTCAAAGAAGTAAACCAATTTACAAATCTATCTTCTACACCAACATTCAGAATTAACATGGGGCAGCACTTTCCCGTCGGGGGGGTTGTGCGGGAGCGGGTGGGCAGGTTCCCGATTGGTGCCCCCGATTGGGGGCGTGCCTCCATTCTACGAGAGCGGGCCAGTTAAGGCCCGCCCAGTGTGACGTCCACTCGGACGTGCTATGCGTCTCTGTGTGGGCGGGGGGTGGTGGTTTTCCCTGAGCTGGGAGTGCGGTCTTTCACGCATGCATGTGAAAGAACGCACAGATCTCCCTGAGGCAAATTGCTGCCTCAGGGAGATCGGTTAAAGTTCTAAAAAATTTTTAAAGGTTAGAAAAAATTTTCCGGACATGTCCCCTCATGTGACACGGTCACACGAGCTGGGACATGTCCATTACTTTTATTTAAAAATATTCTGAATATTTTAAATCCCTCATGAAACCTCATCCTGCCCATGGATGAGGTTTTGTGCTTTTTTGGAAGGTCTCCTGGGCTCTTCACCTGCCCGCCAACCTTAAGGTTGGACAGGCAGGTCCATTAATCATTTCAAGTTCTTTTTTAATGGCCTCAATAGGCCGTTGACAGGTCGGCGGGTGCGCAGCCAACTCAGCTGCGCGCCCACTGAACTGAAAATCTAAATGACACGGGGAGATATCGGGACGCACGCCCAATGTCACTTTGTGTCATTTTACATGTCAGCAAGTGGGCCCCAGTTCTGCTGCACATTACATGGCAGCAACCCACCCAGACAGCAGCGGCCATTGCGATTCACAAAAATTCGTTAAAGCTCTGTCTTCCTCACGAGGGATTTCAACTTCTCAACTTCAAGGATCTAGCCTCTGAGTTCCCTCAAAAGCCCTTCCAACTCGTATTACCTCAATAACTGCCCACATCCCAATGGCTCAATTTCTTCTCCTGAGACTGCTTTCCACAGGATTTACAAAGCTGCACATCCACCTCTAATTACCAGCACAGTTTCAGCTATTTCTCAGACCACTAGCTTAACTAAGCTGGTACTACACCTGGGTTTCTCTCAACTTCAGTCTCCCAACTTCACCAAACTATAAATGTCTTCCAGGATTTCTTCTGAGCCCTAACTCTCTCCAGCATGGAACCAGTGACTTTTAACCACCTTCTCAGCTCCACAGGACTCCTCCTGAGCCCTAACCGCCTGGAGCTTGACAACAGCAGCACCCTTTCGTTCTAGCTTTTTCTCCTGCTCCCAGCAAACAAACTGATAAATTGAAACCAGGGAAACTTCTTAACCTCCACCCACCTCCATGACAATGTAGCCTGCTATAACTCCCAATTATACATAGCTCTGGACTACACTTCTTTGCTAGCAGTGGGGACATCATATCTCCAGTTCTTCAGCTAAGTAAGCCCACCTGCTGATTTATGATCTTACCTTTCTAGCTGTCAAAGCCTTAAGCCAACATGGCCCCACCTTTTAAGAGTAATGGACTCCAAGTTGCTTTAGTGTCATTTATCCCATTTTCTACCATTGAACTTCAATCTTCCCAGAGCTAAAAATTACCTCTAAAATATTAACATGAACCATGAACTAGATATTCATCACACAGTATGTCATTGTTCTTCCAGTACTGTGGTCATTCACCAGAGCTAAAGACGAACACATACAAAATAATAACATGATTTAGTTAGGAATGTTGGAGCATTTGGAATATAACTGTTCATAAAATTAAAGTGAATTATTTTTGCACAATAAATCTGTTGGCATTGTAGCCATTAGATTAATCTTGCAACCAGGCTACCATTCTAATGTGCTTAATAGTGTTGGGAATTATAATTTAGATAATCATTTGTGTTTTTTTAAATTGTTCTCTATATGGAATAACAATGGCCAGAGACAATGATAACAGATCAGGTGCTTTATAAGTTTGACAATAATTGGTTGCTGGGGCACAGGAAGACTTCTGGGCAGAATTTAATGGCTCCCACCAGAGGCAAGTTCCAAGGCTGGGGGACTGTTTGATTGGGCAGGAGGGTGTGGGATGCAGACCACACTGCCTCCCTACCTACCCCCCCACCTCCGCAGCACCCCCCCCACCCCCCACCCCCACCATTAGGTCTGCGGCGGGACGGCTTGCAGGCGGCCTTTACCCTCGGATGCCAATGGAGGCCCTTAAGTAGGCAATTATTGCTCACTTAAAGGCCTCATCCCACCACAGCTGGTGTTCAGCCAGTGTCGGGCAGGAGAGACCCACCAAGCGGCGAAACTGACAGACAAACCCGGAGAGGCCCCCCATTCAAAGGCACTATGTGCCTGATCGAGGCACACAGTATTGGGAAGGTTGGGGGCAGGGTCGAGGGTGGGGGTGTACGCGCTGAGAGCCATCCCCTGCCATTTCCTCTGACTCCACTCCCCCATCACCAGTGACTCCCTCCCCACGACTCTAATCCTGCTGTCACTTACCTTTTGCCAGGGATCCATGATGAATCCTGATGAAGGCCCAAGTGTATTACTGGCAGCAGCTGCCATTCTCGATGGTGCTGCCAGGAGTTGTGATGCACCTTAAGGGGTGTTTCTAAAACTGCTGCCTATCGCTATCCATCATGAGACAGCCCATGTACTTTGTAGACAGAATAGAATGACAGTCCTATACTGACCAACCATGTTCCACATAGCCTGCCAGTTATCATTGTGTGTATATAGTCTTACCTTCAAATAAAGAACCCACATTATTCTTCTACCAATCTTTGTTGTGCAATTGGCATGTTTGTGCTAAACAGAAGAACGCAGCATCAGCCTCTGATTGGCCAGCAGCTCTCGGGGTGGGATTTCCACCTTACTGGGGGCTGCACTCCAATTAAATGGCCCTGGGGAGCCAGGAGTCCTGGCAACAGCTTTCCCACAGGCAGGGGACTTAATTCCCTCATGGCTCCCAGAGATTGGGTTGGCAGGCGTGCTGCCAGTTTTGGTGGTGGGCATCAGGCCCTTCTGCCACCTTCATTAAATTCCACCCAGAGAAATCTTACTCAGGAACTAAGAAGAAATAACCTACTCTGCTTTGGCAAGTCATGGTTTCCATTTTGCTGAATTTTAGCATATTTAATTTTTCTAATTCAGCCTGTTCTCTCTGCAGTCTAACTGAAGAATGCCCCATAAGTGGGCACTCTTTGTTCTGTCCTTGCTTACAGGATTTATTGTAGCTTTGCACCAGAATACAAAATTTCTTTTTGAAATGAACACAAGCACCAGAGGTTTGCAAAAAAAAATAGCAAAACAAGGCATAAAACAAAGAGCATGTGTAAAAATGAATAAACTACATTTGATAAAAATAGCAGGAGCTGTGAAATATTTTCGTTTCGTTTTGGGTGTCTCTGTAAGTTCTGTTACTGTAAGGCACCCTACCTGTCCTCTCTGGAGATGTTACCGTTCCCATGACACTATTTCAAAGAAGAGCAGGCAATGTTATTTCCAGTGCCCTGGCAAATATTTATCCCCCAATCAGCATTATCTGGCCACGATCACATTGCTGTTTCCATTTGGAGGTGATGAGAATATTTGAGGCCCAGGATCTCGGTGCCTTCCCAAGATCCTCCAAATCCACTGGCAAGAAAGGCGGTCCATCAGCAGTGTCCTCTCCCAAGCCAACATGCACAGCGTCGAGGTGCAAATCATTCAAAACCAGTTCCGTTGCATTGACATATCCTTTGTATGCCTGACACCAGATCCCTGAAGAAACTGTTCTACTCGGAACTCAGTTGTGGCAGGAGACTCCCAGGAGGACAGCAGAAATGCTTCAGGGATGTCCTCAAAGTATCCCTGAAGAGATCAAACAACCCCACTGACTCATGGGAATCCCTAGCTTGTGGCCAACTGAAAAGGAGAAGCTTTATTCAGGAAGGCACTGAAACACATTGAGAGACTTCATTGGGAACACGCAAAGGCAAAGTCAGTGAGAATGCATAAACCTCCAAACACTTCATCTGCCCAACAGATCAGACTTAGCCGTCTCAGAACCTATTGAACCAGAATGGAAGCAGATCATCCCTGTTCCTGAGGGGCTGCCTAAGAGAAGAGAGGGCTGTTTACTACATCACAAACATGACTACACTTCAAAAGTACAGTGCTTCATTGGTTGTAAAGTGCTTTGTGATGTCATCTGATTGTGAAAGACACTATGTGAATGCAAGCCTGTTTTTCCTTCTCACTTATCTAATTCTCTCTTAAGGATTCATTTTTCTCACAAGATTTCTCTTGCTGCCTCACAGCTACTGCTTTTAACTCTGTGGGTTTCAAAACTAACACATGAACAAAGCTCTCAGACATTTTGTTTTCACTGATCAAATCGAGCCACATACCACACAGCTGCCTGATTAGTTTGATATTGTTGCAACAAATCAAACAACCTTTCATACCCTAATCTAATTAAACAGAGGACATAGGGTTTCCAAAACATAGGACTTGATTTACAGGATGTCAAATTTGAGTTAGGACCACTTTATGTGCTATGTCAAACATTGAAGTTTTCTATGATGAACTATCATCTGCTAAATAAATCAATAAACCAGGAGTGGAAAACCTATAAGGGCCAGATCCAGCCCGTTGCTCAATTTCATCTGGCCCCCAGCAAGATTTCTAAAAATATAGACCTATAACAGTAGCACCTTCAAATTGGCATTTATCATCATTATGAACTTGCTTTGGATAAAAGAGTCAGCTAAATTATGATAATATTTAAAAATATAATATTTAAATTCAGCCATTGCATTAAAACAGTGGGTGAGTTGAACGTTTTTGTATTCTCTTTAAAAAAAAACTCAATTAAGTTCTTTTTATGGGTAGCATTTTACATCATGCAGATAGGAGCGTGCCCAATCCAATCAGGCATAAAATAGTGCGCAGTGATGTTGGTTGAACATCCCGACGTCATTGCGCACTTGCGGGATACTTCACTTGGCAGGCGCGACCGAGAGCTGAAGCCGCACTAGCCATTAATTAAGAGGCTACTTAAGGCTGTTAACAATCCAGTTGATGGCGATTTTACATTGCCTGTGCAATTTCACACTTGTTGCATGGGCAAAATGGGCAGGCGGCCAGCTGACATTTTCAAAAACCTCAACCAGGGGCAGGATAAATGGGGTGAGCAGCATTGTCAGTATCAATAGTGTTGCTTGAGACTTATTGGTACTTGGCAGCTTTATCTGTGTTCGGGGCTTCATTCTTAGCACTTCCAGGCTTCATTTCAGGACTCTTTGTTATCTCTAAGGACCCCGGAGGATTCAAACCGTGTGGACCCTTCCAGGTATCTCTTTCTCTGGTAATGTGGATTGTGGCCTCCACTGGTGGCACCTCCTCTGAGGAGGAAGATAGGGGCAGAAGGGAGAGCAGGCCAGGTGCCCCAATGCAGTTTTCAGGGATCGACCTGTGGGAGGACAGGCGCGGGCACAAGGGGAGCAGCTCCAGCAGGAAGGCCAAGAGGGGGCTGCAGAAGACAATCAATGGGGACTTCAGGTTCCAGGCTCACATCAATGAAGAGATTACACAAGATTGGTTGCACAATTCGAAAGACTCACCTCTGTGCTCTGCGCTCTTACCTTTATCTGGTACCAATGCCTTTCTATGCCCGGTTGCATGGGGAGCATGCCGGCTCTCTAGCTTGAGGGTGTCTTGCTCGAATCTGCTGAGCAGCAGGGGGTTGGAAAGCCCTCCGCCTGTGCATGCCCTCTCTGCTTGGTTATGGCTCACCTTCTCCTGAAAGGATAAAGGAGCATTGATTAGTCCACTCTCTACCTGCATGTAATTGCAACCTGGCCAATCCTAGCTGAGGAACACCTTGCAGGGCACATTCAAGCTGTGGTCTTCGAGCCATAAGACACTCAGTGTAAGCAGCTAGGGCTCACCCCCTTGGCTAGCTCTGACGTCATTGATAGTTGGCACTCAGATGATATCACCCTGATGTCCACAGGGGAAATGGCCAGCCCTTAACACTTCTGCACACTGACCCACTCCAACACCTTCCCTGAGAGCAGCAGGTCATTGAAGTGCTTCCGGCACAGCATCCATGTGGCTGCTCACCAGCACTGCCACCTCCTCCCATGCCCTCTTTGTGAGGTGCGGTGGCTTCCTCCTCCTGGGGACAAGGGTGTCGCTCCTGGCAGCCACTTCCTCCAGGAGGACAACGAGGTACTAGTCCAAAAAGCAGGGGAGCCAATTGCCCACCTGGCCTGCCCTCCCGCCTGCCGTGACCAGCCGCATTCGATTGCTTAAATTTGATATTGCGGACGCAGAGGAGGTGTCCTTCCTTGGCAGCCTTCCAGGGGCTGCCTGGGCCATTTTTAAAGCGGCTGTGATTGGACCCAGTGGCCAACAGGCTCCTGCCCCCGCTCAGCCCTTCCTGACCAGTGATGAGCCCGCCAGCATGAAATCGCGGCTAGGGACCGATCGCAGGCAGTGGACCATTTCCCGGCCAATCCCGGCCCGCCCACCTTTCTCGGCTGACGACCTCAAAATCTTGCCTTATGTGTGTGTGGCCACGATTGATTTTGTCTATGTGTGAATGGCACATGACATAAAAAAGATTCCCCATCCATACAATAAACCATTCCAATGTATGATCAAAGACATCATTTGAACATAAGAGTCAAAAAAACACATGATGCACATAAGGACACAAATGGACAGAATTTAAGATGAACTGTCATCATAACTAGACCGATGTCCTCGTGCATGAATTGCAAAAGGTTAGTATGCAGGCGCAGCAAGTAATTAGCAAAGCTAATAGAATGTTATTGTTTAAAGCAAGAGGAATTGAATACAACAGTAGGAAGGTTATGCTTCAGTTATACAGGGAATTGGTCAGACCACATCTGGAGTACTGCGTACAGTATTGGCATACTTATTTAAGGAAAGATGTAAATGCATTGGAAGCAGTTCAAAGAAGGTTCACCAGGTTAATACATGGAATGAGCATGTTGTCTTATGAGGGAAGGCTGGACAGGCTAAGCTTGAATCCACTGGTGCCAGTCCTTTCAGGGGTGAAATTGGGAAAGACTTGTACACATGTCAGTAGAAGTTTGGAATTCTCTTCCACAAGCGACAATTGATGTTAGATCAATTATAAATTTTAAATCTGAGATTGATAGAACTTTGTTAACCAAAGGAATTAAGCGATATGGGGCAAAAGCGGGTTTAAGGAGTTAATCACAGATCAACCTTCATCTAATTGAATGGTGAAATGCAGTTAAATGTCCTACTCCCCTATTCCTATGATCAATTTTCCTAGGTTATGGATGCTCTGTCTTCTTCTGTGAGGATAAATCTGCAGAATATCATAATTGTATTAAAAAAAACACAGAAAATGCTTTGACGTGTACAGCTAGAGAGCTTTGGTCTTTAGGGAGCTTTATTTGCAGAAATCTATATTTTAAACATTGAAGCAGCACTTGGATTAACACAGGTATTTCGATCAGGGCTAGATAATAAATGCAACTTCTACAGCAAAATGTCCTAATATAACAGGACAAACAAAGCTCCACACAACGTGCGTCGTATTCAATCAATAAAGCCAATAGCAAACAGCAGTCAGTTGTAACTGCACCTTAGCAAATGTCAAACATATTGTAAATACTTCCGTTATACTGCTTATAGGCAGAGCAATATTGTGCAGCTTTGCACAGGAAATCATTGTGTAATTGAGTATACTTAGAGTGAGAATAATATAACTTAATATATTATTTCAGATCTGGAGATGAAGAGATGCTTTGTGTGGAATATACAGTACTTAGCAGCAGCCGGGATGAAAAGAGTTCATTCCCCTAACGGCTTAAAATTGTCTTTCACTGCAAGTGGAAAGCAATACAATTAAAATCCATCTAGCTATCAGGTCACAATCATCAAAAGACAGAATCATCCCAGATTTGCACTAAGTGTCGGGGTTGTGGTACCAGGTGGGATAAAGAACGTTTTACCCACCAGCTGTAATGGTGGTTTTCGCACCATATCGTCCCATTCCCACCTCATGCATTCCCAGGAAACACACTGTTTCACTGGTAGACAGTCTTCATTTCACCTGCCACACCGTCACCTCTCTGCTTCCTCTTGCCGGCAGCCATATTTAAAGTGCAGCCACACGCACGCCTCTTAGTGTTTCCAAGGCCAGGACTGCTGTGTAGAAGATATGGTTCCAAAAGGCAAGAAGACTGCAGACCCCCGATTCAGTTATGCATCCCTGGGATGCCTTCTGGACACTGTTGGAGCCTGCCGCGATGCCCTACACCCCTGCTCTGGCCGCAGGAGGCCCATCTTTGTCACCACTCTGGCTTGGGAGGTGGTGGCAGTGGTGTTTAGCGTCAATGCTGCACAGAAGAGGTACACCATCCAATGCAGAAAGAGGATGAATGATCCCATTTGTGCTGCCAGGGTAAGGCAACCATCTAATATGTATATAAAAACAAAAAAACTGCGGATGCTGGAAATCCAAAACAAAAACAGAATTACCTGGAAAAACTCAGCAGGTCTGGCAGCATCGGCGGAGAAGAAAAGAGTTGACGTTTCGAGTCCTCATGACCCTTCGACAAGTTCTGTCGAAGGGTCATGAGGACTCGAAACGTCAACTATTTTCTTCTCCGCCCCGATGCTGCCAGACCTGCTGAGTTTTTCCAGGTAATTCTGTTTTTGTTAAAGCAACCATCTCATCACTCTAAACTCACACACTCACAAGCCCATCACACATTCACTGGCACCTCACTGCCAGCTCAAGGGACATCACCACTCACTCTCTCGCACACACCCTCACATCTCCATCTGGCCTCATCTCCTCTGGAGACTGTCTCCTCAGCCCTCCCCATTTTGATGCCACTTGCACAGATCAACATGTGCCCCCACACGTACCCTGGAATACTCCCCCTTCCACTGTACAGCCCTCGTCCTGCAGCCTCTTCGCTTGCCTGAGGCCACTTCTCCCCCTTCCCCAAGCAAGCCCTAGCCCAGCAGCCATTGAGAAGCGATCCCTGCCTTACTGGTCATAAAGCTGGTCTCACAAGTAGAGACCTGCTGGTGAGCTCCCTAAGACTGACATGGTGCTGCTGCCTGCGAAGCCTGGTGCTGATGATAGCGAGTGCTGCCGGAAGCAAGGTAGGCAAGCAAACCTCGAAGTCCCAAGCAAAGTGCAGCTCGCCAGGTGCACGTCGCTTATGCTCAGTTGTGAAACACGTTGGCATGCATTCACACCGATGTGCTCGGATGATCCTGTGTGGGGCGGTGATTCCGGTGAGCTGGCTTATCATGATGTGCAGTTGTATTACAATGAAGTTCCCGACATGCAGCGGCAGGAAACGTGGCCCTCCATTGATGATCGTAGACGATTGCAAACTGCTTTCACGACGTCGCGAAACCAGTTTTTGGTCATCCTGCCATATTGTCTGGTCACCCCCTGTGTTCTACCAGGAATATTTGAAACTTCAGCTTTAAGGCAGAGATAAGGAGAATTTTTTTTCTCACAGAGGGTCATTAGTCTTTGGAATTCACTTTCCTAGAAAGCAGAGGAGGCAGGGTCATTTTGCATTTATTCAAAGCTGAGTTAGATATATGATAGACAAGGCAGTGAAGGGTTATGGGGGCAGACAGGTAAGTGGAATTGAGACCATAACCAGTTCAGCCATAGGCCAGAGTTTTTCGCTGATGTCATCATGCACTCGTGCGATATTTCAGTGAGCGGGGGCCCGCTTAGCTCGGAAGCGTGCCCGCCGACAATTAAAAGGAATATTAAGCCCATTAATAACGCAATTAACTGGGATTTTTTGCTGCCGTCTAACGTTACAGTTGGCGGGCGGGTGAATCGGCCAAGGCGGCCTTTGCATTTTTCAGGAAACTTCATCCAAGGGCGGGATGAGGTTTCCGTCATTAAATAAAACAAAATAAAAAGCTATGCACAGAATTTTTATAAAGCCTGTGCTCAGGTGACTGCTTGTGTTGCGTGGATGTTTTTTTTTCTGGATTTGAACATTTTTCTTTGTTACTTTTGAAGTCTTCAGCTCCCTGATGCAGCTCTCTGCCTTCAGGGAGCTGTCTGTGAGCACTCCCCTGCACCCACGCTGACTTCAGCACTCACCCTCCTCCCGCTCCCAACCCAGGCAGCGCTGATCATATCAGCGCATGCTTCACGCTGACTGGCATTAATTGGCAGGGGCTGATCCTGGGCGGCTGTCCATTCCCCGACCACTCCAAGCTAAAAATCCTGCCCATGATTTAACTGAACGGCAGAACAGGATCAAAGTGCTGAATGGCCTACCCCTGATCCTGTGGTAGCACAAGTTGAAAATTTAGGTGGCATTTTCTTCTGTTGATAATAATTACAGCAAAACATCATCCTAAATGGAAAACCCTGTTTTGTGCTCATATTAAATTTTTCACTAAGATAAATCAACACACAGAATTACGACCCCTTTTTAGGTATGCATCATTTTAATATTATAGGTACAGGCAGGAGGGGGTTTAATTTAAGCAGCCCTGATTTCGCCTCTCACCACCCATCCATAAACAGATAGGTGTTTTGATTTGCTTCCCCCTTTATAAGATAACCCCTCGATTTTGATGTGATCCAATTTCTGTTAATAACCCCACAGCAAACTCGAGATAGGGTGAACTCAGAAGGTTAGTTCATTTGCACACACTCAAACGCAGGAAGAGGGTAGCATTGTTGCCTCCTTTACACTCATACAGTAAAAGACGGATAGAGAAAGAAAGATTTACAAGGCAAACACCACAGAGAACAGAATTATTGTTTCACGTGAGTCCAGGGCCCCGAATAAAAGTACAACTACGTATTCTTTCACAGAGGTTGGCAGGATGAACTGATGCTAGATAATTCACTTTTCCAGTAGAGCTGACTTCCATAATGAGATAGGCACGCAGAGATGAATCAGTCTTGTAGGCGATGGTATAGAAGTTCCAGTGGAAACAGTGTAGACGGGGTTAGGTATTCAGATTGGCAGAGCCCCTCTTTTTCTGTGCTGCTGCTAGATAGATGAAAAGATGGCAGACTAAGCTTTGCAGCTCCACAGGCAATATTAGTGGCTCCACCAGATGGGGATCATAGCACATGACTCTCACCTCTCCACTTTGACTTTGGCAAAGGGGGTGTATCCCTTTGTCTGGGTCCCTCAGATTGTTAAAATTCCAACCATTAAGCTTAAAAGGAGGGTGCATGGTCCTTTGCCCTAGCATACAAATTGGCTCTGGCTGGCCAGGCTTTGCTTATGAAGTGTAGATGGCCATTGTATAGTTCCCTTTGAATTTGACATCTGCAGCCCACGAGGGGTCATTGGGTGCAAATTTCTTCGATATGGCCAGGGTCACGGACAGATATAACTCCAGCCATTTTAAAAGGTCATTGTTCAGTTTTTTACATGTTAGAAATTAGCCATGAAGATATATAAATATATTTTTAAAAAATATGCAGTGTGAGGTCTTAGCCTCCTGACAAGATATTATTTAGATCTATTGGGATATCACACAACAAACATAATGGGCACGTTTCAACAACTGAAAATTAGCAGCAAACCTGAAGTTTGGTTGAGCACACGCATTGGCATCCTGAAATTGAGGTTCTGGTGAAGCACTGCAGTACACTCCCCCGAGGATGTCATGTGGCTTGCTGCATGCTATACAACCTGGCCATGCATAGGGGGGAGGACCTGGATGATGAGGAGAGGCAAGAGCTGCACGTCTCCTCCGATGAGGAGGAAGTCGAAGGGGGTGAGGGTAATGAGATCCTGGAAGGCGAGGTTGCAGGCGATGAGGCCATTGCACTGGCCAAACGAGGCAGAAGTACTCATGAGGCCCTCATTGCCGCAAGATTCCAGGAGGATGATGATGAAATGCAGTGAGGACACTCCTAAGATCTTCACATTGCATCTGGCAATGTCTGACACCTGTTTGGCTGAGCGCAGCACACACAAGCTCGATGAAGAGACTCATATCATCGAGATGCTACTGAGATACAGCAGGCACATGGGCTTTAAGATAACTTGATCCTTTGGCAGGTTTCATCACCTGTTCCTTTCAGCACCACACCTTCACTTGTCAGGAATGGTGTCAAGATAGGGGGCAGCCCTGTCTCAAAACTGCTGAGAGCACATAGAGAACATCGCAGACCCTAGTGACACTTGAGATTCTTGCAGTAATCACAAGCCACATGGAGGTGCACCCATCACGAATCTGGACAGTGGCTTTGAAGCTGGATAGTCACTAAATGCAAAAGGTTACACTCTGCACAGGGGGGAGGCCCTGGGCTGTGACAATAGCCTTTGTTTTGTGCAGGAAAGAAGGCTTCACACCTGATTTTCACGACCACTGCTCTTCATAACAAGGAGCTATAGACAAGGAGACATTCTTGAGTGTGTATTTACAATAGTGAACATTAAGTACAAGTGATAAACACCCGTGCCCAGGCTGTGTAACTAAATCTTCTTGACCTTTCTAACCCTGCAGCTACGTCTTGATGCTTCCCCGACATCCACAGCGGAGGTGGAGACAGCCTGTGATGACCTTGGTGGGCGTCCTCTGGAGGGCCCTGGCCTGCTTTCAGAGGGTCCTGCTGTGTTGCAGTGGCATCCTCCTCGAATTGTGGAGTTGGAGCTACTGGAGTCACAGCAAGACGGGATTCAGATGGGTTGGACACTCCTCGAGTCACCTGGGTGGATGGCACCTGGATGTGCACTTGCTGATCGTCCTCCCTATGGGTGCCAGAGGGCCCCTGGCTGACTCCTTAAGAGGAAGGGGCAACTGGAGTGAGCTTGAGATGCCCTGATCCCCTCTCATGTTAATATTGATGGGTGACAGCAAGTGCACCAACAATGAATTGCAGCTCCTGCAGCAGTGCAGGACCAATGTCCTGTACTAAGATCACCATGGTGGCTGCCATCCTGGCTGTGTTGACTTCGGTGCATTGGCATGCCGGCGCTATCAGCTCAGAGTGAAGGTGGATGGACTCCTCCATCGTGCCTTGCAATCTGAGGAGTGCAGCGGACATCCCTTCTGGATGTTCCTGAGCTTGGCTTTGCAGCTACAGCAACTGAGGTACGACTGAGTCCAGAGGATCCTCATCTGACCCGGACTCAGCAGATTTCTGGCCTCCAGCAGTCCTCTGAGTGCCGGGAACCTGGGAAGTCCATGCCTTTCTTTTTATTGATTTTGGGATGTGGGCTTCGTGGCTGGGCCAGCATTTATTGCCCATCCCTAATTGCTCTTGAGAAGGTGGTGGTGAGCTGCCTTCTTGAACCGCTGCAGTTCCTCTGATGTAGGTGCACCCACAGTGCTGTTAGGGAGGGACTTCCAGGATCTTGACCCAGCGACAGTGAAGGAATGGCGATATATTTCCAAGTCAGGATGGTGAGTGACTTGGAGGGGAACATCCTGGCGGTGGTGGTCACACGTATCTGCTGCCCTTGTCCTTCTGGATGCTGGCCATCGTGGTTTGGAAGTTGCTGCCTAAGGAACCTTGGTGAGTTTCTGCAATGCACCTTGTAGATGGTACACACTGCTGCCACTGTCTGTTGGTGGTGGAGGGAGTGAATATTTGTGGAAGGGGTGCCAATCAAGTGGGCTGCCTTGTCGTGGATGGTGTCAAGTTTCTTGAGTGTTGTGGGAGCTGCATTCATCCAGGCAAGTGGAGAGTACTCCATCACACTCCTGACTTGTGCCTTGTAGATGGTGGACAGGCTTTGGGGAGTTAGGAGATAAGTTACTCACTGCAGGATTCCTGGCTGCTGAATCACAGAATTGTTGCTGTGTAGAAGGAGGCCATTCCACCCATCGTGTCTGTACCAACTTTCTGAGCATTTTAACTTAGTGCCAATCCCCTGCCTTTTCCCCATAACCCTGCACATTGTTTTATTTAAATAATCACCAATGATCTCTTGAATGCCTCAATTGAACCTGCCTCCACCATACTTCCAGGCAGTGCATTCCAAACCCTAACTACTCACTTTATGAAAAAGTTTTTTCTCACCTCACATTTGTTTCTTTTGCAAAACAATTTAAAACTGTGTTCTCCGGTTCTCAATTTGTTTATGAGCAGGAACAATTTCTCTCTATCTACTCTGTCCAACCCCCTCATGATTTTGAAAACTTCTATCAAGTCTCCTCTTAGCCTCCTCCTCTCCAAGGAAAACAGTCCCAACTTCTCCATTATTTCCTCATAACTGAAGTGCCTCATCCCTGAAACCATTCTCATA
The DNA here is from genome assembly GCF_017639515.1 of Carcharodon carcharias. Lineage (NCBI taxonomy): Eukaryota > Metazoa > Chordata > Chondrichthyes > Lamniformes > Lamnidae > Carcharodon > Carcharodon carcharias. The sequence continues at coordinate 97,102,202 of NC_054482.1, read as the reverse complement.
AACCTCTTCTGCATTTTCTCCAATGTGTTCACATCCTTCCTTTTGTGTAGCGCCCAGAACTGTACACAATACTCCAGCTGAGGTCTAAACAGTGTCTTAAATAAGTTCACCATTATCTCCCTGCTCTGGTACTCTATGCCCCTATTAATGAAGCCTAGAATACTGTATGCTTTAGTAACAGCTCTCTCTACCTGCCTGCCGCCTTTAATAACTTATGTCCATATACACCCAGGTCTCCCTGCTCCTGCAAACCCTTTAGAATAGTATCCTTTATTTTATACTGCCTCTCTATGTTCTTTGTACCAAAGTGTATCATCTCACACTTCTCTTCATTGAGCTTCATCTGCCACCTATCAGCCCAGTCCACCAATGTGTCAATGTCCTTTTGAAGTTCTACACTGTCCTCCTCACAGTTTACAATTCTCCCAAGTTTTGTGTTGTCCACAAACTTTGAAATTGTCCATGCACACCAAGATCTAGATTATTTATATATATCAGGAAAAGCCAGGGTCCCAATACCGACTCCTGGGGAACTCCACTACAAACCGTCTTCCAGCCGAAAAATACCCATTAACCATTACTCTGTTTCCTATCCCTCAGCCAATTTTGTATCCACGTTGCTACTGTCCTCTTTATTCCATGACTTATAACTTTCCTCACAAGTCTGTTGTGTGGCACTGTATCGAAAGCCTTTTGGAAGTCCATGTACACCACATCAACAGCCTTGCCCTCATCAACCATCTCTGTTACCTCTTCAAAATCTCCAGCAAGTTAGTTAGGCATGACTTTCCTTTAACAAATCCATGCTGACTCTTCGGAATCGTTCTACCTTTTTCCATATGACTATTAATTCTATCCCAAATAAATGCTTCTAGAAGTTTCCCCACCACCAAAGTTAAACTTACTGGTCTGTAATTGCAGATCTTTACAACCTTTTTTGAACAAGGGGGTAATGTTTGCAATTCTCCAGTCCGCTGGCACCTCCTCTGAATCCAGGGAACATTGAAAGATTACCGCCAGTGCCTCTGCAATTTCCACTCTCACTTCTTCAATATTCTTGGATGCATCTCACCCAGTCCTGGTGCCATCAGCTTTAAGTACCGACAGCTTATCCAATACCGTCTCTTTATAATATTTTAAACCCTTCTATTGGCTAAGTTTCTTCCTCTGTCACCATGGCCTGGGCAGCATCTGCCTCACAGGTAAAGACAGATGCAAAGTATTCATTTAACACCTCAGACATGCCTCTTGCCTCTATGTGTAAATCCCCTTTTTGGTCCCTAATAGGCCCTACCCCTCTTTTTACCACCCTTTTACAAATGATGTGCTTATAGAACACTTTGGAATTTCCTTTTATGTTAGCTGCCAATCTTATCTCATAATCCCTTTTTGCTTCTCGTATTTGCTTTATCACATCCCTTCTGAACCTTCTGTATTCAGCTTGGTTCTCAGTTGTGTTTGCCATCTGACACCTGTTGTAAGCACACTTTTTCTTCTTTAACTTAATTTCTATCTCTTTTTTCATCCAGGGAGCTGTGTATTTGTTTGTCCTTTTGAGGGAATATACCTTGACTGTGGCCTAACCATCTCCTCTTTGAAGGTAGCCCATTGTTCAGCTACTGTTTTTCCCACCAACCTTTGGTCCTAGTCTATCCGGCCTAGCTCTGTTCTTGCCCCATTGAAGTCCATTCTCTGCCAGTTGATTATTCTTACTCTGGATTGACCAATGTCATTTTCCACCGTCATCCTAAACCTTATGATACAATGATCACTGTCCCCTAAATGTTTCCCCACTGTCACTTTATCTACTTGGCCCACCTCATTCCCAAGAAACAGGTCTAGCAGTGCTTCTTTTCTTGTTGGATTGGACATGTACTGCTGTAGGAAATTCTCCTGAACACAATCTAGGAACGCTTGTCCGTCACTGTCTCTTACACTACCACTATCCCAGTCTGTATATGGGTAATTAAAGTCCTCCATTATAACTGCTCTATGGTGTTTACACCTCTCTGTAACTTCCTTGCAGATTTGTTCCTTTATATCCTTCCCACTAGCTGATGGTCTATATATTATACCGAGCAATGTAATTGCAACCTTCTTATTCCTTAGCTCTAGCCAAATTGATTCTGTCCTTGAATCCTCTGACACATTCTCTTTCTCCAGTACTGCAATACTCTCCTTAACCAAAAACGCCACCCCTCCTCTTTTTTCCCTTTCCTATCTTTTCTGAACACCTTGTAACCAGGAATATTTAATACTCAGATCTTCCCTTCCTTAAGCCAGAACTCCGTTATTGCCACAACATCATAATCCCACAAGGCAATCTGTGCCTGTAACTCCCCATTTTTATTAACTATACTCTGTGCATTCGCATACATGCAGTGTAACCCTGATTTAGACTTTATTACTTGCTTCCTTACTCGGGCTCCTTCTATTAACTTACTATTCTCTATTTTAGTGCTATCTGCCTCGCCCAGCATTCTGTGCACCATGGGATTACTTTCTAATATTCCCTTTGCTTTCCCACACCCCTGCTGAGTTAGTTTAAACCCTTCCCAACCTGCTCTTGTAGCCACAGTATTTATAAGGCTAGTCCAGTTCAGTTTCTGGTCAATTGTAACCACCAGGATGTTGATAATGGGGGATTCAGCAATGGTAATGCCATTGAATGTCAAGGGGCGATGATTAGATTCCCTCTTGTTGGAAATGGTCATTGCCTGGCACTTGTGTGGCGTGAATGTTATTTGCCTCTGCCTGCTGTGGATCGGACAGTACGATGTGCTCACCAGATTGTGACCCCAAGGCTACTCTAGAACTAGGTCCCACCGAGGTGTGTGTCTCTGTCCTGGTGGAGGACGTGGGTGAGCACTTTGATGGGTCTTCAATTAGGGTGTCATCAGATTGCTCTTTCTTGGTGTCTTCAGGCTTTGAGTCGTGTACCTGGCTTGTGAACCCCTTAGCTGTTTCCCAGATGTGCCTGCGAAAACAAGGATAGATAATTAGTGCATAATTAGTGCATGGCAGGGGACTGCAGAACAAGGGAACTCACACACAGCATGGTTGTCTTATGGATTTTGCACTGCAGGATCCTCACTTGGTTGAGTGCTGCAAACCTCACCATGCAGTTTGTTGTTGGTCAGCTGGATGCTTATTTTCAAAGTCTGTGAGGACCTTGATGTCAGGTGTTCCTCCACTGGTCTGTGACCTCTCCCTTTTGTTATGTGCCAACTTGTCCTGCATGAATATAGATGGAGAAAGTGTAAGCAGGAGACCTTCAGGCCAGCTGAAAACAATGCCTGCCATGTGTGGGTGCTGAGTGGTGCCATGGACAGGATGAGGACACAATCCGTGGGGCAGATGAAAGTGTGTGAGAGAGACTGAATGGTGAAGTCCCTTGAACTGGCAGTGAGTGAGATCCCTGTGGATGTGTGATGGGTTTGTGAATGTATGAGTTTGAGAGTGATGAGAAGAGTGACTTACCCTGGAGGGTAATTCATCCTCTTTTGGCACTGGGTGGCTGTCCTCTTTTGCAGGGCATTGGTGCTGACCACTGCTGCTACCACCTCCCATGCTGGATTGGTAACATTGCTTGCTGGTCTTTGCTCAGAGTTGGGGTAGAGGACTTTGCAGTGGGCCTCCAATGTATCCAGTAGGTGCTGGAGGGAGGCATCGCTAAGTTTGGCAGCAGTATGTTTCCTCCCTTTGGAAGCCATAACTTTCCAGCATTTTTGATCCCTAGCCCTGTAAGGGTGAAATTTTGGTTTAGGCTAAGTATAGGTCCATACTCCCCATATGATATTGCCCCTTCTGTTTCAACAGTGATCATCCACCACCACTACCGCTCACCCTCCAACAGGGAACTGGGCCCCATAATAGGAAAACAACACATTTTTACTGGTTACAGAGTTATCTGCTTTAAATCACTCTTTAAATATGTTGAGCCAGTTTCTGGAGACCTGATGTGATGGCGAGGTGGGTGAACCAGAGGCTGCCTTGAAACCCGTGCCTCTGCATTTTTGAAGCAAAGTGCCGCACGATACAGCTGAAAAAGCCGCCATTGCCGTCGGCAGGTCAAACACTGCGTTCCCCACCTGATACCTGGCTTGCTGATTCCTGGGACAATTCCACCCTTTGTCTCTATTCCCAGATGATTAGAGTTAAAGAAATGCCCGGTGCCCTTTAATGCCAGCTTAGAATACTTAATGTTTATGGGAAAGCAGCTTTGGAGCTTCATGAAATAAAAGAGATGTTTTCAACATGAAATGGTCTTTTGCTGCTCAAGCAAGTTTGTGGCAATTTTGATCATAGTTTCAGGAAACAAATGAAAACTGTAGGCTTTCCACACAGTTATGTGGCTAGCTTTTAGTTCGTGTTTGTAAGGAGTGTTTTTGGGGCTGCATGTAGACAAACTGTTGTATTATTACTTCTGAGAAGTGCAATAGTAATGGTAATGTTTTTATTTATTGGTCAGAGTACTCAGAGTAAAGGGAATTAAAATTAGGTTCCAATTTACATGAGGTGTGAACTATAAATCAGTTACTTGCTCATTGGTTAAATTTAAGGGTGAAATTTTGGTTTAGGCTAAGTAAAGGCTTAAATGCCCGGCTGCTAGCACAGAGCTGACAACGGCACAGTGCTTAAAATGAGTTTATGTGGCTTGTTCAGTTTAGATTTCTGGTCAGTGATGACCCCTCCCCCATCAGGATATGGATGGTGGAGGACCATAATGGAGTGGTGTTCACAGCCCACTAACTTGCGGATGAATGGTTGTCTATACTGGAGTCTTATACATATCGTATAGTAACTCTTCAAATATGTGCAGCAAAGCTCATAATGGCACAGGTTCTAAATCCAGTTGGACTATCACCTATAAATATGTTGCTTTACAAGGGACTCTCATAAATGGCTTCAACATTCTGAGGGATCAGAAAGTAAGACCCACAGGGCAGAGATTCATGGGTGTCGATGCGGCCCAAAGGCTTGTCCCCATCCAAACGGTGAAATTAGGGCCCAGCAGCAAGGGCAAATCAGGAATAAGCAAAGATGACCTGCTGTCTCATGATAAAGCCTCATCCAGCATTCCTGTACAAGTTAATGTGCCAGAAAGCATACAGGGCCTGCAATCACAGCAGCAAAGGGCATAACTGAATCAGTTGCAATGCCATCTCAGCAACGTGCACAAAGAGGTACAGGGCCACTTGAATGCCATCTGACTCTTAACCCAACCCTGCAGCCAACCAACACATGTTTTCCTCTTACGGGTAGTCATTTCAGTGAAGTCGCTGATTAAGATTTAGTGCCAGAAGGAAAAACCAGTTTAGACCAGTACTCTTATTTCCCAGTTTTTACTGGTATTCCATTTTAAGATATATAAAAGCAGTTCAGACCAGTATTCTTATTTCCCAGTTTTTACTGTTTTTTCATTCTGGATTATGTTGCACTAAGGAAAAGTACATTGGTAGCATTACAATCACTGCTCAATGTTTACCAGCTGCCAGCTTGTCAACTTCTTGGTCTCATTTGCACCATTGCAATATTCTCTCTCCTTCTGTTTTAAAGCCCTTCTCATTCTCCTTTAAAGCTCCACTCCTCTCTCACACTCTCTCTTTATAAGCTCCATTCCCCTTGCACTTTAAAACACTTCATTATATACTCTGGGGTATTTTTAACTCTTGTGCTACAGGTTATTTCAGGACTCCCTTTTATGGGTGAGCACTAACTCTTCATATCATTGAGTGCCCATCTTTGCCTTGAGATTTAGGTGAGCTTCTGGCCTAACGTGGCTAGGAGAGGAACATCAATTCCTATCAGATAATTACTTTCAACTATTGGACTTTTTTGATCCATCCATTACAGCTAATTTGTCAATGGTGGTTTGCCATTGCCTTCCACTCTCAGAGACAGGGCAAGGAGGCAGGTCCCAAATCTACCTCAGCCAGAACAGGAGTCAAACCCACCCAGTTGCGCTATTCTGAACCACACGCTAGCCATCTAACCAACTGAGCTAACCGCCTCCCTACGTCAGATATAACAGTTATTTATTTACAGTAGACATCCTTCCACCTAACTCCTGGAGTGAACAAAATAATTTTTAAAAATTGCAACTTTAAGAATGAAGGCAATCCTTAAATTGAAGCCAATATGAAATAAAATCTAATGGGCTGTAAAATGCGAGAGTGGTGGGTGGGGGTGGGGGGTGGGGGGGTTGGTGGAAAGGGATTGGGTGGAATAGGGTAGGGCAGGGTGGTGCTCATCTATCTGCTTCCATGAGTTTCCTACCAGGATGAGTTAAGGGCTAAGATGAGCCTTTGTGTAACTTTACCTTTTGCTCTATTCCTTTATCATAATATGGTATAGTAAATAACCTTTGTAGTTTTCTCTTAAGGGCCTATGTGCCTAACCAGCTGGATAAAAATATTTTCTCATGGTGGCTTAAACTTAACATCACTGTCACTGGAATATAACGCAAACATGTTTTCTTTTAATTACGTAAAAATTACTTACCTATGATTTCACATTAAGACGTTATTCAGAAGTGATTGAATAAGATTATAATTGTATCTATTGTTCCATATTCCATGCATTTTGGAGTACATTTTTGATTGAGTCAATGCTTCTTTTGCTGCACTTTATATTTTGTTCACATATTTTCATTCCTTTACTCCTCAGAGGCTTAAAGGCTGCAAATGATACATAATTGAGAACACATTTTAGCATTTGGAATTTCTAGTTTTAACATTGTAACATGAACCTGGAGACATTAATGTATCACGGAATGTTTTTCTTAAGTAGTTCACCAGGATATTATTGTTGCACCAAAGAAGGAAGATTGTACATTCATATTCCTATAATCATAAGTCATCCAATAATATTCCTCCCTATTACAGCAATGGAAAGATATAAGAAAAACTGATAACTCATGCAGAGAAACACCCTTGGACTGCAGATTATTATGAAGAATTCACTTTGGGTGGTTCAAAGCTTGCAGATTTAAGTGTTTCAAACAGTTTTCTTTTTGACATCCCATGTTAAATGTGCTTGCAATTTGGTTATAATTCAGCTTTAATAAAACTATGGAAATACTTCTAATATTTCAGGGACAGCAGTTGGGTCAGGTCCAGCTGATGTGATCATAAAAACTGAAAGAAAAGTTTGGGATCCAGTTAATTCCCACACAAATTTTATTTTTCAGTGTTTCCAACAGAGAAGCAAAAGGGCGTAAGTTACATATAATGAAATCTCTAGGTCACCCATCAATTGCATGAGATATCCTATTAACTGTTACATGAAATGGAAATCAGTATTAATTGTTTTTATTGATGAAAGCTAATTTTGTGGTGATATAGATATTTTTGACATACAGCATATTATTTTAATGTTAGCGATGGATATAATTATTACACACATAAAAATGCCATCAAGGCCAGAAAAACAGATCACTAACCATGTCATTGAAAGAAACAATTTTGGAACAAGTGATTTCTGAAAATCTGGCTTTGTTATCGGAACAGGACTAAGTGATCAAGGGTCATCTGCAATATTTATGCTTTGATGCTTCTCAGACTGCTAATGAGCTGGTTACCCTATGTAGAAGTCAAGAAATATATTAATCCAGTTATGGAGTGCATAATTTTTGGTGAAATCAAATTTGATTAGGAAAGACCTGCCTGTGTTGGTAACCTCTGGAATGGAACAATACACAGACATTTCAGGTTGTGGAGCACAGAAGGCCACTAATGCAAAGAGTCCAGGAAGAAGTGCAAAATGTCCAAATGATTTTGAAGACTTGTCAGGGGATTTGGAAAAAGCTTCACAACTTTAAAAAAGAGTGTAAGACTAATACATGAATACCAATGTGAGATGGCGCGAAGAATATATATGGATGAGAAGAGAACTGGTTTGGAAATAAAAACAGCAGTGATTATGGAAATTTACATTAAACACCCTATGAAGGAGAGAACGTACAATAGGAAGCAATTGCCACAGAACCAAATCACTGTCTTAAGTTCAAATGCTAAGCTGGTACATAACATGAGAGAACAGCATGGAACAACCACTTCAAGCAATCTGTTCCATGTAAAGAAGCTTGGGAGAGTTTAGAAGGCAATTACTGCACAGAACCACATATCACAGAATTGTTAAGGTATAGCAGGAAGTGCAGGAGGCCATTTGGCCCATCGTGCCTGCACCAGCTCTCTGAGCATTTTAACTTAGTGCCAATATGATTACCACATTAATCACATATGCCATGAACAACATGTTATGTTACCTCAATGTGTCTGTACATGTGATTGCAGAAAATGGCATTAGAGCCATAGAGCCAGAGCAAAGTTACAGCACAGTAAGAGGCCATTCAACCCACCATGTCTGCAAAAAAAAAAATAAAAAACTATCTGCCCATTCTCACCCTGCCTTCCAGTGCCTGGTCCGTAGCCTTGCAGGTTACAGCACTTTAGGTGCAGATCCAGGTGCCTTTTAAATGAGTTGAAAGTTTCTGCCTCCACCCCCAAACTAGGCAGTGAATTTCAAGCACCTACCACCCTCTGCGTGAAAATGTTTTTCTCATGTCCCCTTTAATCCCTCTATCAAACACCTTAAATCTGTGCCCCCTGGTAATTGACCTCTCTGCTAGGGGAGTCCCTGTCTCCTCTATCTAGGGCCCTCATAATCTTGTACACCTTAATCAGGTTACCCCTCAGCCTCCTCAGTTCCAAGGAAAACAACCCCAGCCTATCCAATCTTTCCTCATATCTGTAATAGTCAAGCCCGGTTTCATCTGTACTCTCTCCAGAGTAATTATATCCTTCCTGTGATGTAGCGACTAGAACTGTACACAAAATTCCAGCTGTGGCCTAACTAGTGTTTTATACAGTTCCGTCATTACATCCTTGCTTTTGTTTTCCATACCTTGTCCAATAAAGGAAAGCATTCCATATGCTTTCTTTACCACCTTATCCACCTATCTTGCCACCTTCAGGGACCTGCAGACATGAATGCAGACACTTCCTCACCCCTCCCAGTAACTTCCCATTTAGTGTATATTCCCTAACTTTGTGTGCCCTTCCCAAATGCACTATTTCGCACTTTTCCGGATTGAATTCCATCTGCCACTTTTCTGCCCACTCAACCAAACCATTGATATCGTTCTGGAGACAAAAGCTATTCTTTCGACGATCAACTAAACAGCCAATTTTTGTGTCATCTGGAAATTTCCCAATCACAGTTAAGTCCAAATTATTAAATATACAACAAACAGCAAGGGCCCTAACACTGGGCCCTGTGGAACACCACAGGAAACCACTTTCCATTCGCAAAAACAGCCATCAATCATTACCCTTTGATAAAAGCAAAATACTGGGAATGCTGGAAATCTGAAACAAAAACAGAAAATGCTGGACAAAATCAGCAGGTCCAACAGCATCTGTGGAGAGAGAAACAGAGTTAATGTTTCAAGTCCACATGACTCAAAGACATGGAGGCAGTTGGGTTCAGGGAACTGGAAATTGCTGATATGACGTAAGGCATGAGAGGCACGGGAGATGGGCCAGACACAGTTGACGACCCAATCGACCACAGTGTAGGGGAAGCCTCAGTTAAGGAAGAAGGAAGGCATCTCAGAAACACCGTTTTGGAAATAGGCATCAACAGAACAGAAGTGATGGAGGCGAAGGAACTGAAAGAGTGGGATGGAGTCCTTACAGGAGGCAGAGTGTGAGAAGATTTATTCGAGGTAGCTGTGGGAGGTGGTGGGCTTGAAATGAATATTGGTAGACAGTCTATCGCCAGAAATGGAGACAGAGAGGTCAAGAAAGGGAGGGGAAGTATCAGAGGTGGACCATGTGAAGGTGATAGAGGAGTAGAAATTGGAAGCAAAATTGATACATTTTTCCAGGTCCAGATAAGAGCATGAAGCAGCACCGAAACAGTCATCGATGTACCGAAATAAGAGTTGTGGGAGGGGGCCTGAGTAGAACTGGAACAAGAAATGTTCCACATACCCCATAAAGTGACAGGCATAACTGGGACCTATGTGGGTACCCAGAGTCATACCTTTTATTTGCAGGAAGTGAGACAAGTTTAAGGAGAAATTGTTCAGTGAGAGAACAAATTCAGCCAGACGGAGAGTGGTGTTGGATGGTGATTACTCAGGCCTCTGCTCAAGGAAGACACGGAGAGCCCTCAGACCATTCTGATGGGGGTGGAGATGTAGAGGGATTGGACGTCCATGGTGAAGAGGAGACGGTTAGGGCCAGGGAACTGGAAATTGTTGATGTGATGTAGGGCATCAGAGGAATCATGGATATAGGTGGGAAGAGACTGGACAAAGGGAGAGAGAATGGAGTCAAGATAGGAAGAAATGAGTTCCGTGGGGCAGGAACAGGCTGACATGATTGGTCTACCGGGACAGTCCTGTTTGTGGATTTTGGGGAGGAGGTAGAAGCGGGCTGTCCAATGTTGGGAGACTATGAGGTTAGAAGTTGTGGAGGAAAGATTTCCAGAGGAGTTGAGATCAGTGACAGTCCTGGAAACAATGGCTTGGTGTTCAGCGGTGGGGTCAAGACCCAGGGGGAAGTAGGAAGAAGTGCCTGAGAGTTGGCGCTCAGCCTCTGTGAGGTAGATGTCAGTAGCCAGACAACAGTAGCACCACCCTTGTTGGCAGGTTTGATAACAAAGTCAGTGTTGGCCCTAAGGGAACAAAGTGCAGCAAGTTCAGAAGGAGACAGGTTAGAAAGTGTGAGAAGGGCGGAGAAATTGAGATAGCCGATGTCATGCCAGCAGTTCTCAACAAAAAGATTAAGAGCAGGTAAGAGGCCAGAGGGAGGGGTCCAGGTGGAGGGAGAATACTGGAGGCGGGTGAAAGGACCTGTGCAATGGGGGGAGGACTCCTGCCCAAAGAAGTGAGCACTGAGACGAAGGTAGCAGAAGAAGAGTTCAACATCATGCCGAGCCCAGAATTCATTGAGGTGAGGGCATAAGGGTATGAAACTGAGTACTTTGCTGAGTACAGAATGTTCAGCATCAGAGAGGGGAAGGTCAGAGGGTGTAGTGAATACATGGCAAGAGCTGGGATTAGAAGACGGGATGGGGTCAGAGGGACAGGAAAGGGTGGAGGGTCCTGGATGGGCATTGGTATCAATGAGTTGTTGGAGCTTGCATTCCTTAGCATCTGAAAGAAAGAGACAAAGTTTCTTGTTAAGGAGTCAGATGAGACGAAGAATAAAATGAAACTGGGGACAAGGACAGCTTAGAGATTGGGTGAGTCAGTGCTACTGGAGGGAGAGGTCGAGTGTGTTCATATGGCACATGGCACTGAGTGTGGATCTCAGGATTTGGCAAGAACAGCAGTCCGAGGAGCGTTGTATGTCCCAGAGATACCTGTAATACTGAGTGATTTCAAAACATGAGGGATAGAGCTTCAATTGGAATCCACGTGGGTTAAGTTGGAGAGGGAGACAGTCACTGAGGAAGGAAATATGGCTGTGAAAGCAAGTTTTGATAAACAAACACCTTATCAAAAACCAGGAGGGAAATAGAAAGCAATGATGGTGAACAGGGTGAAAGTGACAAATGGAAATCCTGTGAGAGAGAAGAGCAGTACTTCTTCAAGGTAAGCATTCCTGGAAGAGGAGTGGCAGTGAATTAAATACTAAGATGAAAGCAAAATACTGCGGAAGCTGGAAATCTGAAACAAAAACAGAAAATGCTGGAAAAACTCAGCAGGTCCAGCAGCACCTGTGGAGAGAGAGAGAGAGACAGAGTTAATGTTTTGAGTCTATATGACCCTTCTTCAAAGCTGAAGAGAAGTGGAAATGTGATGAAATTTGTACTGTTTAAGGGGGGGGTGGGGCAGGTGGAGCTGGATAGAAGGCCAGCGATAGGTGGGGACAAAGGAAGGATTGACAAAGGTGTCATGAGCTAAAGGACAAAGGGATTGTTAAACTTTACCCTTTGCTTCCTGTTGCTGAGCCAATTTGGATTCAACTCGCCACATTCCCCTGTATCCCATGGGCTTTTACTTTTCTCACCAGCTTGCTACATTATCCTGGATCCCATGGGCTTTCATTTTTTTTTCACCAGAATGCCATGTGGGACCTTGTCAAATGCCTTACTAAAATCCATGTAGATAACAACCACTGCACTACCCCCATCAATCCTCCTTGTTACTTCCTTAAAAAATTTGATTAAATTAGTAAAACATGCCCTTCCCCTAACAAAACCATACTGACTATCCCATGAGGTTACAGAATTTGTTTGAGTACAATTCTGCTGCTGCTGATGGCCCACAGCGCCTCATGGATGCCCAGCCTTGATCTGTTCAAAATCTATCCCATTTAGCACAGTGGTAGTGCCATACAACATGATCGAGGGTATCCTCAATGTGAAGGCAGGACTTCATCTCCACAATGACTGTGCGGTGGTCACCCCTACCGATACTGTAATGGACAGATGCATCTGCGGCAGGCAGGTTGGTAAGGATGAGGTCAATTATGTTTTTCCCTCTTGTTGGTTCCCTCACCACCTGCACAGACCCAGTCTAGCAGCTATGTCCTTTAGGACTCGGCCAGCTTGGTCTTGCTGATAGACATTGAAGTCTCCCACCCAGAGCACCTTCTGCACCCTTGCCATCCTCAGTGCTTCCTCCAAGTGGAGTTTGATATGGAGAAGCACTGATTCATCAGCTGAGGGAGGGCGGTACGTAGTAATCAGCAGGAGGTTTCCTTGCCCATGTTTGACCTGATGCCTTGAGACTTCATGGGGTCTGGAGTCAATGTTGAGGACTCCCAGGACAACTCCCTCCCGACTGTATACCACTGTGCTTCCACCTCTGCTAGGTCTGTCTTGCAGGTGGGACAGGACATACCCAGGGATGGTGATGTCTGGAATATTATCTGTAAGCTATGACTCCATGACGAATACTATGTCAGGCTGTGGCTTGACTAGTCTGTGAAACAAGTCACCTAATTGTGGTACTAGGTGTTAGTAAGGAGGACTTTGCAAGGTCAACAAGACTGAGTTTGCCATTGTCGTTTCTGGTGCCTAGATCAATGCCAAGTGGTCTGTCCAGTTTCATTCCTTTTTTGAGGCTTTTTAATGGTTTGATACAACTGAGTGGCTTGCTAGGCCATTTCAGAGGACATTCAAGAGTCAACCACATTGCTGTGAGTCTGAAGTCACATGTAGGCCAGATTTTATTCCCTAAAGGTCATTAGTTAGTTTTTATGACAATCAACAATGGTCATCATAAGACTTTTAATTCCAGATTTTTATTTAATTCAAATTCCACCATCTGTCATGATGGCATTCAAACCTGGGTCCCCAGAGCACTACCTGGGTCTCTGGATTACTAGTCCAGCGACAATACCACTGTATCACCACCTCCCCCCACAATTGGTGAGTGGGATTGGAACCAGTGTAGCAGACTCCCTTTGCTGGGAATTCCTGTACTTTAAGCTCAATTTGGGCCTAGTATATCAATGGAACCAAGTGAGTAGCATCTGCCAGATTAAATATTAGCCCTTTGGTGGTGTCCAGGCCAAGAAACCAGAACACAGCCCTGGAGATTAGAATTTTGGATGGATATTTGAAATTGGAAGATTGACCCCTTTACCACTTGTGCCTTCCAGTCCCATTTAAATAGATTGGTTCTAAAAGCTGAGAATGGGCAAAGATACAGTTGCTGCAGCTGTTTCAGTTACTTGAAGATAACATTGGCGAATCTACACTGTAGATCATTGTAAGCAGAGTTAACCAGGTTCTGCTGAAATGTGCCATTTTTGCTGAAGGCTGTGTCTATGGAACTCAAATTGGTTGTGCGCTGCTGTTGGCTGGGGATTAGGATAAATCCTAGAAGAAGAATTCTTTGTGAGGAAGGCAGAGTTTTGAAGGATTTTGCGACGGAGCTTCATGACATATATACTGAGCGGACTGCTGAACAATTTGGAAGATCTGTCTTAGTTGTATCTGCCATTTAATGTGGAATTTATAGTTTCTAATCAAATGCAAATTGCCTGTTAATTCATGTATAACTTATGTTGATTCCAGGTTTTAGAGTATAGGGAGTTACCCAGGATAATATTTAGTGTGTGCTTTGTTTAATTCTTGTATTGTAAAACATTTCTTTGTTTTAAACCATAGAACCTACATTCTTTCAGTAAATAACTGGGATTTCAAATTACATCTTTTAAAATAAAATTTTCTGGTCTCAACTGTGATCATAATACCTACCAATGGCCACTGCACCTGCTTTTATTTTTATTCATTCTTTGTTGGCTAGGCCAGCATTTATTGCCCATCCCTAATTGCCCTTGGGAAGGTGATGGTGAACTGCTTTCTTGAACCTCTGCAGTCCATGTGGTGTAGCTACACCCACAGTGCTGTTAGGAAGGGAGTTCCAGGATTTTGACCCATCGACAGTGAAGGAATGGCTACATATTTTCAAGCCAGGGTGGTGTGTGGCTTGGAGGGGAACTTCCTGGACAGAAAAACTGCACTTTTCCTGACGGTGAAAAGCTTTAAATCGTACCCTCTGTGTAGTTCACTAACTCCAGTTCTACCTTGGAGTTAGATATTCTCTTTCTGATTTGATGTTGTAGCTGCACAAGTTCATTGTTGTAATTGACATTGTGCATGGCCTATTAATCAAATATTGGACATTCCCTCCACTTTTTGCAGCAATTTTTTAAAAAGGGAGATAAGTGCTCAAATTAATGTGATGAATCACCTTTTAGCACTTTCTCCTGAAGTTACATAATTTTGGAAGAGAGGAATGTCAGGCCTCAGGCTTTACATTCTGGAGTATGCAGGACAGGATTGGTTTACAATGCAGATATCTGTCAAGCTGCTTTACTAGCTTTTATCGCAATAGGAAAGTTCATCCACTTTCTTTTCGCTTCTGTATAATTTTGGATTTGCAGTGCTGTGTAACTATAGCAACAGATCGTCATTGTTTTGTTTAAATAAATCATTTAGTTACACTTTAACACGCAATAATCTGAACAAATGGACTACTTTATTTCTTCGGTGCCTCTGCTTCACAGATAAGTGGAAGAGAATGATAAAGGCCTTCATGTTTCAAAATACTAGACATTAACTTATTACTATTTAACCTGTGTAATCCTCCAAGGGTGAGATACTGGTAACAGCCATGTTGATTTTGAAAACCCTTTACTTCTCACATTGGAATATTTAAGAATTGAATCAATATTACAAATTATAATAACAACCAAAGCACTATCTTTAGGACACCATTCCCACAAATCAAAAATAAATGCCAATATCCCAAGTTGTCTTTTCGAGCTTAAAAGTATTACTCGAATGCTATCAAATCACTGTGTTCAATCTTCTGCTGGAACTGAATGCCATCGTTACAGCCTTAATGACGCCTCATTGTTAATTCATTGATATATATGTGAACAGTATGTAGTAATTGCAAACTGGTAATGAGGCATGGGTTGGACATCGTAACATCCTGCCCATGGATAGTAGAACGTATGGTCATGGTAAGCTCTGTTTTTGTTTCCACTGTCAGAGGAAGGCATTGAAACACTTCCCACAGGAGGGGTGGGTGATTGAATGGTAAGTCATCCCAGATATAAAGAAGCATTAGACAAATTTGGGAGCAGTTTACCCGTTTTCTCTATTGGCTGAGAATCATGAACTGTACCAGGGGAGATGGAGGAGGGGGACAGGGGAAGAAAGCACTCTGTGATCGGACATTTATCAGTTCAATAAATAATATGGATCCCCAGATCATATAACATAACATATCACAATCCACATGAGACAAATAAGCAGCTGCATCATTAAATTGATCCCAGAATAATCTATAATATTCTAGTTTCCGACCGACATTTACTCCATTTGTGTAAATTCCATGGTCAAATGCAGCTTTAAAATATTACTGTAATAGAAATGAAATTGAAGAGAGTTCTGCACTTAATAAAGCTTAGGGACAAAAGGATTTATAAGAGTAGTCAAGAAACCGATTTGCTCTCTCTTTGGGCAGAATCATCCCAGATTAGTGCAAAGTGCAGTAGCGGGTGGGAAAAAGTACATTTTACTCGTAGGCCACAATGGTGGCTTTTCACGCTGTAACGTCCCATTCCGGGCTCCCGTTAATAATGCATTCATGGAAATCATGCTGGATTGATGGCAGGCGGGATTGGATTTGCCTGGGCCCCAGTGCTTCCTTACTCCGGACATCATATTTAAAGTGCACCAGAGCACAGCCTATTTCAAGTCTTCAGTCCAGGACTGCTCCAGGTAACAGATGTCCCTGAAAGCAAAAAAGACGACAGCCCCCAAATTTAGTGACGCCTCTCTGGGGTGACTGCTGGACGCAGTGGAAGGCCACTGCAATGTCCTTACCCCCACCCTGGCCACAGGAGGTCCACCAGAGTCACCAATTCAGCCTGGGAGATGGCAGCAGTGGCCGTCAGCACCACTGGAGCACAGAGGAGGTCAGCCATCCAGTGCAGGAAGAGGATGAATGTTCTTATCCCTTCCACCAGGGTAAGTCAACCACCTCATCGCCCTCAACTCACACACTCACAAACCCATCACATAGAAGGGAGGCAGTGGCGAAGTAGTATTGTCACTGGACCGGTAATCCAGAGATCCGGGGTAATGCTGGCCCTGACAGTGACACCCACGTCACATGAACGAATAAAGAAAAAGAAGCCATTCACCATGGTCATCCACTGTTAGAAAGGGGAAACACCGTAGTGGAAAGAATGAGGTCAACAATTTCAAATTGGAAATCCACACATTCAGTTTCTTGCTTATAGCTTGTGCTTTATGCAGAGAGTTTTATTAGTCAGTGGAATACTGATATTGAGATCTGGTGGGTGGATTCAGTGACAGTTTTTCTAGGAAAGTTGGGCAAGATGGGGAATTGGAACTGAGGTGTGACACTAAATGAGACAATCAGGAGAGAGTTTCAAAGATGCTTCAGAAAATAGAATCCTGGACACCCTCTCTCTCTGAAACCTTGTCTTCTGCTCCTCCTCTACTTGTCCAATTCATGCTCCTTCAGTTGTATACCGGTGTCAATGGTATAGGGTATCCAACACATAGCAAGTCACTGACTGCCTTCCCCAGATTATAGTGCAGGATGATTCAGGCTTTGGATCATCTCCTTCAGAATGCCAGTGGTGTCTTCAATGGTGACACTATTTGAAGCATGAACTTCATTATATATCTGCTCCACAAGGGTGACATCAACCATCACATCAGTGGTGACCTATAGGCCCTCTATTAAGCATTCTTGTCCTTTCTTCAAACAAGAATGCAATAGTGGATGGCCTGAGGATCAAAGGTATGAGATGCCAGGGAGTTTGGGATTTACTTGTAGGATTTTGTGCTAATGATCACACACAAACATTCTAGCAGTATTTTGATACTGCAATACCCCTTTCACTTTATGTAAGGTCCATTCCATAAAAACATAGAGACAGGAGGAGACTGTTTAGCCGTTTGAGACTGTTCCACCATCCAATAAAATAATACTTATTTGTAACCTGTCCCCATATAACCTGTCTTTGTCCCACTCTTATCTGTCATGACAATCCTCATAATATAATTGTGATTTATTGTAAAAGTAGGTTATTTGTAGGTTTTGTATAGTCTCTGTGTGTGTGGGATTTAATTGAATTGGAGACAGCTGTTTCGGAGGCTTTTGAGTAACCAAAAAGAAGCTGGATTTGAAATGCTAAATATGTAAATTCGGCTGAAGTTTTAGAATGTGAGGCATGAGGAATGTTTGCATTTGTGGATAAATTAAGTTAGTTTGAATTTCAAAGAGATGGTACGATGTTACAGCTAGCCAGAAGAAGCAAAGCCAGCAGTGTGTTTATCTAAATGGGGAGGGAATTCAGAAATCTGGAGTGCAAAGGGATTTGGGAGTCCTAGTCCAGGATTCTCAACTTGCAGGTTGAGTCGGTAATTAGGAAGGCAAATGGAATGTTGGCATTTATTTCAAGAGGACTAGAATATAAAAGCAGGGATGTGCTGCTGAGGCTTTATAAGGCTCTGGTCAGACCACATTTAGAATATTGTGAGCAATTTTGGGTCCCATATCTCAGGAAGGATGTGCTGGCCCTGGAGAGGGTCCAGAGGAGGTTCACGAGAATGATCCCAGGAATGAAAGGCTTAACATATGAGGAACGTTTGAGGACTCTGAGTCTATACTCGATGGAGTACTTGATTAGAAGGATGAAGCGGGATCTGATTGAAACTTACAGAATACTGAAAGGCCTGAGTGGATGTGGGGAAGATGTTTCCATTAGTAGGAGAGACTAGGACCCGAGGGCACAGCCTCAGAGTAAAGGGAAGACCTTTTAGAACAGAGATGAGGAGAAACTTCTTTAGCCAGAGAGTGGTGAATCTATGGAATTTATTGCCACAGAAGGCTGTGGAGGCCAAGTCATTGAATGTATTTAAGATTGAGATAGATAGGTTCTTGATTGGTAAGGGGATCAAAGGTTACAGGGAGAAGGCAGGAGATTGGAGTTGAAAAACTTATCAGCCATGATTGAATGGTGGAGCAGACTCGATGGGCCGAATGGCCTAATTTCTGCTCCTATGTCTTATGGTCTTATGATCTTATTTTCCCCAAGCGTTACTGATAAAATTAGTACTATGATTTATATTATGAGAATGGGAAAGTTCCAAAGACATATTGGAACAACAGAATTTGCACTGAAAAGGGAGAAACATGTGTAAAGGAGATAAGGTTATGTGTCAGGGAGAAGAAATTCTAAGATCTAACACAAGTGTGAAAAGCCTCCAGCCTCTGTGCATCAAGTTGCTGTCGACAGAAACTGGAGATGAGAGAACTCATTTTGAATTTGACTGTCCAGGGTATTGTGTGGTTTTGCCTGGGCCTGTTCAAATCTATTTGTTTTCACTGTTGCCTTAACAGGGGTGTGACTGGAAGCCAAATTAATTAGGGGATTAGGAGTTATTATAGGAGTAATTTCTAGACCTCTGTATGATCTTGAAATCTTTTCTTTTGTTTAATTTAGTTTTTTAAAAACCTCTGAACTTGTGGTAGTCTTGTTACTTCTGAATTCAGGGCACACATCTCAATAAAATACAAATTGCAAAACAGTTGTGACCGTGTAATCAAGTTTCTGTCATGTATTTGATCTGCTTAGCACGCACCACCTGCCATGTCATAACATATCTCTTAATACCTTTGGTTAGCAAGAAGTTTTCAACCTCAGATTCAAAATTAGCAACTGCCATTTGTAGAAGGAAGTTCCAAACTTCTACCACCCTTTGTATGTAGAAGTGTTTCCTAAGTTCGCTCCTGAAAGATTCCCCAACTAATGGAAATAGTTTCCCTATATCTACCCTGTCAGCCCCCCTTAATGTATTAAAAATTTTGATTAAATCACTTCTTAATTTTCTAAATTCCATATGAAAATAATTTGTGTAATCTCACCTCCTAATTTAACCGTCAGGTTCCAGGCATAATTCTAGTAAATTGACACTACACTCCCCTCAAGGCCAATATATCCTTCCAATGTTATGATTCCCAATGAGATGGAACTGAATTTTCTAGGCTCGTCCTGGCCACAAAGTCATGTTGGAAGGTGAGCAAGGTGTTCTTTTGAATACATGAGCATTAAGGCAGCACTAGAGGATGAGAGCCGCTACTCCTGTGCCCAGGAGCCACAGGCCTGCATGACTCCAGTTAATAAGCCCCTGCACTTTGGAAAACCATCAAGGTGGTAGAACATTTTCCAGAGTTTTTCCAGCATTTTTTGTTTTTATTTCAGATTTCCAGCATCCGCAGCATTTTGCCTTTAACAAGGTGGTAGAAGTCACTCTGGTGGCCATGGAGATGCTGATGAATGGGCTTCACAGATAAGACATTGGTCCATGGATGGATGCAACAATGAACAACAGACTGGTTTAACTGAGCTTTCCTGCTGGTGGCCCTTTGAAGCCCTCCAGTAGCATAGATATTGAGCTCCTATATTTACCTTCAGTGGCACAGGCTGCCAGAGCATTGCTCCAAAAATGCCCATCAAGAGCCTATAAACAGGGTAATTAGGAGTAGATGCTTTTGTCTTCCGGCGTCATGTTAAATCTTATGGATGCATCCAAGTGTGACCTGTGACAAGCATTAGGCCAGGAAGTTATGTTACAGGTCATTGTGCCATCATAAATACAGCAAAAAGGATGCATTTAATATCTCTGCCAGCTTTGGGCACTGTGATGTGGGCCTCTTAAAATAATGTGCCAATAAATTCATGGGTTGCCCTGTGAGAGTGAAAATCCAGCCTTAAATCCCTCCATCCATATTTCTCATGCTTCAGTCCTCAGGCCCTCCTAATATGTTGTACCCTCATTTCATTTTCCAATTGTGCGATTGTCCACTGATGTTCTAGCCACAAGCTGGGGAGGGTGAGAGTTAACTTGACCCAGATTGCAAAGGATCCATTTTCACACTTCAAAGAGAAATCAAGGAATCCTACCCAATGGTGCAAACTTAATATAGTTTTCAAATACAGTGTAAACTATTAGAGTATCTGTCATGTCCATAAGTGATTCCTAAGTGTTATTAAATAAAGAAACTTTAGTTTTGAAACAATTTGTATCACAATTCATATTCTAATCCTGTAGGCATTGCTTTGCTATTATGTTGGATATGATAGTCCACTGGAAGTTTCAGTTAGATGACCCAAATCAGTAATCTAGTGATAGGTAGCAATCTATGATGGGGGCATTGCTGATGTTCATTCAGTTATAAAAACATCATTATAACAATTTCTGTCTGTGCTCATGAAAGAGCTGTCGTAACATTCTGTCACTGGTGTGACATCTTACATACACCAAAATCCATTCAGTCTCAGATTTTTTCTCATGCCATTTAGGAAAACATTTCATTTATCAGGATCCACTTGAAGCTGCAAATTCAATATTTAGACACCTTCCTTAAGTGAAATAATTTCCGTGATGGTCTCTGAGAGATTAGATTCCTGAAGTAATTTTGGATATTATCCCATTTCAAAATCTGTCAGTGTATGACCTCTGAATACAGTTAGAAAACGGCTAATCATTAATTTCCACCAGCAACTTTTATATTTTACCAGGAAGATTAAAGGTCGAATACTAATGTTGACAAGGGATCAAACCATGTCTAAGTACTAAGAGCAGTGACAGTATTAACTCTACAACATCAATGCATTTTTTGCATTATTTTCAAACTATATTGAAATGCTTTAGAAATATTATTCAAAATGTTGTTGAGGTGAAGCTATGCACCAGAACACAAGCATGTGAAAAACATTTGTATGAGATTCCTTTGGCCATGAATTTATTGGCAATGTTAACTCATTTAATGGGTTAATACCTTTCATAAAGTACCAAACAAGCTTCATACAGATCTTTAACAAGTCTGTTCCATAATAAAGGAAAATTAAAGCCACTATGAATTGATCTAATTCTACATAATAATTCTATGATAATATCATGCCACAATTTCAATTTAATTGGATGGAACAGTGTGAGATATTTTCAACCATGTTTATTCATGTTTATTTTTATGTTAGAATCATTAATAGCAAGGCACAAAATCATTAAAAATACTCAACTTTTCAGGAGAAATCACACAGGGGTACTATACGGAACATGAAGCTCTTTTTATATTCATTTGCAAATGCAAATAATTATTGCATTTCTCTCTATTAAGCATTTACAATAATTTTGTTTCAAATCCACCTTTGTTTGAAATGCTAACTGAGATCCAAGTAAATAATAATGTGAACAAACACATCACTGTATAAAGCAGGTTGACAGGCTGCCATGCCTTAAAATGTTTCATTTTTTTCATTAAGATTTACAAAATTACAGCAAGCTTAGTAATGCATTTCACCTTAATGGAGATTTTTAATTAAATCAAGCTGACTTGATTTAAGTCAGTCATTTTGAGTACAAGGCATAAGACAGGAATGTGATGGAATACTCTCCACTTGCCTGGATGAGTGCAGCTCCAACAACACTGAAGAAACTTGATACCATTCAGGAGAAAGCAGCCCACTTGTGATTGGCATCACATCCACAAACATTCACGCCATCCAACACCAACGACAGAGGCAGCAGTGTGTACCATCTGCAAGATGTACGGCAAAAACTCACCAAGGGTCCTTAGGCAGCACCTTCCAAACACACAACTGCTACCACCTAGAAGTGCAAGGGCAGCAGATAGATGAGAATGCCACCACCTGGAAGTTCCCCTCCAAGCCACTCACCATCCTGACTTGGAAATATAGCGCTGTTCTTTTACTGTCGCTGGGTCAAAATCCTGGAACTCCCTCCATAACAGCACTGTGGGTATACCTACATCACACAGACAGGGCATAGCAGTCAGCAGGCTGCCTCCACCTCCGCTGTGGATGTTGGGGGAGCACCAAGACGTAGCAGCAGAGTTAGGAAAGTTAAGATATAGTTGCACAGCTTGGGCACGGATGTTAATCATTTGTACATAATGTTCACTACTGCAAATAAACTCCCAAAAATGTCTCCCTGCCTATGGCTCCTTGTTCAAATGAGCAGTGTTCTTGTCACTCAGATGTGAAACCTTTCTGCACAAGATAAAGGCAGGTGTCTCAGTCTACGGCCTTTTCCCTGTGCTTTGTGCATCCTTCAGACAAAAGTGATGGTCCAGCCTCACAATCCATGGACACATTACTGATGCCTGCACCTCGACGTTGCTTGTCATTGCTGCCAGAATGCAGTGGGCAGGCGTCACAGAGTTCTCTCATTCTCTCTGTGTGTTCTCAGCATCTTTAAGGTGGGGCTGGCCCCCATCTCAGCATCTGTGACCAGTGACCCTGTGCTCCTGAAGGGGTCAGGTGCTGAAGGCGGACAAAGGAACAGATGCTTCTAAAATTTCATGGTTGCGTCTCCATGGTATGACCCTGATCACAGAGGACAAGTGAGCGGCCCTTGGCTGGACAGGAGTCAACCATTCTCAGAGGCTATGCAAAGACCTATGAAGTGTCCTCCCTGCATGTCATCATCATCCTCCTCCAATCAAGCTACTATTAGGGCCTCCACTGCATCTCCATGACAGGGGCATTGTCACAGAGGGTATGTGCACTGCCATAAGCCAGATTGGAGTCAAATATTCACAGATGCAATGTGAGGATCTATGGTGTCTCCTCACTGCATGTCATCATCATCCTCCACAAATCTAGCAGTTATGAGGGCCTCCCAAGAACGCTTGCCTCATCTGGCCAGAGTGACGGCCTTATCGCCATCATTGTTGTCTTCAAGGGCCTCCTCACCCTCATCACCATTGACGTCCTCCTCTTTGGAGGAGGCCCCCAGCTCCTCCATCTCCTCCTCAGCCAGCTCCTCCCCCCATTGCAGCACCAGGTTGTAAAGCGCGCAGCAGGTGGCGACGATGTGTGACACCCTCTGCGGACTGTGTTGCAGGGCTCCACCAGATCGGTCCAGGCACCAGAACCTCATTTTCAGTATCCTGAAGGGACCTAGCTGTGAGTTGCAGCATGTGCCTCATTACACCTTCGCTCTGCTGCAGTCGGAGGCCGCCACATGGGTGTCATCAGCCACGTCCTCTGTGGCTAGCCCTTGTCCCTGAGGAGTCAACACTGCAACCACTGTGGGCCCTAGAAGACCCATAGGATCTGTGACTGACTGCAAATGTAGGAGTCATGGACACTCGCTGGAAACCATGCACAGACCTGCAGGATATGTTTGTTGTGGCCGCACACCAGCTGCACATTCAGAAAATAGAATCCCTTGCAGTTGACATAGCTGACCGCTTGTTGCGACGGAGATCTGAGCACCATGTGAGTGAAGTCAATCGCACCCTGGGGGAACCTGTGGGAAACCTGAGATCTGGGCAAATCCAATTATTGTTGCATCCTGGCTCTCCTGGTCCCAGTTGAAATGCACAAATTTATGTGCCCTCGTGAAGATGCCATCTGTGACCTCATGGATGGATTTGTGGGTGAAGGCTTGTGATATCCCCCAGAGGTCACCCGTGGAGCCCTGAAAGGAGCCACTGATGTAGAAAGTGAGCGCCGTGGTCACTTTCACGGCCACTAACAGTGGATGCCTTCCATGTCACCGTGGCGCCAAATCCTGCAGTAGCTGGCAGATGTGACCGACCGGTTCCCTAGACATGTGCAGGCTGTGCAGAAATTAAAGGTGCTGTCTGTAGGCCCTGAGCCTAGGCTAGGCACAGAGCAATGATGGCTCGCTGTGGCTCTTCAGCAACCTGTGCAGGAGCCCCAACCACCCATTCTTCCTGAGGGTGCTGTTCCTCCCTCTGCACAGCCAGGCGCCTCTGTCGCTCTCTTCTCTGTCATCCCTACTCTCTGTACATCACAAAGCATACAGCTAGTTCACGAGGCTCCATGCTCCTGATGTACTCCTCCTGCAGGATGAAAGAAAGACGCGCATGGATTAGCTTGGGTATAGTAAGAATCTCTTTTGGTTAAGTCTGAAGGCCCCTTAACACATCCTGGAGGGTGCTGGCCACCACTTGGATGGCCAAAGCTTAGTGCACTGCATGGCTGACCGAAACCCCACCCACCTCCAACCCACTCCACCTGACTGATTGTTGGCAGCTTTGTCCATTGGATCATGCTGTACTCTCAGCCCAGGGGCAGGCATTCTCCTAGCCCACACTGCAAGGCTGCACTGTTAGCTTGAACCATGGGGGAGGCTGGCCCAAACTGGGATGATGACATTGCAAAGGGCAGTGGCCGCCTCCACCAATGACTGCTTCATGGCCAGCTTTAGCAAGGAGATTGCACAACGTGCCCAGCCATCCAGCTGTTCTGCAGTCCACTAAAACACTAGTTTGCAGTCTGTGCCCAAGGGGTGAAAAGCTCTGGAGCATTTGGTGGCACTTTCATGCCCCTGCGTTGCTTGAGTGGACAGATAAGATAGAGGCCTGACTCCAAGCTGTATCTGAACTGTCTCAGCTGCAGAGGATTGGTCACTTTATACAAGTTTTCCCTAATCTGTGGCCGCTTCCCTCTCCTCCTCTCTGCACGTGCTTGTTCACTATCTTCAAACATGGGGCAGCCCTTGCCCCCATGCCTCAGTCACCTCAAGTCGCAGGGCAGCCCTTGCCCCCATGCCTCAGTCACCTCAAGTCGCAGGGCAGCCCTTGCTCCCACACCTCCAATGTGCCTCAACCTTGAAGTCCAACAGGAGGCCTGGGCGAGCGCTGTGCAATTTTACTGTGCACTCACCTCGGGTTCTCCTCAAAGTGCAGCCCGCCAAGTGCATGCCTTATGTATGCTGTTCTGAAACACGTCGGCGTGGGTGGACGGTCCAGTGGAGAGGTGGGGGTGGGTGGGGGGGTGGTGGGGGGCAGTGATTCTGGGGTGTAGGCCTTATAATGATATGCAGATGTATTACAATGATTTTCCCAAAGTCTGATGGAGGGAAACGTGGCTCGCTGTTGATGGGCGGAGCGGACGATCGCAAACTGTTTGCATGACGTTGTGAATTCGATTTTTGGCCTTCGCGCAATGTTGTCTGCTCACGTCACCGAGCACGCCCGGCACCAGTGGGCAAGGAAAGTTCCGCCCCTTGTATTTCCACCTCTGTAACATTGCCCAAATTTATCTCTGGCTCAGCTAATCTTGCTGTTGAAAACCTCATCCATGCCTTTGTTACCTTGAGACTTGACTATTCCAAAACATTCCAGGCTGGTCTCCTACATTCTACGCTCTGTAAACTTGAGGTTATCCAAAACTCTGCTATCTGTTTCTTAACTCGCACCAAGTCCCATTCTCCTATCATTCCTGTGCTCACTGACACACATTGGCTCCTGGTCAAGCAATACCTTGATTTTAAAATTCTTATCTTCATTTTCAAACCCACCCATGGCATCTCCCTTCCTTAGCTCTCACCTCCTTCAACCCCAGAACCTTCCGAGATATTTGCGCTCCTCTAATTCTGGTCTCCTGAGCATCTCCAATTTTAATCAAACTACCCCTGGTGGCCTTGTCTTAAGTTGTCTGGGCCACAAGCTCTGGAATTCCCTCCCTAAACCTCTACGCCTCGCTACCTCATTTAACTCCATTAAGCCACCCCATAAGTCCAACCCCTTTTGTCATCTGACCTCATATCTCCACATATAGCTCAATGTCATATTTTGTTTTGTAATGTTCCTGTGAAGCACCTTGGGATGTTTTATTATATTAAAGGTGCTATATAAATACAAGTTGGTATTGTTGCCTGCCATATCCTTTCAATTCTGCGTTCCTTGGACTTAAGGGAGTGGAGGTATAGGCCATTCTGGGTACATGGCTAGTATGAGAGAGGGTAGTGGTTTTACTGAGGATTGGGTCATCAAGGTTGGAGGTGAGGGTGTGGCAAAGCAGATCAGTAGCTACAGAAATGTCATGATGAATGGATTTGGCATTTTGAAAATGCAATCATAAGTGAGCTGCGAGAGAGTTTTTCCAGGGCCAGCCACAAAAGGAAATGGTGTTGAGAGGGGAAGAAGAATGTATATGGAGGGGGATACAAGGAAGTGATTTGCGGTTGATACAATGGGTGTAGTGAAGCACATGAGATGACAAGGTCAAGGAGTAAGGATAAGAATGCTGTGAACTCAGATGAAAGAGAACATGGTGAATTGAAATGGAGCTGGAATTCACTGAGGGTGAGAAGTTGCTCAGTGCAAAGGCTGAGGGAGGAAAGTAGTGAAGATATCTCAGCTAGAAAATGTTTATGTTACTTGGGTGGGGGGTAGAGAATGGGGATTTCAAGTGAGAAATAAGGGGGTGGAAAATGTTAAAATATGCAAAGGAGAATTCATTTGGATTCAGGCGTGGGAAAAATTAACCAGGATTTGTTGGTCCATCCCATTGTGCCCAGTCAAGCTGCAAAGGAAAATAGAACATATAGAAAAACATATATATGTTTAACTGCTAAAATGGAACCATTACCACATGTCAATGGCTGCCAGGCACTTGAATAATATCCCATATTGCCCAGAGACCAGGCAAACAGGGCATTCACTCAGCCCACGGAAGCTAACAGCCAAAAAGAAGAAAGGGTCATCAATGCCACTGCAATGGACAGGCAAACAGTATAACTACCATTCACAAGAATCATCTTGGATTATCTATAAGCCTTTACACAAGGCTCTCATTCTGAACTTGATCGCTGAACATGGATTGAACCATTATTTTTGCCAGGCCAATTATGAATCACTTTGACATTATAACTGTCACTTTTGAGATTTGGCAAAAATGGACTTGAATTGACCCTAGGTGGAAGCTCACCTTTAGCAGCAAGTAGCAGGAAAGATCATGCTAAATTTTACATTAAGATTCTTTCCCTCTTAGCACTTGCAACTCTTGTCCAGGACCCTTAGCAGAATAAAAAACCTTGGCTGTGGAGTTTAAATTCAGGCAAGGTTGACATTCACTATGAAAGGGGATATGGTGCTGGTTACCGATAAGTGGGTTGTTCACAATGGTACAGTGGAAACAACTTTGCCACCATTGGGTGTCAGCAGGTCACTTGTATACAATTCTATTCTCAGCCAATATCCTTCCACACACAAACACACACCTCTGGCTGTCATTGGAATGCAATCTGCAAGAACTCTGGACATCTTTCCCCCCCATAGTCAGGGGCATTGAGGCCAAATCTATTGTCCTAGTGCTATGCTGATTGAAAGCAGCTAACTCTGATCAGGGATGCTTGAGACCTGCCTCTTCTGTATTTGCTTTATTGCTTAGTGTCTTAACCTGCTGAGCCATTGCTGCAGCCATATCTTCCTTGCTAATGAGTACAGGTCTGCGTGATCTGCAAACACTCGAACCAGTTTCCTTAAATTATTGCTAATTGCTTCATGGCAGCAGGAAATTGCTTTTTCAGACCAATATTGCTGATCTGTCCCAGAGAAGAAATGAAAATCAGATAATAACAATCCTTCCAAACAAAATATTTTGAAGGTCACGTGTCAATGCTTTTTTTTGAATTTGTAAAAAATTAGATTAGCACCCGTGTAATTTTAGTTTGATACCCTTCCCAAAAAAATCCACTTCAGCGGTCTAAGATATGGCTACCAAAAATCTACACAAGAGATCAATAGTTTAATCAGCCACTGATGAGTGCTACCAACCAATCTCTAGCTGGACTGCAGAGGATCCAAAGGGGACAAAAAACAGGGAGTAATTACACTTATCAATGAATATAAATGAACAAAACCAAGCCAGACAATGCCTAGTTGCCTCTCTCATATAAAGTCTGAAGGTTTTAGTGGTCCTTGGGCCTTCTAAATAGTATTGCTAATGCACTGAAAGCCAATTCCATTTTATGCCTCAAATATTTTTTTAAAAATTTGTTAATCCAACAAAAAAGTGTATTTTCCCTGCGGTGTTTATTGTCCAGGCGGGCCAGCTGTCTCCATGTTTGCTAAAGGGGCTGCATGAAAGCTACCTAATTATTTCTGGGATGTAACAAGCCCTGTACATTCATAAGTGAGACTGTACCTAGATGTGATTGATGTGCAGCAGCAGACTAATGAACAGGTCACTTTGGAGCTAAATACGCTGCTGTGCTAGTGTCAAAGTGTAAATGAAATCTTGAAAGCTGTGATGTAGGCTTGTGCATGTGTAAATAACATATTAATTATTGACAGCTGTGGGAATAGTAATTCCCATTTCCTTATCGGCTCGTCACATCTCTATTTCCTCCAAAGAAAAAATACTGCCCAATTCTGGACAGTTTGCAAAGCAATTATCTGTTTGCAGGTTGAATGCCTTTTCTATTCATTTATAAAAATGTTCAGACTCTGGATTATCTTGTATTTATATGCAAATTACTACCGACGCCAAATACCTGAAGAATTCTTTTGTTATAAAGCTCATTGAAATGACGTTTGTGAATGCAAGAGCGAAGAAAACAGTGACTAGCCCAATCACCAGATAACAGAATTAGACTGCTGTACAGAACACAGCCACTAATTTAAAAAGGCCTTCCTAATTTTCATTAACACATGAAAGAGAAGAAAGTGAAAAAGTTCAAAATATGTTTGGCACTTCTATTCCCATTACTTATTACCCCATTTTGAACCTTATGCAACATAATTAGCAGTGACCAACATAGCAAAAGGATTTGAAAGTGCATATTGGAGAATAATATTTCAAAATTTTATTTACCTGTAAAAATAGGTTTGAGTCAAATAATGATGTAACTATGTATTTGCAAGTCTAGAAATAATATTTTATATCAACTAAAACAAACAATTTGTTTTTCTATTCCAAATTTGTAATATCTCAATAAGATGCTCATCTCAATCAACTGTGTAAAGATGATGGATTTACAGTTAAACTGGCACCACCATTGTTCTACAAAATATATACAATTATTGTTCATCTTTGTCTAATGGCCCTCTGTGAAATGCCTTGGGACATTAATAGAAATGTTGTTGCAATATTATGCCATGTATTGTAATTTTTTAAAATCTAATTTTAAAAGTGCTTACTATTATTGTCCCCCATTGTTGTTGACAGATTTTCCTTGGTCACGAATATGCCAAAGGCAGGTACCTTGTTCCAATCTCTGGCAATGTTGTGCTACAACTTGCTGTTAGTTGAAGCGCCAAGGAGTGAATTAAACTGGTTTTACCTCAGGTTCTTATCTCTCTGAGGAAAGCACTTGACTTGGTGAAGATTAACTGTGAAGTTTTACTGTAATTATATTGGGCTGCGGCAAGACTTCACCAAGAGTACTGTGTATGATTTTGGTCTCCTTACCTAAGGAAGGATATATTTGCCTTAGAGGGAGTGCAACAAAGGTTTACTAGACTGATTCCTGGGATGAGGTGTTTGAACTATGAGGACAGATTGAATAGACTAGGCCTATATTTCCCACAGTTTATAAGAATGAGACATGATCTGATTGAACATTCTTTAAGGGGATTGAAAGAGTTGGTGCTGAGAGAAGGTTTCCCCTGGCTAGGGAGTCACAAACTCAGGATAAGGGGTTGATTTTGTAGGACTGTGATGAGGAGAAATTTTTTCACTCGAAGAGTTGTCAATCTTTAGAATTCCCCATCCAAGAAGGTTTTGGATTCTGAGTTGTTAAACATAGTCTCCAGACATTGACAGATTTTTGGATATTAAGGGAATCAAGAGATACAGAGAAGATGGCAAAGTGGGAGTTGAAATAGAAGATCATCCATGATTTATTGAATGGCAGCACCGAATTGGAGGTCCTGCTTCTATCTCTTATGTTCTTCCACTTGGCACATCTCCTTGATAACAAGACTGAGTTTAGGAAATTACTGAGGCCAGCATTCCTCAAGGGTTCTCTTAGTCTCTCGCTATTGCCCTGAGAGGAGACCAGTGAAACTCCTCTGGAAAATGGCACAGATATGACTATGTAACGAGGATGAAGACAAGGGGCAGGAACTCCCTTCACTGGACCTCGCAAACTAGCAACTCTGTTGGATCCGAGAGCATTTGTGAAGGCGAGTTGAGCCAAACAGATAAGCGTGTACTCCACCTATGAAGTGACCCAGACCTGCAGAGAAACTTCAGGTAATTTTTAAAAGATAATTGTTATACTGAAAGAATAATATTCCATTCAGTTCATATAAAGCACAGCATTGTGCACACAATGTACAAATCAGCAAGCTTGCAGAATGGTGCCACATTTGTTTCTGCTGATCAATGACAAAAACGGTTAAATTGTTGGCCCTGCTGACAAAAACATCTGTGACCTCCTTGAAATATTTCTGGACAGCAAGCTGGCTAGCACAGCAAATGTTCCCAGTGCTTAAGGAGCCATGTACTCAAGCATTGAGGTCAGTAGTGACTTCAACGGCCACTTACAGTATTGTGCAGATATTAAATCTTGTGTGAAGGCTTTCATAGGACCATAGAAATTTGAGACACAGAATTGGGCCATTTGGCCCATTGTGTTTCTGCTGGCTGAAAAAGAATGATCCAGTCCAACCCCATTAGGTCCACAGCCTAGTATGTTATGTCATTGGAAACAGTTCAGAGAAGGTTTACTGGACTAATGGGTTGACGTTTCGAGTCCTCATGACCCTTCGACAGAACTCAGTTCTGTCGAAGGGTCATGAGGACTCGAAACGTCAACTCTTTTCTTCTCCGCCGATGCTGCCAGACCTGCTGAGTTTTTCCAGGTAATTCTGTTTTTGTTTTGAATTTCCAGCATCCGCAGTTTTTTTGTTTTTTGTTTTTTGTTTTTACTGGACTAATGCCTGAAATGGAGGGTTGTCTTATGAGGAAAGGCTGGACAGGCTAGGCTCATATCCGCTGTAGTTTAGAGAGTACGAGGTGACTTGATTGAAACATATAAGATCCTGAGGGGCCTTTACAGGTTGGATGTGGAAAGGATATTTCCTGTTGTGGGAGAATCTAAAACTAGGGATCACTGTTTAAAAATAAGGGGTTACCCATTTAATACAGAGATGAGGGGAATTTTTTTCTCTGAGGACCGTGAGTCCTTGAAACTCTCTTCCTCAAAAGATGGTGGAAGCAGAGTCTTTGAATATTTTCAAGGCAGAGCTAGATAGATTCTTGATAAGCAAGGGGGTGAAAGGTTATCAGGGGTAGGTGGGAATGTGGAGTTGAGGTTACAATCGGATCAGCCAAGATCTTATTGAATGGTGGAGCAGGTTTGAGGGGCTGAGTGGCCTACTCCCGCTCCTAATTCGTGTGTTTGTATGTCATCTCAAGTGCATATCCAAGTATTTTTTAAATGCAATGCCTCTATCACCCTTCCTGGCAGTCAGTTCCAGACCCCCACCAGCCTCTGGGTGAAAAATTACTCCTTAACTCCCCTCTAATCCTTTTACCAGTTAGTTTAAATCCATGCCCTATTGTTATTGACCTCGCCGCTAAGCGAAATAAGTCTTTCCTATGCACTCTATATTGGCCTCTCATAATTTTATACACCTCAATTAAATCTTCCCTCAGGCTTTTCTGTGTGGAAGAAAACACTTCCAGCCTATCCACAATCCTGGCTACATCCTTGTGAATCCTTTGTACCCTCTGTAGTCCAATTTTGCTATTGCAAAGACTACGCAGTACTCTAGCTGTGGTCTAACTGTGGAGTGCTGAAGGCATTGCTGTTACAAACTACCTGCCAAAATTGAGCCTCCATATAGTCACATCTCTTCCATCATTTCCAGTTGATTGTACCTGGTTTGGTAGAACCATTCAGTGAGACGTGTTGGTAACCTTGCTTGCCACCTGACACTATGTGCAGTGAATCTATCCACCATGCAGGTTTTACCTGAAGTATACAGCCGCTCATCTTTCAAACACCAGCCAAGTAAACAGACTAGAATCATTGCATCAATTCTTGTTAAATATGAGGTCTAGCAAAACGCATGTTTGCAATAAATTATCCTCGATCTAGTGTGTGTTTTCTATTCTACTACCAGCGATAACAACTCTTATTCGGCATGTCCATAGTACTGTAACACACAGGGTAAACAGTCCTTGAAGAGCATTTTAGTAGCATTTGAGAAATTTTCAGAAGTCTATATTAATCAGAACTCTGAAATTACTGCTCAGTAATCAGTAATTACTGATATCATAGGTGTTTGGCTTAACACTGATGGTAATTGCTACATTTATATGGTGACTCCTATTACTCAATGGCAAGATGTGCTGGAGTTCAAATCCTCTCTGGCCACAAGAGAGATACCAGAGAACTGGAGGACAGCTAATGTGGTACCATTATTCAAGAATGGTGCTAGGGATAAACCAAGCAACTATAGGCCAGTAAGTCTAACATCAGTGGTAGGGAAAGTTTTGGAAAAAATTTTGAGGGACAGAATTAATCTCCACTTGGAAAGCCAAGGACTAATCAAGCATAGTCAGCTTGTCTTTGTCAGGGGGAGATCATGTCTAACAAATTTGGTTGAATTTTTCGAGCAGGTTACTAGGTGTGTAGATGAGGGTAGTGTAGTTGATGTAGTCTACATGGACTTCTTCTAAAGCTTTTGGTAAGGTCTCATATGGGCGACTGGTCAAGAAGGTAAGGGCCAATGGGATCCAGGGCAACATGGTAAATTGGATCCAAAATTGGCTTAGTGGCAAGAGGCAGAGGGTGATAGTTGAAGGTTGTTTTTGTGACTGGAAGCCTGTGTCCAGTGGCATACCGCAGGGTTTGGTGCTGGATCCCTTGCTGTTTGTGGTGTACCTTTATGTTTTTGGTTATCAGGTTTGCTTTGTCTGGCGAATGCTAGCTGTGTCCTTGCTATTAACAGATCAGTTGGTGCTTGAAACAATTTAGGCAGAGGGACCAATTAACTGAACAAAAACTGGCATTTATTGGAACTAATAACAGAGCACTAACACCAACTGTGCTTCTTCAATCGCCTCCAGCTCTAGTCTTATAGTTACCCAAGAAGCCTGCACTGTGTAACGATTGGTCAATACAGCCACATAGAAGCATGGGAACTAAGGGTAGAAGCAGGATATTAGGCCCTTCGAGCCTGCTCCGCCATTCAATATGATCATGGCTGATCCTCCATCTCAACGCCAAATTCCTGCTTTCTCTCCATACCCCTTGATGTCCCTAATATCCAAAAATTTCTCAAATTCTTTCTTGAATATACTCAGTGACTTGGCCTTCACAGCCATCTGTGGTAGAGAATTCCACAGGTTGACCACCCTCTGAGTGAAGACATTTTTCCTTATCTCAGTCCTAAATGGCCTGCCCTCTACCTCGAGACTGCGGCCGCTGTTTGTAGACTCCCCAGCCAGGGGAAACATTGTCCCTGCATCTAGTCTATCTAGCCCTGTTAGAATTTTATATGTTTCAATCAGATCCCCTCTCATTCTTCTAAACTCTAGTGAATGCAGGCCCAGGCAAACCAATCTCTTCTCATACAACAGTCCTGCCATCCCTGTATCAGCCTTGTGAACCTTCACTGCACTCCCTCTGTGGTAAGTATATCCTTTCTTAGGTACGGAGACCAAAACTGCATGCCATACTCCAGGTGCGGTGTCACCAAGGCCCTCTATAACTGCAGTAAGATATCCCTACTTCTGAACTCAAATCCTCTTGCAATGAAGGCCAACATACCATTTGCCTTCCTAATTGCTTGCTGCACTTGCCTATTTACTTTCATTGACTGGTGTACAAGTACATCCAGATCCCTTTGTACATCCACATTTCCCAATATATCACCATTTAAATAATGCTCTGCCTTTCTGTTTTTCACACCAAAGCGTCTAGCTTCACATTTATCCATATTATACTGCATCTACCATATGTTTGCCCACACACACAACTTATCTAAATTGTCCTGAAGCCTCCGTGCATCCTTCTCACAACTCACAACCCCGCCCAGTTTTGGGTCATCAGCAAACTTAGAAATATTGCATTTGTTTCCCTAATATATCATGAATAGCTGGACCTAAGCACTGATCCCTGCGGTACACCATTAGTCACCGCCTGCTACCCGGAAAAAGACCTATTTATTCCCACTGTCTGTTTCCAGTCTGTCAATCAATTCTCAATCCATGCCAGTATATTACCCCCAATTCCATGTGCTTTAATTTTGCATACCAGCCTCTTTTGTGGGACCTTATCAAAAGCCTTCTTGAAATCCAAATACACCACATCCACTGGTTTTCCCTTATCTATTCTACTAGTTACATCCTCAAAAAACTCCAGTAGATTAGTTAAGCATGATTTCCCTTTTATAAATCCACGCTGACTTTGTCTAATCCCGTTAATGCTTTCCAAGTCATCTGTTAGCATGTCTTTTATAATAGACTGTAGCATTTTCCCCACTACTGATGTTAGGCTAACTGGTCTGCAATTCTCTGTGTTTTCTTTCACTCCCTTTTTAAATAGTGGGGTTACATTTGCCACTCTCCAATCTGTAGGAACTGCTCCAGAGTCCATAGAATTTTGGAAGATGACCACTAATGCATCCAATATTTCCAGGGCCACTTCCTTTAGTAACCTGGGATGTAGATTATCAAGACCTGGGGATTTTTCAGCCTTTAACCCCATTTTTTTTACTAACATTGATTTTCTTCAATTCCTCCCTCTCACTAGACCCTTGGTTCCCTAACATTTCTGGGAAATTATTTTTATCCTCTTATGTTCAATTCTTCTGCCATTTCTTTGATCCCCATTATAATTTCTCCCATTTCTGGCTGTAAGGGACCTATGACTGTCTTTGCTAATCTTTTTCTTTTCACATATTTATAGAAGGTTTTACAGTCAATTTTTACGTTCCTTGTAAGTTTATTCTCATACTCCAATTTCCCCTTCTTGATCAATTGTTTTGTCCACTTTTGCTGAATTCTAAACTGTTCCTAATCCTCAGGCTTGTTGCCTTTCCTGGCAATTTTATATATCTCCTCTTTGGATCTAATACTATCCCTAATTTCTTTTGCAAGCCATGGTTGAGCCACCTTTCTTGCTTTATGTTTGAACCAGATAGGAATGAATAATTGTTGTAATTCATGCATACATAAATATTAACCATTGCCTATCCACTGTCAACCCTTTTAGTAAGGTTCCGCAATCCATCATTGCCAACGCACGCCTCATACCCTCGTAATTCCTTTTATTTAGATTCAGGACCCTAGTTTTGGATTCAGCTTCTTCACTCTCCATCCTAATGAATAATTCTATCATTTTATGGTCGATCTTCCCCATAGGTCCCCACACAACAAGATTGTTAATTAATCATTTCTCATTGCATAATACCCAGCCCAGGATAGCCTGCTCTCTAGTTGGCTCCTCAATATATTGGTCTAAAAAAACCATCACGTGCACACTCCAGGAAATCCTCCCCAATAATATTATTGCTAGTTTGGTTTGTCCAATCTATATGTAGACTAAAGTCAGCCATGATTACAATTGCACCCTTATTACATACACCCCTAATTTCCTGCTTAAAATGCCTTCCATTACATCTCTATTACTGTTTGGGGGCCGATAGACAACCCCCACCAATGTTTTCTGCCCCTTGGTGTTTCTTATCTCCACCCAAACAGATTCCACATCATGATTTTCCGAGCCAATATCCTTCCTCACTATTGCGTTGATTTCCTACTTTACTAACAATGCTACCCCACCTCCTTTCCTTATTTATCTGTCCTTCCTAAATATTGAATACCTCTGGATGTCCAGTTCCCATCCTTGGTCACCTTGCAGCCATGTCTCCGTAATTGCACCTATGTCATAACCATTTATATCTATTTGTGCTATTAATTCATCTACCTTATTGCAAATGCTCAATGCATTAAGATGCAATCCATTTAGACTTGTCTTTTTAACCTTGTTAGTCATCTTAGCTTTATTTTGTACCATGACCCCATTTGTTTCTTGCCCTTGTATTTTTTTCTGCCTTCCACTTTTGCTTCTTACTTTCTGTCTTTCTGTTTCCTGTTAAAAACAGTTGAAGCTGAGAGCCAAAGCAGAGATTTAAAAAGAGCAGGAGCTAAGAGAGCAGAGATTTTAAAAGAGTGGGAGATGAGAGAGGGG
Organism: Carcharodon carcharias; assembly: GCF_017639515.1. Classification (NCBI taxonomy): domain Eukaryota; kingdom Metazoa; phylum Chordata; class Chondrichthyes; order Lamniformes; family Lamnidae; genus Carcharodon; species Carcharodon carcharias. The sequence goes on along the minus strand of NC_054482.1, from coordinate 97,065,686 downwards.
AGATTTGAGAAGGGTGGAAATTGAGAGTCAGAGCTGAGATTTAAAAAGAGTGGGAGCTGAGATTCAGAGTGGAGAATTGAAAAAAGTGGGAGCAGAGAACGCGGAGATTAAAAAAGGGCTGGAGCTGAGAGTCAGAGCGGAGATTTGAAAAGAGAGTGAGCGGATAGAGTGGAGATTTAAATAGAGCAGGAGCTGAGAGTCTGAATGGAGATTTAAAAAGAGCAGGAGCTGAGACACAGCGAGCAGGTGTGATGGGGTATATCGCCTTATCTTCCCCAAATAATCCCAACAGAGGCTTGTAGTCGGATATAATGTTAAAATTGTGACTGTGGAGGTGTTGACGAAATTTCTGAACACCAAACACTACAGACAAGCCCTCATTCTTAATTTGAGAATATCATTGTTCTGCAGCACTGAGCGTGCGAGATGTATAACCAATGAGTCGTTCGGAGTCATCCGCCATCTGATGTGAAATTACAGCCCCTATAAAGGGATGTTTCGCAAGTTAAGATCAATTCTTTCTTTGGGTCAAAGTAGACCAGTAGGGCCGATGATCTTAACAATTGCTTTACCTTCAGAAACGCTCCTGGTGCGGAGTTTGCCAAATCTATTCATGATTTGTCTTAAGCAATGCATATAATGGAGCAGGTATATTTGATAGATTTGGGAGAAATCAACCATAGTAGCTTATCATGCCTAAGAAGGCCTTTAGTTCTGTTGTGTTTCTTGGTGCAGGTGCCTCACAAACAGCCTTGACCTTTCCTTCCACATGATGCAGGCCCTGCGCATTGACCTTATGGCCCATGTAAACTACCTCTTTGGCTTTGAAAATACATTTTTCTTGCTTCAAAAGCACCCCTTTTTGTGAGAAGCTTTTCAGCACCTCCTCCAAATTACGTGCTCTTCGTCAGTCCGTTCAGTGACTAAGACATCTTCCAGATAAACAACGACATGGGTCAGTCCCTGAAGCAGATTTTCCATGGTACGTGGGAAACTAACACACTCCAATGAGACCCCAAAGGGTCGTCGAGTATATTGATACAATCCTCGATGTGTATTGATGGTCACGAATTTCCTAGAGCCTTCTTCCAACTCTACCTGCTGGTAGGCGTGGCTCATGTCAAGTTTTGAATATCTGCTGCCCCCTGCCAATTTCAAATATAATTTGTCAATCTTCAGTATCGGATGCCTATCAAGTTTGGTCACCCTGTTTACAGTTAACTTATAGTCACCGCATAAGCAAACACCTTGGTCTGGCTTCAATACGGGTACTATGGGTGCCGCCCACTCAGAAAAAAGCACTGATTGTAAGATTCCCAACGTTTGCTGCCTGTTTATCCCGGTCTCGACCTTGTCCCGTAGAGCATAAGGGACTGGTCTGGATCTGGTAAATCTGGGGGTTGTGTTAGGGTCTACGTGCATTTTGGCTTGTAGCCCACTAATCCTTCCTAGCTCATCACTAAAAACGGAAGCGTACTTTTGTAGCAATTTCTGTAAGTTTCTCATTCTGATTTGAAAAATCTCGGCCCATTGCAATTTAATGTTTTTGAGCCAGTTGCAACCAATTAACCTGGACTCTGCCCCAGCTGCCATTGTAAGGGGTAAATTTGCACTCTGATCCCCATATTGCACCAGGACTTGACATATCCCTTTCATTCTATTTCTTCACCCGTATATGTTTTTAATTTAGTGTCTGATTCTTCCAAACTTAAAGGAAGGACTCCTTCATTCAAGTGTCTGAACATATGTTCTTCTATGACAGGCATTGATGCCCCAGTATTGATCTCCATCTTGATGGGTTGTTCATTGACTCTAATGACTACCTGGACTGGCTCAGTTCTACCCACTTTCAGGTTGTTTAATGAATAGTTGTCAGATTCTGCTTCCTCTGGTTCTTCAATGAGACAGATTTTGTGATTTCTACCTTTGTTTTTAAAATGCTGTCTCAGCTTACCTTAACAGTGCCGCATTATGTAACCATTGTGGTGGCAGAGAAAGCATTCGACATTTCTGAACTGTCGATGGCCTGCAGGCTGTCTGGATGCATTTCTCTCATTAATGTTGTGGGGTTTCACTGTAGTACTGTTGTCGTTCAATAGTCTGTACATAGTGGGCATTCCCAGGGTCCGACGTTATCGCACTATTTGTTGCCGGTCCTTCCTGCCCTACAAGATGGATGGCACCATTTTGAGTATCTTTTGTTGCCGCTGGGTCTTAACAGTGCTCTCCATGGCTGTTGCCAATTCTAATGCCTTACTGAAGTCTAGATTAGTTTTAGATAGCAATCACCCCCGATTTCGCATATCAGTCGGCCTCTCAACATGTCATTAATTGAAGTTCCGAACTCACAACATTCCGTTAATCCCTTTAAAGCAGCTACATAGCCAGTGATTGTCTCTCCTAGAAGCGTATTCCTCAAGGTGAATTTAAGAAGCTGCATAGTGACTAAGGGCTTTGTCTTCAGGTGGTTTTTACAATGTCTACTAACCCGTCAAAAGTCTACGTATCGGGAGTGTTAGGCAACTTGAGGCTGTGGATATGAGTCCATATGTTTTGCTCCTGTATGAGGACAAAAGGAATCTTCTTGTCCTCCCCCGCGATGTCGTTAGCGATAAAGAAGAACACTAGGTGTTCGATGTAATGAGACCAGTCATCAGAACCGGGTTTGAATGGTTCAAGATGCCCAAACTACGGCATACTCAATGACTAAGGAGACAGCGCTTTCAAACAGCTTTCAAGGCAGTGGTGAAGTAATGTTTCTGGCTTAATGTGGCTTTCTTGATTGCTGTCGATTGATCCCATTTATCCTCATTGTCAGTTTTATGTTTTTAGTTATCAGGTTCGCTTTTCCGACGAACATTAGCTGCGCCCTTGATAGTAACACATTAGTTGGCTCTTGAAACAATACAGGCAGAGAGACGAATTAACTGAACAAACATTGGTGGTTTATTAGAACTAAGAACAGAGCATTAACACCATGTGTGCTTCTTCAATCACCTCAGCTCTAGACTTAGTTACCAAAGAAGCCCGCGCTGTGCAGCAATTGGTCAATACAGTTGTATGGTCACATAACTACATTCTCTTAAAGGTACATAGTATTCCACTTTACCACATGTACATTAATGATCTAGACATGAATGTAGGGGTTTTAATCAGTAAGTTTGAGATGACTTGAAAATTGGTGATGTGGTGAATAGCAAAGAGCCTTAGACTACAGGATGATATGGACGGGCTGGTCAGATGGGCAGAACAGTGGCAAATGGACTTTAACCCTGAAAAGTGTGAGGTGAGGAGGAATTGGGAGGACTAGCAAGGCAAGGGAGTATACAATGAATGGTAGGACCCTAAGAATTCAGAGGATCAGAGGGACCTTGGTGTACATGTCCATAGCTCCTTGAAGGCAGCAGGACAGGTAGATAAGGTAATTAAGAAGGCATGTGCGATACTTGCTTTTATTAGTGAAGGCATTGAATACAAGAGCAGGGAGATTATGATGGAGTTGTATAAAGCGTTAGTTAGGCTACATCTGGAGTACTGTGTGCAGTTCTGGTCGCCACACTATAGGGAGGATGTGATTGCTTTGGAGAGGGTGCAGAGGAGATTCACCAAGATGTTGCCTGGGCTGGAGAATTCAGCCAAAGAGAGAAACTAGATAGGCTAGTATTGCTTTCCTTAGAGCAGAGAAGGCTGATTGAGGTGTACAAAATTATGAGGGGCATAGATAGGTTAGATAGAAAGAAATTAATCCCCTTGGTGAAGGGGTCAATAACCAGGGGCATAGATTTAAGGTAAGGGGCAGAAAGCTTAGAGGGGATTTGAGGAAAACATTTTTCACATTTTACAAAATGAAAACATGTCCCATCTCATGTCATCATGACACAGTCACATGAGGGGACATGTTTCATTAAATTTTTATTGCATTTATTTTTTTTTTCACGGAGCTGCCTTAAGGAGATTGAAGCACTCTGGACCTGGCTCTGCCTCCTCCCCCCACCCACAAAGGTAGCGCTCCTACTTGTGTATTATGCTGGGCGGGCCTAAAATAGTGGTGCCAAGCCAAACGCGGACGGCGGGAGGGTCCGCGACTGCACCTCCCCCGCTCCCGCCGAGCCCGCACGACACTGGAAAACTTCAAGCCAATCAGTTCCAAAACCTTGTGCCAACCCGCTCTGCCATTACAACCCCCATCTTAAACATGATTGCCTTTGTTCCTTTTAGCTTGTCAATGGAGTATACAGCGCTGCTGCTTGTCCCTAATTGAAAGCGGGTATGAGAAAAAGATAGCCTTAATGCTTTGTGGCATTAGCATGGCGATATACCAGTGCATTCACACCATCATATGCAGTAATCCTTAGTCCTCGGCAATTTCCTTTCCAATAAGAGTTTTAAAATGGTACAAAAGCTATCTATATCAATGCTTTTGTAAGTAGAAGTTTTTTCAGAAACAGCATCAATCCTCCAGGGAACTTACTGATGTTTTAAGTGATAACACCGCAGCTTTATCTTGAAAGATAAATCCCTATAGAGCAATTTTTAAATATAAAATACAGCCCTTTATGTTTAATTTTAAGGTGTTACAAATTACAGGGCAAAAAAGCGGTTTCTCCTGCTCTGCCAAAAATTTCAAATTTAAGCAATAGTGAAATGAAGTGCAAGAGTGCATGATTTCTCTTCACTTTAACTAAACGCTGTGAAGGACCCTCAATGAAGATTTGCACTTGTTTCATAAAATATATATAATCATAATGCATCATGAATAATTCAAGATCTGCTCTTTTTGTGAGTTTTTTTTTCACTTTCAGTACAAACCACAACTGACATACTGGTTGGAACATGATCTCAGCGAATGCTGTGTCAGCACCGCATTAAGTGTCATGGCATCATGCAAGCTGTCAGCCCGGTGCTGCAGCACTCAAAATGGCAGACTGCTGATATAAAGTGAGGATCTCTGTTATTGTTAGCGATGTGGAAGTAGCTCCAGCAAGAGTAATGTTCCTAAATTACACTAGTCTGTGTCTGCTTTAAAACTGTTCTAATAACAACTGTAATGGCTAGAATCTCGCTAATGAAGGACATGGTCTTTCTTTACAATGAATCACTTAATTTATTCTATTTAAAGAGTTTAAGCATTTCTTTTTGTCAAATTAACAAACCCAGGTCAGTCTGGATGCTGATTTTTGAGAAAGTCAATTGCTTACTCCAATTTTCAATCTAAGACTCATGTTGGTTATAGTTTATGCTTATCAACATGAGGAATGTCAATGCTTGAAATGAACCACCTTCCCTCTTTGGGTGCTCAGAATCAGCATTGACCACTCTCAGGCTAGACATAGCATGGCTAAGATGTAGAGTAAAGCCTCTTTGTTTTACTCAAAAGAATACTTGTTAAACCCAACTTCAGTAGTGCAGTATGGTTTTTCCCTGCTTAGGACCTTTTTTTTTGGATTATGCTATACATTTGATGCCTTATTTACAGAATGCCATTGGCACTATCAAAACTCAGTGACAACAACTTGCATTTATATAGTGACTTTAATGCAATAAAATGTCCCAAGGCACTTCCCATGAGCATTACCAGATAAAATTTGGCACAGAACCAAACAGGGAGATGCTAATCAGATGATCACTAGCTTGGTCAAAGAGATAGGTTTTAAGAAGGAAAGGGAGGCAGGGTGGAGAAAGGAGGGAGAGAATTCCAGTGTTTAAGGCCTATATAACTGAAGGCATTGCTGGCTATATAGAGGAGTGAAGAAAATTGGGCATGCACAAGAGATCTGAATTAAAGGGACGTAGAGTTCAGAGAGGTTTGTAGGGCTGAAGGAGGTTACAGAGATGAGGAGGGGCCAAACATGGAGAGATTTGAATATCAGGATCCTAATTTTAAATTTGAGGTGATGTTGGACCAGGAACCTGTGTAGGTTCCCAAGCGCAGGAGTGATGGATGAACGTTACCTTGTGAAGGTTAGAATATGGGCAGAGGGTAACAGATGAGATGAAATTTATGGAGGGTTGAAGATGGACGGTCAGTCAGGAAAGCAGTTGTTGGAATTATTGAGTCTGGGCGTAAAAATAGCATGGATGAGTATATCAGCAGCTGGTGGGATAAGGCAGGTGAGAGAATGAGCAATTATGGATGACCTCGTGCTTTAGTATGTTGAAATCCATCTGTCACAGTTTTTTCCACTCATTTAATCTATCAATTTAATCTATCTTTGTAATTTTATGCTGTTGTCTACATGACCTTTCTGTGTCAGAACCTGGATGTGTGGATCTCTATTTTTGTACCTAAGTCATTAATAAATATTGTGAATAGTTTGAAGCTTCAGCGCAGATCCTGTGTAATACAACTATTGACTTCCTTCTAATTTGAGTACACCTAATCAAACTCCTAACCATGTCAATGATTTGCCTTCAATCCCATGGGCTTTGATTTTAGTTAACAATCACTTATGTTGTTAGCATTATGTGGAATTTGACATTGCATTAAAAAGGGCGAGAAAGGTTGAGAGGCAGAGAGGTTTTGGGAGTGAAACACAGTTCCTGTAGGACCCTTATAGCCAGTAGAAAAAAAGGAAAGATCAGTAATTTCTCATTCTGAACTGAATTCAAATCCAAATCCCACAGATAGAAAGCCAGCATGTTACTGATTGCATAATTCCTTCCCACTCTGCTCTCTCCCTCCACTTGTTGCTTGTATAGCACTGTCCTTTCCTAGTGGTGAAGTACTCTAAACACTGTATACCAGACAGGGTGATACATAACCTGGTTCTTTGCACAATAGTGTGAAAAACTAACTTCTAAATACTAATTCCTGCAATTTGTCACTGTTGATTAGAATTCAATTTTATGCAGACAAACACAATGCCTGAATCACTGTATGGTAATCTCTCTCCTCAGCAGTGAGTAGTAACTGTAGCTTTCTCTGCTTTACGTTCACCAAATGGTGCTGTGCAGAACAAGGTTTGTTGTTGGTAAGATATTCAGGAAAACATTAACGCAAGAGGGAAACAGTGAAGGGGAGGTTTTACTTCCTGACCTTTATAAGAATATATTGCAAGTTTGAAAAAGAACTCGAAAAAACAATCATTCAATCCTTTAGCACTGACATTACTATTATTATTAATTTTAGCAATTAAAAGAAAAAATATATAAGAAATAGAAGCAGGAGTGGGGCATATAGCCCCTCGAGCCTGTTCCGCCATTCAATACGATCATGGCTGAGCTTGTACATCTCTTCTCACCAAATCCCCAAATCCTTTGATCCCTTAGCGTCCAAAAATCTGTTGATATTAGTCTTGAACATACTCATCGACTGAGCACCCACAGGCCTCTGAGGTAGAGAATTCCAAAGATTCATAACACTCAACTCAAAGGAGAATAAATTTCTCCTCATCTCAGTTCTAAATGGCTGACCCTTACCTTGAGACTGTAACCTCTTGTCCTTGACTTTCAAGCCAAGGCAAACTGTGTCTCAGCATCCAACCTGTCAAGCCTTCTCAGAATTTCATGTTTCAATCAGACCAGCTCTCATCTTCTAAACTCCAGATGATAAAGACCTATTTTATTCAATCCCTCTCATCAGACAGCTGTCTCATCCTAGTGGGCATTTGTTTCACCCCTTCTAAGGCAAGTATAAAGCTTCTTTAGGTTAGGAAGCCAAAACTACACTTACTCCAGGTGCAGTAATGCAAAAGCAGTAAATAATTGCAACAAGACTTCCTTACTCAATACTCCAAACCCTTTGCAATATTGGCTTGCATACCTTTTGCCTTTCTAATTGCTTGCTGTGCCTGAACATTAACTTTCTTTGATTTATGATCAGCTGAAAGCATGGTTGTCCGTGGTAGAGTGTTTAAAATTGGGAATGATCAAGAAGCCAGAATTGGCAGAGCATATATATCTAATGGGCTTGTAGGGCTGAAAGAGATTGTGGAATAGGGAGGGGTTAAGCCATGGAGGAATTTGTAGTTCGGATGACATTTTAAAATCAAAGTTCTGTTCAGCTGGTTCCTAGTGTAGATCAACAAACACAGCGGAGATTGATGAAAGTGCCTTGGTGTGAAATAGAGAGAGAGTGGTAGGAGAGAGACTGGTAGAGAGCAGAGAGATTTAGTGAGAGAATTCCAACACATAATAGTCATAACAGCAGAAGGCATGGCCAGAAAACGTGGAGATGTGGAAGTCAGAAATAGTGCAAGGTCAGGATTGGAGGAGCTCAGACCTCCAAATGGCCCCTCTTCATGTGCTAGCTTTGGCAGTCAATGACACCAGGGCCTGAATTTTAGCCTCGGCAGGTGCACATGATTGGTGGACCCTCAACCGGTGGGAAACAGGTTGCCGCCTGCAATTGGCCCCGACCGGGATTTCATGCTGGCTGGCCAATTAAGGCCTGCCCAACATGAAACGTGTCTTCCCAATGGTCGGGAAGGGCTGGGAGGGGGTGGGGGTGGGGGCCTATCGGCCACCCAGTCCAATGGCGACCCAGCAGGCGATTTAAAAACTACACAGGCAGCTCCTTGAAGGCTGCCAGGGAAGAGCATATTTGCAGCATTCTGAAGACCGAAGCTACGGCCTCAACAGCGACTGGAGACGTCAGGTGGCAGGGCAGGCCAGGTGGGGACTCGGCCCCCTGGTTTTTGGACGAGTGTCTCACAGTCCTCCTAGAGACATTGGCTGCCAGGAGGGACACCCTCGTCCCCAGAGATAGAAGGAGGAGGCCACTGCATCTGACAAAAAGCCCTTGGGAGGAGGTGGCATCACAGATCAGCAGCAGCCACAATGTCGTACGGCGCACATGGGTGCAGTGCCGCAAAAGGTTCAATAACCTGCTGTGCTCGGGGAGGGTGAGTACCGTGTTGGCATGAGTCAGTGTGATGAAGTGTTAAGGTCCAGCCATCCCCCGATGGAACTCAGGGGTGTTAGAGTCTGAGTGTCAACTGTCAATGATGCTGGAGCTGGCCAAGGTGCTGAGCCCTGGCTGCTTGGACTGAGTGCCTTGCGGCTCGAGGGCCACTACTCAGGTGTGCCCTGCAAGGTGTTCCTCAGCTGGGATTGGCCAGGCTGAAATGATGCTGCAGGTAGAAAGCGGACTAATCAATGCTCCTCTTCAGGAGAAGATGACTCATAACAAGATTGAAAGGTTGCGGACAAGCGGAGACCGCCAAATCTCCTAATCCTAACCAGATTCGAGCAGGATGCCTTGGAGTTGGAGAGGCGGAGGCACTTTGGTCAACTGGCCACAGACAGGCTGGGATGTCAGGCGAAGGTAAGAGTACAGTGCATAGAGGTGAGAGTTTTGGATGGTGCAAACATTCTTGTCTAGTCTCATCATTGATAGGAGCCTCAAAATTGGTTCCCCATTGATCATTGAAAGACGAGGCACCATGATGCAGATCTCCATGTCTCACCAGGGTGCCTAGCATGCACAGTGACGGTATGATGAATTAAACGAATGACATGTTGTTGTTCTCAATTGCAGGACTCCGAAGAGCCACCCCTGATGCCAGAGGACAGCCAGGCTTCATATGAACCTGTCACACACCCGGTCTCCAGGCACCAACGCAGATACCAGAACCTCGGTGGGTGTTAGGTATTTGGCTAGAATGTCAGAGCTACTAGTTTTAAAACTTCAGGGCTTTTAGGCAGCTGCTGCTTCAGCTCTTTTGATTCTTTCCTATTCTCATTAATAGTTCCCTGGAGAATCTCATATCGTAGCCTCTTCTTGGGTAATTTTTTCCTTAACTTGGCCAGCGACAGGTTTAACTTCTCCTTTTCTCCTTCATATCTTTTCAGTGGCTCAAATTGGAAGCTGGTTGAATATTGTAGTGCACAAAAGTCCCTTAATAGGTTTTCCTTTCCTTTCCAAAGGATGCTGACTTCAGCTTGATCTCTATCCTGGTGTAACACTTCTATGGGCTTCTCCCGTTGGGTCTTTGTGCGCTCATTTTTTTCTGCAGTAACACTTCTGGTTTGCAATCGGGAACTTAGTGGGCCCTCAAGGTTTATTTCTCCCAGCCAGTTCCTTCCAAGGATACTCGGTCTCCTGCCTGACATTACAAATAGAGGTAATTTTGCAGACTGTTTCTCATACTGTGACCTGACATTGGCATACGAGCTGCATGTCGACTCTGCGGGTTCTTCGCAGGGCGCTCCGGATAATGGCAGCAGCTCCTCTGCCCCTCTGCCAGTAACCGTGGCATCAGATGAGGCTGTGGCAACTGGGGAGATGCCAGCCGTGGCACTGGCCACTCCCTCCCAGGCAGGGCCAGTACAAGCTCCATGGGCCAGAGGACGACTGCCAAGGTCATCAAGGGCAACAAGACAGCAGAGTGAGCAGGCTGTCTCCAATGCCGCTGCTAGCGAGGGGGATCACCTAGACGTAGCGCCCACCAAGTGCAAACTTAAAGCACCTTAACCACAACACGGCCTTATCATGGGTGATATTTGATTCCCCCATTTTTCTTTATTTTTTTAATTGTGTGATGGAAAACATCGGTTAATGTTAATTTCTGCAATGTTTCACATTCACAGGTAAATGAGATGTTATTTTGTGTAATTGGCCTCTGTATGCTTCATTTCTTCTGTAGGTGCAGGGTACAATATGATGTTATGATGGATGTGTGTCTCCTGAAACTTTATTGCAAAGGCAAATAATGTATATTGTTGACCAAGGAACTGGTCCTGTCAGGGATCGAGTATGCAGCCTGCAGCCCTGGCATGTGGTGGTTCCTATTTGGTAGTCGAGCTGAAGGAGTGTTGAATCAAAGTGTCCCAGGTGTCCCTGCCTCTCTAGAGGTTACCCAGGTCAGTGTCCATGCCCTCAGTGTTCTCCTCACCATGCTCGTCCTCGGACTCACTACTGGACTCATCATCTGTTACCTGTGCACCTGCATCAAGATCCTCTACCTCCACTGCGTCCCCCCTTTCCAGTGCCAGATTGTGGAGAGTGCAGCATGCAACCACACTTTCAGTGACACACGATCTGGGGGGTATTGGAGTGCACCCCCTGAACAGTCCAGACATCGGAAGCTCATCTTGAGAAGACCTACGTTTCTCTCTACCACCGCCCTTGTGGAGGCATGGTTCCTATTGTACTACTGCTTGGCCTCTGTTCTTGGATGGCGGAGCGGTGTCATGAGCCAACTATTGAGGGATTAGCGCTTGTCACCCAGCAGCCATCCATCCAGTCGGGCTGGAGCACTGAAGAGCCTCGGCACCTGGGAATGCCTCAGCGTGTAAGCGTTATGGGAGCTGCCTTGGTACCTTGCACACACTAGCAGAATCTGCATCCTACGGTCACACACGATCTGCACATTCATGGAGTAGAAGCCCTTCCTGTTGATGAAGGCACCAGGCTCACCCGCTAGCATCTTGATGGCCACATGTGTGCAGTCGATTGCACCCTGGACACGGGGGAAGCCCAGCAATCACTGCAAAGCCTCTGGCTCGCTGTGTCTGGCTGGCCTCGTCCGTATGGTAAAGAATGAAAGCCAATGCATGGCTGAACAGGGCTCCTGTCACGAGTTTCACGCAACTGTGTACAGCCGATTGGGACACTCCACAAAGATCCCCCACTGAGCCCTGGAAAGAGCTGGAGGAATAGATGTTGAGGGCCACTGTGACCTTCAGCGCCACTAAAAATCGCACGGGTACATGAAGTCGGAGACAACTGGTGTGCCAAGGGCCTTAACTGGCCTCTTAATTAATGGCGGGTGCGCCTCCGTCTCCATCGTGCGCCCACCTAGCGAAATATTGAGTGTGCGCGTTGATGTCAGCACCCTCGGCCGAAGTCAATGCGCATTATTTAAAGCTTGAGTGGGTCGGGCAGCGCCCGCCTGCCCAGCTAAAAATTCTGCTCCTGGTTCTTCCATGAGATCTATTTCACGATTTCTCCCTTTGTGTTTAAAATACTGTCTCAGCAGTGCCACCTCATGTGACCATAGCAGTGGCAGAAAAAGCATTTGACTTGTTTGAATTGTCGACCGCCCACTGGATGCATATCTCTTATTCATTTTGTGGGTTTTCACTGTGGTACTGCTGTTTTTTTACTGATCTGTACATGGGGGGTGTTTCCTGCCTTTCTGTGAGGTCCAATGTTTTCGTCCCTTTTGTTGCCAGTCTTCCCGCCCTACCAGATGGACGGTGCCAGTTTGTGCATCTCTTTTAACTTCCGAATTTCTAACAGCACTCTCCATGGCTGTGGCTAATTCTAATGCCTTACTGAAGTCTAGGTTATCTTTGGATAGCAAACGCCTTTGAGTAGTATCAACTCCAATCCTGCATATCAGTTGGTCTCTCAACATATCACTAATGAGCGTTCCAAATTTGCAATGTTCAGTTAATGCCTTTAAAATGGCAACATAGTCAGCTATTGTCTCCCCTGGAAGCCTGTTCCTTGAATTGAACTTGAAGCACTGCTTAGCGACTGAAGGCTTTGGTCTCAGGTGGTTATGTACAATTTTTATTAACTCGTTGAAGGCTTTGAATTGGGGGTGTTAGGTGAAGTGAGGCTGCGGATCAGCCCATATGTTTTGCTCCCACATGTGGACGAAAGAATCACCCTCTTATTTTCCACCCCCATGATGTTGTTAGCGGTAGAAAAGAATGCTAGATGTTCGACATACTGAGACCAGCCATCTGAAATGGGTCGAATAGATCGACACTCCCAAACTGCGGCATCATGAACGACTGCAAGGCGACTGCACTTCTGATGGGCTTTCCAGTTAATGATGAATTCAGGTGTTTGGCTTACCACGACTTTCTTGACTGCCGTCGATCGATTCATGTTTTGCCTTCCGCAGAGTTGCCCTCTCGCTGGGGTCTCTTATAGTTTTCTGTCCATAGCCATTTTTCTTAATGTAGCTCTTTAAATGTATTGTCGCTTTAAGAGCAGTCACGTTTTTTTTTTACTCCATCTCTGCAGCTGTCAGCTTTCCTGTGCTGGGTTTCATAGTCTTATTGAGTTTTGGTGGGATCCTGCGATTGCAATTCTGCAGGGTTTATTTTCTTTTCTCTTTCTTTTCAGATTTAAAACTGCAGATTTAAAATTTCTGCTCTGATTGCTGTCTATTTTATAAATTAAGTATAGATTCTCTTTCTAATGTTTTGCTTACCCGTCTTGTGGTTTCTCACTCAGGGGTCTTACAATTTTTCAACTCTGTCGCCAGTTTTATGTCTTAGGTCCATGAGTTCACTAGTTGAGTAAACTCGAATTGCAACCCCCCCTAATATATACTTGCAAGTTGATGCTTGCTATCAATAACAGAGAGAGACCGACATAAGAACAAGCTATGATTGTTTATTTCAACAGAAGGCAGGGCACTAAATCCTTTTGTGCTCCCACAACCACCTCCAGCTCTAGACTTACAGTTAACCAGTTGCCTGCGCAGTACAGTGATTGGTCAGTACTGTCACGTGGTTATTCCACTTGCATTGTCTTAAAGGTACATGGTACTCCACTTTACCACACTAACCCATAACCAGAACTCATACCTGGATTTTTCAGTTTGTATGGCTTAGCGTTACACCATGTAATGCCTTTGCCCATGTTTTTAATTTTGCTTTCATAATTTCCAAAATAATGTGTGCCATAACAACTTCCTTGTTCATGAGCATCACATTACCTAACTTCAAACGTAACATATATTTTGTAGCCAAAGTCCAGCAACCTTATATTAGAAAAAAGTAGTAGAGACCAAATTAGAGAAATTTTTGCAATTCCTCAGGCTCTAAGGCAGACTGGAAAGTTAAAAAGAAACAAGGTGAAGGAAGAAAATGATGTGGGACTTGGACATGCCTTATTTCTACCCAGAGAAGGACCAGACAAGACTTTCAAATAGGACCTGAGTTGGTGGAATTATCTCCGACCCCACATGAATCAATGGAGATCGAGCCCATGGCACAAAATCCCATGCTGGAATCCCAGTGGTCCCATCTCTTTCTCACACAGTGATCTGAATGCCAGGATAAATCATTACTTTTTTCAGGTTGCTCCTTTTAAAATGTTTTGGGGTTGGTGTGCTGGGGCGGGGCAGTGAATCTGTCAGATAGTGTTAACTTTTGGAGGGCAACCACCAGCTGCATTCTTAAGCTGTTGTCTGGCGTCTTGTCTTCTGCCCTCTGCTCTCAACAGTGCGGGCTCCCAAGGTACTGGCGAAAAGAATGTAAAATAAATGACATTCCCTGACCCTGGATATACCATTATTCAGGAATAGAAGTAAATGGCAGAGTAGAATTTGGCTATGTGCAAGATTTGTCAAATCTGAGGATTTTCCAGTCCGGAATACTTAAAACTAGAGAAAAATTAATGTAGTCATATATATTAATGCTATGTTATTGCCCATATTGAAAGCTGAAATTGCCTATTTAGAGTAACTGATAATGGTCACTCACTCAGTGGTAATTGTGCTTTTAAATTTTCCTTTGTAAGCTATCTTTGTGATTTCAGATTTTTGGGAGAGAGGGAACAAGAAATTGTTGACTGAATAAGATGCAAGAGAAGTCAAACCAACATAACTATTGTACTTTAGAAAAGCTCAGAGAGCTGGGTGAAACACCAGTATGTTCCTAACAGCTTTTCAATTATGTAATTGTGCTCTATTTACCCTGGAGTCTCACAATCCAATATTGGAAAAAGATTTATAAATGCTGCTAGGCCCGACGCAACCAGAGACAATATAAAATTGAATCCTAGCAGGCACACTTCACTATGAGAATTTGTAACCCTGCAGTTATTACGATGAAATGGAGCTCCTAGAAGGAGATACTATCAGGTTAGACCACTTGATTGATAGAGACGGGGCTAGAAATACCTCTTTAGAAACATTTTTGATCCAATATTATATGGCGTTTAAGAGGGACTTATGAAACTGATAGTGAGACATTAATTTGACATCCCCACTACATGAAAGAATAATTGTCTATTTTGAAAACCTTAACTCTGGAACTGTGGAATGTTATTGTCATTTGATTCAGCAGCATTCCCTCTGCCTAAACAAACTGCAACACAATTTTAAGCTTTGATTTTGTTTCCTTTTGCGAAAAGTGATAAGTTTTACTCTTCCAGCCGTTCATTGTATTTCAAATGTTTCGGATTGCAGGGAAAATCAAACTGAGTAAGTGTTTTTAAAATATGTTTTGTGGCCTTAACTATTCACCGTATTTATTAACAGCTTAAAGGATGGGATAGAAAGCTGCAAAGACAAGTTTGCTGATGCCACAAAATTAGGCAGCATTGTAAGAAGTATAGATGGAAGCAGAAAGTTACCAACTGATAGATTAAGTGAATAGGCAAAACTGTGGCAATGGATTTCAATGTAGGCAAATGTGAGGTCATCCACTTTGAACCTAAAAAGAACAGGCTACTTTCCAAGTGGCGAAAAGTTAGAAACAGTGGAAGTGCAAAGAGACTTGGGAGTCCACGCACATAGATAATTAAATTGTCATAAATAGTTACAGAAAATAATCAAAAAGGCTAATGGAATTTATATCTAGAGGATTAAAATACAAGGGGGTAGAAGTCATGCTTTAGCTATGCAAAGCCCTGGTTAGACCACACCTGGAGCAATTCTGGCCACCACACCACCACACCTTCAGAGGGATATCTTGGCCTTAGGAGGAATGCAGCGAATGTTACCAGAATAATACCTGGGTTCTAAAGGTTAAATTAACAGGAGTGATTAGACTAACTAGGGTTGTGTTTCATTGAATTTAGAAGGTGAAGGACTGGCTTGATCAAAGTTTTCAAGATATTATGGGAGACAGAAAGGGTAGATAGAGAAAAACTATTTTCATTGGTTGGGAATTCTCAGACTAGAGGGCATAATCTAAAAATTAAGGTCAGATCTTTCAGGAGTGAAATTAGGAAACTTGCTACGCATGAAGGGTGGTGGAACTTCGGAACTTTCTTCCACAAATGGCAATTGCCGCTAGATTAATTGTTAATTTGAAATCTGAGACAGATATTTTTTGTGAACCAAAGATATTAAGGAATATGTAGCAAAAGTCTATATGAATATGTAATTAAGTCATGATCTCATCGAACATTGGAATAGGCTCAAGGAGCTAAATGGTTTGCTCCTCTTCCTTTGTTTCTGTGCGATCCCACTGATTCTATATTCATGATTTCCACACAGAAGAACTCACTGAGGTTCAGAATGTTACATCTACAAGATGAACTGGCTAGGTTTGCTAACCTGAAATATTAACCTAGAAATTCAGTGGTGCTACACGCATTTAACAAAGATGAAACATTTACAAAAGCCTCCAAAGTAGCAGGGCGGTGAGTATTACTACTTGCCTTGTTGGAAGTGTACTGCCTGCTATATTGGGATAAGCATCAAAAAAAGTGTCTGGCCCTGCTGGTTCCAGATTACTTGGAATTGCTGCTGACCAGAATCAATTTTCCATCCCCCTCCAACCCCCTCCAAACCACCACAAACCACAAATCGCTCATCCCCCCAACTCTGTTCTCCCCGTCTCTTGTCCGGGGTTTAACTGAGAGCTGCAGCAGCAAGGCAGGCAAACCAATATTGTGCGCCTCCACTGGCAGAGCTGCTATTGGGGGCACAAGGGTATGGGCAGCTCATCCTGAATATTTAGATGCTATCACTGACCACTATCTTTGGGTGCAGGGATCATTCCAATTGGTGCTTTACAAATAGCTCAAAGGAAGTCCTAGGTATAGGCCGGAATTTTCTGCTCCAGTTGGCGGCGGGAGTCATAGTGGGCGGGGCAGGGGTGGGAGGAGGAAAATTCGGCGGGAGGGGCAGAAATCAGATTCACGCTGGCATGAAATCACAGCTGGATCACCCACTGGTTTTCGCCAAAGTGGATCGTAAATCCCACTGAAGGCTGGCATGAACCCGATTTGTATCTCGCTATTAGGATGAAAGGAAGGCCTGACTGGAATCGTCCCTCCCCCCCATGCTCGATTTACCATTATGCCGGCAGGAGCTAGGGCTTCTGTTACAGCCTTGCTCAAACCTTAGACATCCGGGCAGAAGAAGATGCCAGAAACCTACAGCTACCAGACCTTGATGGAACACATGCGTCGCATGCTGGGTGGATCCTCAAGCGCATGACACTGCCATGGAGCAGCTCTTGCAAGGTGGGAGGTCTCCATGCAGCAGCTTCGACTTCGCTGGGGCTTTGGAACTTCATGGACTTCACCATGGACTCGCTCAATCTTCCATGGCTTCCGCTGATTCTTCGGATTTGCTTCAGAACTTCGTCATCGGCTGGTACAGATGATCAGTGAGGCGGAGGGATGGTGAGAGGAAGGTCTAGGTGTGAGTGGGAGAAGAAGGTGCACCAGGGTCGGGTGGGGGGGGGGGAGTGGGGATGAAGCTGTAGTTGGGGGGAAGTGATGTTGGAGGAGGGGGTCGAGGCAAAGGTGTCAGGGCAGGGTGAGGTTGGGGGAGGAGGAGGTTGTCCAGGGCAGGGAGGCAGTATGGGGATAGGAAGGAGTACAAGGGGAGGAGGGAGACTGGAGAAGGGGAAGGCTATTGGGGTGGAATGGTGCAAGTGGGGAGGTAGGTGTAAGAGGGGAGCAAAGTGTAAGGGAATAAATTCAGAAGGGTGAAGGTGTCCAGGGGGAGGGTGGAGTATGGGGGAGGAAGGAGTAAGGATGGAGAAACGGGTAAGGGGGGAGGAGTGTTGGGGAGGTGTGGAATGTCCAGGTGAACGTGCAAGGGAGGGGTCTGTGGAGTCAATGACTGCCACCTGGGGAGCAAACTGAGACACGGTGGGAGGGAATGGTTAGAGCAACAAGGCCAGAGGGAGCTGGTAGGTTAGGAGGGTGAGGGTGCGACAGTATCGGCAGAAGGGACAGCGAGGGCAGTTGGTGGGGACACAAAGATAAACATGGACATGGGGAGTAGGAAGGAGGAGGTCAGGGAGGTCAATGTTGATGAGGTGGAATTTTCAGAAAGGTAGGGAACGTGCACGTTCACCTGGACAGCCTGGAATGACAAGGGTCCGGTGTGGAGGGTTAAGGTGGGGAGGTTGAAGACTATGCCAGTGGGGTGTATGGCTATGGGGGAAAGGGCATGGGTGACTGGAGGAGGGGAAAGGATGGGGGAGCTCATGAGGAACTTGACTACTATCATCTTTTCAAAGTCGAAAGTGAGCACAGCCTTGTGTTGGACGGGCACAGGTGCTGCATGGGAGTGCACTCAGTGGGTGGGCAGCGATGCAGGTCAGCTCAGATGGACAACTGAAAGGGAGCTCCAGCAGGCAACATTGGAAATGCTCTGGACAGCGGGATGAGTGTGCTGGCCCTGTTGAATTTGGCATGTGTGCTCTGGAGATCCAAGGCTTGGGGACCCTGGCTTGCTTTGGCTGTCCTCCTGTGGGCCAGCTGCTCCCATTGCGATGACAGAGGACGAGGTTGAGGGGGGTCACAGGCAAAGGGGATTCAGAGGGAACAAACAGCTTCTGAGATTCCTGAGTGGATGACCCAGGGGTGTCCAGTTCCTGCTCCTCCTCCCTTGGGGTCCCTGAGGGCCCTGCTGAGTCCTTGAGGGGAAGCAGCACTCTGAAGGGATGATGCGGTGCCCCATTTCCCCATCACATTGTCACTGTAGGAACTCACCCATGGCTACTGCGATGCAGTGCAGGTTTGAGCGCATATTCGCTTTCTGCTGGACTGGAGTCTCAATGGCGTCCACCATCCTTCCCATGGAGACTTCCATGTGCACACATGTGGGCACCACTTCATCAGAGAGCAGGTGCACCCACTCCTCCAATTTGCGAGCCACTCTGTTGAGGGCCACCAACAGCTCAGCGTGATGTTCCCCCGCCGTTTGCTAACTCTCCACAATAAATTAGAAGGCTGAATCCAGAGGTTCATCATCTGACTCAGGCCTCACAGATGCCTCTTCCCCAGCAGTCCTCCGAGTGCCAGGGAGCTCAGCCGAACTTGCCTCCTCCTGCTACGGACACATGTCCGTGTGATGACCACCAGACTGTGAACCTGTGAACCTGAGCCTGCTGTAGATCTAGGTCCCACCAAGGTATGTTTGCATTGGTGGAGGGTGTGGGTAAGCTCTGTGATGTGTCATCCAGGCTGCTTACTTCCAGCTCTTCAATGGAGGAGATAAGCTCTTTGCTGGAGGTGAGAGCCTGGATGGAGCTAAGGGACTGGCTGAGGGTATCAGCCACTTGGCAGAGCTCCCTGTGAACCAAAATAGACATAATTAATGCATGGCCGCAGAGTCAAAAGCAGGAGAGAGAGCACTCACAGTTGTATTGAGAGAGGGATGTTGGGGTGCAGAATCCTCATGAGGGTGTTCATCATCTACCTCACCATCGCCGCAGGCACAGTCAATGTCCTCACTAGTCAGTGCGATGGCACACTCCTCAAGGCACGAGAGGGACCTAATGTCAGTCACTCCACCCCCAGTCTGGGACCTTTCCCTCCTGTTGTGAGCCAGCTTCTTCCTCATGAAAACAGATGGAGAGAGTGAGAGCAGGAATAATGCCATGGCAGCTGAAAGGACGCGTGGAATGTTTGTTGGTGAGCAGAGCCATGGACGGGATGAGGATGCGAGCTCCAGGTGATATGAGCCTGATGGAAATGTGAGGGTGTGTGTGAGAGTTAGTGGTGTTGTCCCTTGAGGTGTGAGATCCCTGTGGATATCTGATGGGTTTGTGAGTGTGTGAGTTGAGAGTGATGAGGGGTAGATGAACAGATGAGAAGATTCATCCCCTTCCTGCACTGGATGGCTGACCTCCTCTGTGCTCTGTTGGCACTGACCACTACTGGTATCGCCTCCAAGCCAGATTGGTGACTCCGGTGGACCACCTACAGCCAGGGTGGGGTAGAGGAATTCACCGCAGCCATCCAGCAGGTGCCCCAGGTAGGCATCACTAAATTTGAGAGCTGCCTTCACCTTTGCTTTACAGGCCATCTGTCGCCTGGAGCAGTCCTTGTCTGTAGACATGAAGTAGGCTGCGCTCAGAGGGAGGAAGTGCTGAGATCATAGCATGGCGGGCAAATCTGAGCTTGCCGCCAGCGATCCGGTCTGTTTCCCATGAATTCATTATTAATGAGGTGGGACACGCTGGGAAACAGACGATATGGTGCCAAAATCCGCTATTGCGGCTGGTGGATATAATGTCGTTTTTCATGCCCATTACCATTCTGATTCCGCCCGTAGTGCTTTCCTTATCCACTACAGATAAATATTACATGGGCATACATAAATTTCTAAGCAAAATGGGGAGAAGGGCTTAATTGTCCATCAACCTTTTTGAATCTGAGGTGGAGACACATGTGAAGTTTCAGTTTATTCTTTTGCTATTAGCATCTTTCATTCTTTACAAACTATGGGCCTGTCGGGCGGGCGGGCCCGACCCAATCTCCAGCGGGTGGGGAGCCGATCTCCGCCGGAGAAGCGGGACTCGCTGCCAATTTAAGTGGGCGGGCCAATTAAGGCCCACCCAGCGTGACGCCCAGCGGGAAGTGCTATGCGCTTCCTGTGCAGACGGGGGGAAGGGGATTCTCCAAAAGCGAGAGTGGACTCTTTCATGCATGTGCACGAAAGAGCGCACATCTCCCTGAGTCTAAGTGCTGCCTCAGGGAGATCGCTTACGCTTGTACAAACATTAAAAATAGAAAAATGAAAAAATCCTTAACATGTACCCCTCATGTGACAATGTCACATGAGATGGGACATGTTAATAAATTTCACTCAAACTTTATTAAAGTTTTTTAAACCCTACATGAAACCTCATCTCGCCGGTGGATGAGTTTTCATGTTTTTTCTATTTGCCACCGGGGCTCCTGGCCTGCCCGCCAACATTAAGGTTGGACGGGCAGGTCCTTTAATTGTTTTAATTACCCTGTCAATGGCCTCAATTGGCCTTTGACAGGTTGGCAGGTGCACAGCTGATATTGCTGCAGGCCCATCTTCCTGAAAATTTAAATGGGACGGGATGACATCGGGTGAACCCTGGTCCCAGCCCCCTGCTTGCTGATGGCACAATTCAGCCCTATATCTACAATAGTTTAATTATATTTAGGCGGACTCATTTCATAAGACAATTAAACTCAGGTCTTTTATTCATAATCTCAATAGCATTAACTTACATTTTATACAGTGCCTTTAATGGGGAACAAATTAAGGCACTTGACTAATGGCACATTCTTTCTAGCAATTGCTGTTTATATAAAGAATCATTTTTAAGTTCTCAGTATGAACTGCAAAATGAGGCTTTGCAGTAACCATTTAAAATACATAATAATATAGAATCCAACTTTGAAATGTTATTTATGACGTCAATAATATTCTGTAGAGAGCTTTTTGAAATGAACAGCTTTGTTTCCAGAAAAATTACCTCAGAAAATTTTGAAGTGTTCACGCTTTTCAGTATTAAGGGGAAGTGAGACCAGCAATGTCAGGCATGCTCTGTCAAAAAGAATATAAGAGCATAAGAAAAAGGAGCACGAGTAGGGCATTTGGCCCCTCGCGCCTTCTCCACCATTCAAGAAGGTCATGGATGATCTGATTGTGGCCTTAACTCCGCTTTCCTGTCAACCTTCATAACCCTTGATTTTCTTGTCCATTAAAAATCTGTCTAAATGTGGTATTATTGGTTTTATGTAATGTGTAGTATACCTTTAAGAAGGATGTTATAAAGGAAGATCACATGATCTTATGTAACGAATAGAGGAGTAGCGCCGGCTACCTCTGTAGTGAGTAGCCTGAGTTAGTAGGCAGAAGTATGGAGGCAGGGTTTGAGTTGAAAGCACACAAGTGTAGTTGCTGAGTACCTTTGTAGATAAGCAGAATATGTTTCACCTAAGATCTGTTAACTCGGCCATCCCAAAACAAGTGTGCAACCTGGATCCATAAGTCTCAACAAACTGGTGACCAGGATCCAACACTAACTAAGCCTTGAATATATTCAGTGATCACTGCTCTCTGGGGTAGAGAAGAAATTCCTCATCTCCTTCTTAATTGGGAGACCCCCTATTTTGAAACAGTGCTAGATCCTCCCACAGTGGTCATTTTTGTGGTCAATCTTCAAACAGTTACATTAACAGCCATCAACGCAGGTACTAGTAATTGTGGCTTGCTGGCCTGAACCTCTTCAGCTAATGGTAGTGAGTCTGAGGAAGCTGTATGAAAGTAGAGCTTAGGCTTCTTACCTAGGCTCAGGCTCTCAATGGAAATTACTGTTCAGGAATTTCAGACACTAGCTGCAATTGTACAGTTTAATCATTTGTTTGTAAATTTTGTAACTTTTTGATGTTTTTATTACATTGCAAACTTTACTTCTAGTAATACATGCTCATCTTAGTAGAGAAATCATGATTTTGGGCTCAAAGAATCTGTAATTATTGGCACGATTAGACGCATGTGAACAAAGCAAATTTTGCTCCTTTGCGCAACACATTATGAATGTGCCTATGGGTGAACCATGGGCAAATTTTCCCACAGGCAATCTGTGCAGACTGTTAATATTATTAAAAAGTGACTGTGTTTACCCAGGTGAGTTTTCCATCACAACTGTGGGCAGATGATAGATGAAATGTTGGTTTAAAATCAATCTCCTCTGCACTTGAAGAGTAGAGTAGGGTGTTATCATACAACACTGTCTGATTTTATGATAACGCTTGACCAACCTTATTGAATTATTTGAAGATGCAACAGAAAGGATGAACAGAGGTGATGCAGTAAGCATAATATTTTTGGGCTTTTCAAAAGGGGCCTTCGATAAGGCATTGCATAGAAAACACATAACTAAACTCAGAACATAAGGAGTCAGGGGTCAAGTGGCAGATTGGATAGCAACCTGGATAAAACAGGAAACATAGGGCTGGATTTTCACATTTTGGAGGCAAGAACGGGTGTGGATGCACATTGAAGATTGTGTGCCCGGAGGGCATCACTGGATCCAGTGCCTCCAAAACATGATTTTCAAAGGGAGGGTGGGAGGTAGCAAGCAGGAACCTGGGCTCCTCCAATTAACTGGTTGCTGAGCTCGTCAACAGGCCTTAAATTTTCAATTGGGTGCGGGGGAACACACAGTGTCTGAGACACGTCAGGGTGCAGCACAACACAGCGGAGGGCCATGAGATCTAATAGATACAATGGTCAACATGTTTAAGTAGCAGAAAATGATGCTCAGCTGTGCAACCAGTGGCCGTCATTGGTACTGCGATGCTCAAAAATTGAGCAATGAGTGATAGGACTCCTGAGAGGGACATGCGGCTGCTGGTTCCGCTTGGCAGGAGATGTTGGCAGCGGAAGTCCTGGTGAATGAACCACCAACAGCTGAGGGAGTTGAAATGAGAGCAGGCTCCTCTGACATTGGACAGAGTAGCAAGGAGGGGCCTCAGCAGATGGCCAGGAGGAGGCTAGAGGAGCACAGCAAGGGATTGCAAAGGGAAGAAGTCACTAACCAGAGTTGGTTACCTCCAGATGACAGAGCATCAGTTCCATGGGAGACTGCACCTATTCAAGCAGATGGTCCTGGATATTTGCATTCTGGTCCACAATGAGCTGATGTCTTGCAGCCACCATGGCAGTTCCCTACCTTCAGCCACCAAGTCATTGTAGTGCTGAGTTTTTACACTTCAGATCTTTCCACGGGTCAGCTGAGGACCAGGCTGGCATCTCACAGTCAGCAGCTCACCACACCATCAGGTGGGTCACGGATGCCCTATTCCAGAGGGGAATTGCATCTATTTTGAGCCAGCGCAGGTATAGAGGGCATTGGAGTTTGCTGCCATCTATGGATTCTCTCAGGTCCAAGGGAATCATTGATCACACCCATATAGCTATCAAGGCACCGACAGAGCAGCCAACCACATTCCTTAACAGCCAATGCTCCATTCACTGAATGTCCAGTTGGAAGTGCATCAAGCAGGCATGTGCCTAGGCAGCTGTCATGATTCCTTTATCCAGGCCCCAGGCATCCAACCTCTTTAGACCAACATCCAGGCTCTGTGGGTGGCTATTTGGTGATAAGGGTTATCCTCTGAAGAGGTGGCTCATGACACCAGTCCGGTATCCAGACATGGATGGAGAGAGACATTATAACCAGAGGCATCTACTAACATGAAACTGTATTGAACAGACCAGTGGTATCTTGAAGATGTGTTTCCATTGCCTTGACCACTCAGGTGATCCCCGGTCCCCCTCCCTCCACCCCAGTATGAGCCAACCAGGCTGCCTCATATTATAGTCATTTGCTACAGATTGCAAAATATGACTATATAAAGAGGATTGCGGCTGGATGAAGAGGAGGACCTGAAGTGCCTCTTTTCCTCACAGGTGGATGGGGAGGGGAAAGGAGAGGGAGAGGAGGACTAAGGAGGAGCTGCTGGGGAACCCAATGCCCAAGCATTAGAGAAAGACTGCCAAGGCCATCCCAGGCCTCACAGCGATCAGCAATTTGCCTAAGCAGCTCTCAGCCCTATGGCAGATGACAACAAAACACAATTTGCAGCAGAAAAAGACATTATCCAGCAAGCATTCACATCTGAATGACCCCATCGCCACTCAAATAGTCACACCAGGCCAATTAGGCCCTTTGCATTTTAAAATTCTGTCGCCTTACTGATGTTGATGCGAAGCAGGGTCAGGATCTGGAAATGTCCAGTCATTGGGTTCCCTAACCTGGGTTGAGTAGGTTTTAAAGATCGTTACACAGACTGGCAAAAGGTGGGAAGTGATGTTCCACAAAGGTCAGTGCTGGTGTTCAACATTTACATAAACAATTTGGACTTGGGAATTGGAAGTACAATTTAAAAATCTGTGGATGACACCAAATTCAGGTAAAGTAAATACAGAGAAGAAGTGTGACAATATACAGGAACATGTTAATATTCTTGCAGAATGGGTATATTATTGGCAAGTGGACTTCAATATAGAGAAATACATTTTGGTAGGATGAATAAGGAGGTCGCATCCTCCTTGGAAAATAATGTCTAAATGGTTCAGAGAAACAGAATAATCTGGGGCACAGATACTCATATCACAGAATGGAACACTCCCATAGTTGATCTTCCCCTCAACTTTCTGTTCTTTCAGCCTCCATCCTCATTTACACATAATACAGTCCTTCCTCCCCACAGCACTTCCAAGCTGCTCAGGCTTTCTATGCCTTAGCAAGGCGCCTGCTTTTCTTTCTCTTTCCTTCTGCATCCCTGTTGAGATAAAAGCTAGGCAGCGCATGTCCTGAGACTTTGCTTGCTCAAGTAGGCATTAAAGACAGGAGGATTCAGTTCCAGGTAAAGTTTATTTCCTACTTTATTGTTGTATTTTTGACCATCATTAAGTTAGTTTTGTAGAATATCCCTCAAGTGTTGGATTTTCCCCTGCAAATACATTTTTTCTTTGATCACTGCTGGTAATTACAACAATTCATAGCTCTTAAGTCAAACATAGCATACCTTTTTGCTGTGAGTGCCAATATCCATTTGATGATACTCCAGTGCAGCACTATGTTCCTGGTTCAGATCCCTACACAATCTATATTAAAGCACTATTTTAGCATCTCAGTGTGATTATCTGAGCCCCAGCTTGTAATTTGTGGTCTCCTATCACAACAGGAGGAGGTGTTTGGTGCAGTGGGTAGCGTCCCTGCCTCTAAGCTAGAACCTCTGGGTTCAAGTCCTACAATGGGACTTGATGGCCAGGAAGATGCATTCGTAATGTGGCCAAACAAATTGAGTATCAACCTGTAAATACTTCTGCTATATGCCAATGGTAGCTGGTAAGAGCAGGAAAAATTCCTGATCAGTGATGTGATGGAAAGAAATTGGAGCCTCTTTGGACACCATCACGATCCATACATCCAGGCTACAAAATTACATCTAAAAGTATATGTTGTCCTAGCAACTCAAACCTCTAGGAGGCCTCATTGGCTTGACAGCTGGTAGTGATCAGATTGGTGCCAACAACATGGGGTTCAATCTTCATTCTTGCTGGGGTGGATTTGGGACATCCCTACTCATGATGGAGACTGTGGTGCTATGGGTTGGACTGCCCTTTGGGCAGAGAACTGAAGAAGATTGGTGCTATAGTGCATGTAGCCCTAAATGAGATCATAACAAAATGCAATGTTTGAACCTGGCAATTTATTCAATTGGGATAAATTATTTTTGAAAAAATGAAAGAACACATTATTATTTCCTTAGCAATTCATTCCATGCCTCTTTCGTACAATCTGTCTTCCATCTCGAATGTCTTTGAAACCTTCAGTCACGTCTGAGGTATTCCTTATAATCACATCTCTGATATCTAAAGCTCTTGAGTCTTTACTCTTGTCTCTACGAGACTCATTCTCCTGAAGCCACTCACTGCCTTTTTCCTGATGCCTTGTATTACAAGTCAGGCTATTCTCTACAAAATCTAGTTTCTAAGGGCAATCCTGTGCTTCAGATAATACAAAATTTAAGTTTATGTGCAAAATATCTGAGCTAGCGTGGTGCAGCGTGAAAAATGAACCTTTTAACCATTAGGGTGTGCACCAGCAATAATATGGAACATTACTGTATATATGATCCCTCTAAGTTAATGGAAGGGCATCAAACTAACATACTGCACAGATCAGGCTAGAATGACTAATCAATACTGTACTTTGTAACACTTATAATTATACAGTAGCAAAAATAAGTCTGTGATTTGTTACACTGAAGGCAGAAGACTGTTAACTGCTATCGAAAATTACATTGTTTAAATTTTACCCATATTAATAAACAATCTTCTGCCTTCAATATAACAATATACTTTGTGTTTCGTAGTTCATTCTTTCCTTGGTGCCCTTGACTGAGTACCAGATGTGGACTTTTAGGCACCATGAGGTTCCATCTCACTGCTATGAGTGGAGCTGATGGTTGAAAGCAGAAGCTTCTATATTTATCAGCTTTGAAAGATTGACTCAGATACCCATCCCAAGTGATTCTCAATACTTCCATACAAACAAAACTGTGACAAGTCCAGCTGACAAGATACTTAGCTTTTTATCTGATTAATGGTCTGATCTGATTCCTTTGAAGCAAACTCACTTTCATTTTATGAGGAAATAAGAAGCCCTGTCAGGGGACAGACCATAAGTAACCAACATACAAGCAGTAACGGACATTCTCTTGAGTATAGGAGTCTGCTCCAGATAGCTTGCCCCTATTCTTAGTGAGCATTCTGATGTGGACAAGCATGTTTTCACTTTCCACCTTAACTAGTTCAAAACTCTATGCCGTTCAAATATACTGAAAATTTTATAGGGATGACCACATAGCTTCACCTTCACCCCAATAGGTATAACAGGTAGAATATATGTAATTTGAAACAGAGGAGAACCTACATTGGTCACATCTATCATACATTGTATTATCTATCTATTGCTGACTGTCATGCCTTTTCAATATGGTGCACTGGATGACCTGAACTTTATGAAGGTGGAGGATGGGAGGCCAGCCAGGTGACCATTGGAAGAATTGGAGCACAAGGGAGAGTAGTTGTTGGGTTGAGGTAGGGTTCGAGATGCACTATGTTACAGAGCTGGAACCTGGCAGTCTTTGTGATGGAGAAGATATGGGGTCAATGGTCTGTTCTTATTGAACAGGACAGTGAAGTTATGCACGGTCTGGTTCAGCCTGATATGATGGTTGGGATAATGGATGGAGACTGTGGGGAGGGTGTGCGGTGAGTTGATGATTTCTGAATTCCCAATATTTAGCTGCAAGAAGTTACAACTCATCCATGATATTATGCTGGATTAATGGCCTGACAACACAGAGGCAATAAAGAAAGTCAAGAGAGGTGATACAGAGGTAGAGTTAGAGGTAGAGCACACATGTGAAAACTGACCTCATTACTGTAGATCAGGTCACCAAAGACACCAAGGATGAATCCTTAGGGGCCTCAAGTCATAATAATGTAGGGGTTGGAAGCAAAGCCATTGATTAAGAAGCTGTATCTACAATCAGATAGATAACAATGGAACTTAATCAAGGCATTCGCATGGAAAACAACATCAGATAAAAGATGGAGAATGGGGCAATCAACTCTGTTGAAAGCTGCAGAGAAACCAAGGACTTTAAGAAGGCTCAAAGCACCACAGTCACAAAGAATGTAATTGGTTTGGAATATGTTGTTGCTGTGAGGCAAGTGGAGACCTGATTGGAGAGAATTAGACAAGGTGTTGTTGGAGACATTGAAGATGAAAGGAGATTAAAAGCAGAGTGGCAATTTACAAGGTTAAAGATCTTGAGGTTGGGTTTTTGAAGAGGCTAATGATTTGAAAGGAAAGGGGAAGATGCCTGAGGAGAGGGGATCACTTAGGATAGCAGCCGGCATGGACATCAGATAGGAAAGGAAGTTAATAGGCATTGGGTAAAGAGAATAGAGAATAGGTCTCCCAGGTGAAATAAGCTTGAAGAGGGTAGGGTTTTGTGAGGGATTGAGCAGAAGTCGTAGGAAAAATGGGAGAGAAAACTGAGAGTGCCAATGATTTTATGTAGTCACATGAACAGAGCTGGAGGTCTTTTTCCATTCTGCAATTTTCCTTAGAAAATAATATCTTCATAATTTCCTTCCTTTCTATTTCATATTTTAAAATATATTTTTTGTTACAGATATTTTATTATGTAGATTATTATATATAGCTTCACATATGCAACATTAAAATAAAAATGTGAAATAATATGTACCAATATATATCCCCCTTTTTTACAAGCAAAAAGAACTTAAGCCTAACAACGCAGTAAGTATGTTGAATACAAGCCTTAGATGGAAAACATTTCTAGAATCCCTGCGGATTACTACTGCATAGGTAAATGCTTATACTCTTACTAGAAAAAAGGAAATAAGTTCTTTAAAAGATCGTGTTTCTCATAAACAATCAAATATTTTGGTTTTTGAAATATTTGTCAAAGCAACTGATATTTGTAGCAGGATTTGAGCCTACAGCCCTGAATAAAATAAGTGTGTTATTCTCCTTGGAATATTCTTCTCACTGATCTGTTTAATATTCAAATGTCACAGCTCCCTGCATTGTGATACCTGGGTCATTAATCTCACTATACAGTCGAGTGTGTTGTTCTCTATATCTGCATTTCAAGTGCATGATATAAGTGTTTCACTAGGCAGAAGTACTGTTTCAAAATTGTCTCTCTGTGTGCTGCAAAATATCCAACTGTCCAGACAAGTCACGTTTTGATGGAAGCAATAGTCTGATGGTAGAAAATAAGCTAAGGGCATTATTATAAAAATGTATTTAGGAATCCTGTTAAGTTCATGCTTATCTGAATCATATTAACACTTTTTCCAGTGTTGTCCAAAAATTATTTGAAAACATAATTGTCCAGCATGTTCTTTGCACAACCCCACTCTTTTTATTTGAGCCTCCGCCTCTGAATGCTACTACACAAAGTAAAATGCACTGATGTGTGGATAGTCATGAGGCAACTGACTATTGGCCAATTCATTGCCTGACAGAGGAGTGCCTGGAATACCAGGCTTTTTATTTTTGTGATTATTGTATACATAGGGGCTAATCCCTGTCCAAACAATTTTTCTTATAATGTTCCGGTGAAAAATCTTGGGACATTTCATTACATTTAAGGCACTATATAGATATAAGCTTTTGCTATCCTTGCTCTTAAGAGATGCTCGTGACTAGGTCCTTCATTGTTTCCACAAAGACAAAGCTACTTCAATCACGTTTCTTTATATTTTCAAAGTCTTTTTTTTCACTTATTCTTTCATGGGATTTGGGCATCGCTGAAAAGGCCAGTGTTTGTTGCCCATCCCTAATTGCCCTTGAACTGAGTGGCTTGCTACAGCCATATTACTGTGGGTCTGGAGTCACATGTAGGCCAGACCAGATAAGGACAGAAGATTTCCTTCCCTAAAGGACATTAGTGAACCAGATGGGTTTTTACAACAATTTCACTGTCGCTATTAGTGATGAATAGTTTTCAATTCCAGATTTTTTATTAATTAGATATAAATTTCACTAGTTGCTGTAGTGAGATTTGAACCCGTGTACTAGAGTGTTAGCCTAGGCCTCTGGATTATTATTCTAGTGAACTCCCACTATGCCACCATCTTCCCAACTTGTAAAAGTCAGGCCACAAACTTCAGGAAAGTCCTGTTGGAATGAAATCCACCTTGGGCAGTAGAGTAAAAAAACAAGTGATAACGCATCAACCAATCACGAAAACTTTTGCTCTATAATACTGGATCCTTTTTTTTCTTGAAAGGCCAGCATTTGTTGCCCATCCTTAATTGCTCTTGAACTGACCTTGCTAGATCATTGACAGAGGGCAGTTAGCATCTACATCCAGAGTCACATGTAGGCCACACGAGGTAAGGATCCTTCCCTAAAAGGGGACTAGTGAACCAGTTGGGTTTTTACACAAATCAAAGATAGCTTCATGATCATCATTACTGAGACTAGCTTTATATTCCAGATTTATTAATTGAATTCAATTTCCACCAGCTGTTGTAGTGGGATTTGAACCTATGTCCCCAGATAATTAGTTTGAGCCTCTGGATTATTAGTCCATTGACAGCACCACTACACCACCATCTCCACCAGCATACTCTGTAAGAATGCTTTCCTGCCTTCTGCCCCAAGAAAGGGTAAAAGGGCTTACAGCTATAAAGCAAATATCTTGCTGTGTTATGGGACAGCATTGTTAGCAATTCACCTCTCTTGCTAACATAAGAATCTTGCATCTCCTGTTTCACTATGCCAGAATATCACCATTCAAGCCTTTATAAACTCAGTTGAAGATCACCTTCAGAGTAATATCAGGGCATTATTTACTGGAACCTGGAATGACCTGGTGCAGCAGATCTTGGTTAGGAGCTCTATAGTTTTGAAGTCTTCTCTCAATAAATAAAGTCAGGCATGAATAGAAAAACTTGGACATAAAGTCACCATATTATTTTGCTTATTAACTTGAATAAAACCATATTCTACAGTTTAATATTAAGTTACATCTTTACAAACATTAATGTTTCACTAATCTATGAAATAATGGGTTTAATTTTCATCTTCATCATCTGGAAGATAATCATCTGTTTGTTGTAGAACCCATAATTTCAAGTGATAATATCAGGCGGGATCTACAACAGGCGGACAATCTGTTCCACCAGATTATCATGCAGATACTGATGGTGAAAGCTACCACCAATATCTTAGCTTTAATTGAATAGTATTGTGAATTAGTTACCTTAACCAGGTATGAACTCGTGGGTGTTATTAGGGGCAGCCTTTCGGTGGTAGCCTGTCCAGTGGCCATGCTTTCTGGTTTGACATTCAAAGAAAACAATTGCATTATATGGCATCACATCATGACATGAACATGTCCCAAAGCATTTCGCAACCAGTCCATTTTGAAATGCAGTCACTATTGTTATGTAGGCAAATTCGGCACATAGTTTTGGCTAACACGGTCCCACAAGCAGCACAATGATGAATAACTAGATAAACTGAAGGGTCATGAGCGCTCAAAACGTCAACTTTGTTCTTCTCTGCCGATGCTGCCAGACCTGCTGAGTTTTTCCAGGTAATTCTGTTTTTGTTTTGGATTTCCAGCATCTGCAGTTTTTTGTTTTTATATATATATTGGATAAACTATTTGTTTTGGTAGTGCTGATCATGAGAAGAATGTTGGCTGGGACACCAGAAGAATAGCCTCTTTTTCTATGAATAATGCAATGCAATTTTTCATATCCACCTGAACAGATAAGCAGGGCTTTGGTTTAGCCTTTCACTTGAAGCACAGCACTTGAACAATGCAGCATTCCCTTAGTAATGCAGTGAAGTGTTGGCCTAGATTATGTGTGGAAACTTCCGACAGCGGGATTTACGATTCCGCTGAAGTCAATGGAGTTTAGAATGGCTCGTCACATTTTACGGCCCCATTCCCACCACGATGGGGCCTATGTGTTCAAATCTGTGAGAGGTTTAAATACGTAGCCTCCTGACTCAGAAACGAGAGAACTACCATCTGAGCCGAGTTCACACTTAGCACCTTTTAACTTTTTTTAACTAAGTCAAACCTCAGGGCTGGAATTTTATGGCCCCCTTGCGCAGTGGACGGGGCTGTAAAATGCAGCAAGCCATTACAAGCTAATTTGACTTAGGCGGGAACATAAAGTCCTGCTGCCGAAAAATTCCGCCCCAGATGCCTGGCACTTGATTGGCTGAAGAAAAGTCATTAATCATACCCATGGCCTGAATTCTACCCTTGGAGTGCGCCCGAAGTTGGCGCGGCCGAAAGCAGATCTAAAACCCACTCCCTGCCTAGTTCGTAGTGTGAGCACAATCTCACGCTGGGTGGCCAATTAAGGCCGGGTGTGTTTTCGTTGTGCCAGGGTGGGAACTCGTGAGGTGCCGGGCCCAATGGGGACCCAGCGGGATGTTCAAGAAATGAAGAGGCAGCTCCCTGAATGGCTGCCAGGAGTTGTGGGGGAGGCTGAGGGAGCTGTTTGGAAGCAATCCAACCCTGCCCTGGTGTGCAGTCATGGCCTCAGCACCTGGCGGTCATTTTTTAAAAATTCATTCATGTGATGTGGGCTTCGTTGGCTGGGCCAGCATGTATTGCCCATCCCTATTGCCCTTGAGAAGGTGCTGGTGAGCTGCCTTCTTGAACCGCTGCAGTCCATGTGGTGTAGGTACACCCACAATGCTGTTAGGAAGGGAGTTCCAGGATTTTAACCCAGCGATAGTGATGGAACGGTGATATATTTCCAAGTCAGGATGGTGAGTGACTTGGAGGGGAACTTCCAGGTGGTGATGTTCCCATCTACCTGCTGCCCTTGTCCTTCTAGACGGTAGTAGTCATGGGTTTGGAAGGTGCTGTCAGAGGAGTCTTGGTGAATTCCTGCAGTGCATCTTGGAGATGGTATACACTGCTGCTACTGTGAGTTAGTGATAGAGGGAGTGAATGTTTGTGGATGTGGTGCCAATCAAGTGGGCTGCTTTGTCCTGGACAGTGTCTAGCTTCCTCAGTGCTGTAGGAGCTGCACTCATCCAGGCAAGTGGGGAGTATTCCATCACACTCCTGACTTGTGCCTTGCAGCTGGTGGACAGGCTTTGGGGAGTCAGGAAGTGAGTTATTTGTCACACAGTTCCTAGCCTCTGACCTGCTCTTGTAGCCACAGTATTTATGTGGGTAGTCCAGTTCAGTTTCTAGTCAGTGGTAACCCCCAGGATGTTAATAGTGGGGGATTCAGTGATGGTAATACCATTGAACGTCAAGGATCAATGGTTGGATTCTCTCTAGTTGGAGATGGTCATTGCCTAACACTTGTGTGGCATGAATATTACTTGCCACTTGTCAGCCCAAACCTGGATATTGTCCAGGTCTTGCTGCATTTGGACATGGACTGTATCAGTATCTGAAGAGTTGTGAATGGTGCTGAACATTGTGCAATCGTCAGCGAACACCCCCACTTCTGACCTTATGATGGAAGGAAGGTCAGTGATGAAGTAGCTGAAGATGGTTGGGGCTAGGACACTACCCTGGGGAACTCCTGCAGTGATGTCATGGAAGGCTAGAGGCCAAGTTGGGCATTCTTCCCCGCCCACCGTTTCTCAGATGAGTGCTTGGGAGTTCTGGTCGAGGAGGTCAGTGCCAGGCCCATGAACAGCAAGAGAAGGCCACCCCACCTGACAAAGAAGGTCTGGACAGAGGTCATTGCCCAGGTCAGTGGGCATGATGAGGTTCGCCACATGTGGCTTCAGTGCCACAAAAGTTTCAATGATCTGCTGCATTCAGCAAGGGTAAGTGCAGAAATGGCATGGACCTGTGTGCAACGTTCAGGAGCCTAAGAGTGTGTATGCCAACTGGCACTTAAGCCTGCCCTGCCACAGCTGGGATGTCAGCACAACTAGCCTCAGTGCGTTGCAGGATGAGATGTGCCACATTGACATGGCCCACCTAATGCTTGAGTAGGAGGGTGGGGAGGGAATCAGGAAAGGATCTTCAGGGAGATGGAGCAATAATGAGGCTATTTTTCCCTGTCAGGAGAAGATCAGTCATAACGCTGTGGAGTGCCGCAGGAGGAGTGCCAAATCTGTACATCCTCACGAAGCACGAAAGAGGGGCACTGGAGCTGGAACGGCACCGGTCAGCTCACTCCTCCGGTCGTGGTGAGGCGGGGGCTTCAGATGAAGGTGAGAGTGCAGGTGACAGATGTGTGTGCGGTGGGTACTGGAAACATAACGGTCTCCTCTCATCAGAAACAGAGCTGTCATAGCCAGCGCGCCCATTGAAGCTCCAATGCAGATGGCACCATGCAGCAGGTCTCCACTGTCTCCTCAGCCTGTCTAGCATGCATAGTGACTATTACGATTAAATCTTTGGCCTTCCTCCCTCAGGCGCACCATCCACAGGGGCTGCCGGCGACCCCAGGGACCCCCCATTGAGCTCCGAGGAAGACATCGCACCTGCAGCAGTGTCACACCGCCTCTCAGAACCAGGTATCAATGCAAGTACTCACACATCGGTGGGCATTAGCTATTCGGCTCCACGGGTAATGGATAGTGGTGAGAGCACATCACACTCGCATGAGGTACTAGTAAAGGCAGAGAGGTCCCAGGGAGCTGACAGTGGGGTCACAGCGGCAGATCAGGACAATGCTGCATCCGACGCAGATGACGAGCCTCTGGAGTCCTCCATCTGGCGGCTGTCCAGCGGGACGCACAGGGAGAACTGGTGGAGATCCATGAGGGTCTGCGGAGCATGAGCTCTATGTTGACCCTGAACACTGAGCGCACAGCCTTCACCAGTGAGAGATGGATGAGGCACCTAATCTCCCTGTTAAGTCCCTGTCCATCAATGGTGAGCAGGGAGGTGCAAACCCACCTCACCCTGGCAGACAAGCTGCCTGTCGTCCCTATGGGCTTCTCTCAGGGTGCTCTGGATGAGGGCACCAGCTCCTCCGCCCCTCTGCCAGTGTCCACTGCATCTGATAACGACTGAGAAGTGCCCAGCCATTGGGCTGGATGCACCCTCCCAGGCAGAGCCTGCTCAGGCTCTAGCAGTCAGATGATGACTGCCAAGGTCACCAGGGCCACCAGGACAGCAGAGTCAGCAGGCTGCCTCCAAAACCACTGTCAGCGAATGGGGGGACACCCAGACGCAACACCCGCAGGGCGTGTCGCAGATGACATTTTTTGCATTAATTATTTTGACTTGTGTTAGGGATGGATGCTTTGTTTGTTCTTTGTTCATGTGAAGTAACAAACATTTATTTGGCTTAAATGGGCTGAGTTGGCAGGATGGTATGAATAGGTGCCAGATGCAGCACAGGCTTGTAAATGTATGGCGTTGTGTGATGCTCGCATACTGGATTGGGTTCTCATTTATTGATTGTTAGCAAAGGAGGCAGTGCCATTGGCTTGACAAGCATCAGTCCCTTGGATGCCTGGCAGAAGGTTCGCTGGATCAAAGCATCCCTGGTGTCTCTGCTGCCATGAGGGTTCCTGTCCTCTGCCTCGATGTCCTCACCCTGCACCTCCCCAGGATCTTCTTCGGAGCCATTGCTGAGTCATTCTCTGTGGCCTGTGGAGCTGCCTCACTTTCTTCAGCCTTCAGTGGGCCCCCATGACAGAGCCAGGCTGTGCAGGGTGCAACATATGACAACTGTGAGGGAGACACGCTCTGGAGGAGACTACAATGCTCCCCCTGACTGGTCCAGACATCTGAAGCTCATCTTCAGCAGCCCAATGGTCCCCTCCATCACTGCCCTTGTGGAGGCATGACTCCTGTTGTATCTCTCCCCAGCCTCAGTCCTTGCGTGATCGAGTGGGGTCATCAGTCCCTCATCTTGGGGTAGCCCTTGTCACCCAGGAGCCATCCATCCAGTTGTGCGGGAGCCACCAAGTGAGTGCCACAAGATGTAAGCATTGTGTGAGCTCCCAGGGTAACAGGCACAAACTTGGAGAATCTGTGTCCTGTGGTCACAGACGATCTGAACGTTCATTGAGTGGAAGCCCTTTCTGTTTACAAAAGCTCCCGGCTCACCTGCTGGCACCTTGATGGTACAATTAGTGTAATCTATTACACCTTGGATGCTGGGGAACCCAGCCAACACAGCGAAGCCTCATGCTGTCTCCGCCTGGATCGCCTCATCTGTCCGGAAGTGGATGAACGTGTGGACATGTCTAAAGATAGCATCAGTCATGAGCTTGACACAACTGTGTGTGCAGCTGATTGAGAAATGCCACACAGATCCCTGGAAAGAATCGGAGACAGAGAAGTTGAGGACCACTGTGACCTTTAAAGCCATCAACATGGGGTATCTGCCCACACAGCTGGAGGTGATTTCCGGACCTATCATGTGACATGTTGCCATCACTGTGTCCCTGGAGAGGCGGAGTCTCTTGCCCTACTGGACCTCGGACATCTGGAGGTAGTTGGAGCACTGCCTGAACACTGTAGACGCTGGGTAGTAGTGTCTTCGGCATGCCCCCCCACCTTGGCCTCCCTGCTGGCCCTGCACCAAGTGAGCCTGTGTCTCTCCTCTTAAAGGTCTGACCCTGGGATGTTGCCCGCTCCCACTTGGCCTCTTCTCGTCCTTCCCCTCCCTCCCTCCCTCCCTCTTCAGGGGAGATTCCACCAGCAGAATACACTATCCCCATTAGATGGGATGCAGAGAAGCAGTACCTTGAAAATGAAGGAGCACGGAGCTGCAATACTCAGGGGAACCTTCCAGGTAAGATGAGGAGCTGAAACACGGGCTTAACAATCAAATGAGTTGCCAAGAAACTCTTGGACAACTCCGTACTCACACAGCAAAGAACTGGTAATGACGGAGAAAGTGCTGCTGCTCAAGGGGGCCTTTTATCCTGCCCGTGAATGAGGGAATGATTAAAACATGAATTCCACCCACCCATTTTGCTCGTGCAGCAAGCTAAAACTCGGGCAACACGGGCAACATAAAATTGCGGTCAGTAGACTTTTTAATGACCTTAATTGGCCCTTTAATTGTTTGCAGGTGTTACTCCCACTTAATGCGCGCACCCGCCGACCTCAATACTGCACGCATGCGCGATGACATTGGGACGCATGCCTGACATCTTTTTGCGCAATCTCACATGCGTTCAGGTTGGGCGCACACCTGAACTGGGAACGCAAGATTCAGGCCCATGTGTTCCCCCCCTAGAAAACTCAGAAAGAAGAAGATAAAAAGGACGTAAAGTTTGAAAAGAAAGAACTGATGACATTAAAAGAGGTCACATCAGCAAAAAGTAAAATAAAGTGATTAGGGACAGACTGGGGATAAGTTGAAGACAGAATTAGATCAGGTGAAGTATGTTTTTGAATTTTTGTATTTAGAATTGATTAGCTGTTTAGTAGTTTTGGGTTAAATATTATAATTACCTCTGACATCTGAGTAGGTTCAACACTATATTCCAAGTTTACATTTTAACAGCAATTTGCGAAAGCTGAAAGTTTTAGTCAATGGCTGATCCAGGGAGCCTGGAATCCCTAGATCGGATGATGCTATAAGGGATAAAAAGTGTTATTTCCACATCAGTATTTATTACAGTCATTTGTCACGGGTTTCCTTTCACTGCCCATAATCAGTATGCTTGTGTAAGAGTTTTCTTAACCTCAGGGTAAGAATCCCAAATTTTAAAAAAATCAGCAGCAGGTTTTTTTGTGAATTTAAAAATAAAGGAGGCTATTTATCCTCACACAGTTGCCATGGAATTTAAAACACAGTGTCACACACACACAAAGGTTAGATACAGATGAAAATAAAGCAATATGATTGCAACTTATCATTAACTCAGCTCCTTTTGTGGCAGGCCTGTAGTTTCTGAGATGGAGATGAAGCTTTAATGCCAATTGGAAGTCTGATAAAGCAAAGGATTCTCAGTAAGCTTTGTAGTTTCTTGTAGTCAAGTTTCTATGAGGTTGGTTCTCAGATGATTCTGAATTTGGAACAGGTTAGGAAGAGCCCTTCTGTTTATTTCCTTGTCTGCTTGAATGGCTTGCAGCTAGTTAGAAAATTTTTGGTGGAATTCTCTGTCTCTCAAAGCAGCTGCTTGCTGATTTAAAGGCAGGCAACAAAAATGGCTGTCTCATCTTGTGAACTTTTACAAGTTCAAAGTCCTTTTCTAAATAAAGTGAGTAGTTAGTTGGACTATACATCCTGTGCTGTGAGTTTCACACCTTGAAAGTTTGAGACAGCCGGTGTCTTTGTGTTTGAATGACCCATTCAATTTGAAATGACCATTTTATATTAGTTTCAGGAAAAGGCTTTCATTCAACATCAGTTTGGAAGGTTCCTTTTCTTCCCTCTTGAAACAAGAGAGTGGTTTCAATCCAGAAAGGAAGTCAGGTGATCCTATTTTGCAGCCCTTTGAGTCAGTTTTAAAAATACGAAAAATGGTTTTGAGTTCAGAATATATTGGGGCATGACACATTATTCAACAGTAAAATGAGTGTTTAACCTTAAATCAGTATACAATCAAGTACTTCTTTCAACGAGAAAGACTTCTGGGTTGAATCCATCATTTCCTTCTCTTGCATTTTTTTCCCATCATTATGCAATATTTTTCACAACTCAATTAAAAGAAGCATTATTATTAGCCTGTCACTGCGATTGATGTGTATGTGTAATGATCCTTGATTCTCCTTCACTGCATAGTTCCTACCTTTATTACTATACTGTAGCGTCTGGCTTGGATGGGGCCATTTCATGCATATAGAAATTTATTTGTCATATCTATAAATTTTCATGTGCACATTTTGCAAATACACATTCCTCATAATGCACTGTACTGACAAGATTTATGTTTGTTAATACTTAGCAACGTTGGAGTTGCTGCTATTATTTATAAGGAAACAAAAGGTATACACAGTGTAACATTATAAATCAAAGCTAAATTTTAAGAAAAGAAAACACCTATTATTTACTTGAAACATCATTGGGTTTTGGAACTTGTTTTCGTTGAGGCAGAAAGAAAGACTTGCATTTATATAGCACCTTTCATGACTACTGACATCCCAAAGCACTTTACAATCAATGAAATTCTTTTTTTGGAGTGTAGTCACTGTTGTAATGTAGAAAATGTAGCAGCCAAACTGTGATCAGCAAATCCTCACAAACAGCAATGCAATCATGACCAGATGACCTGTTTTTGTGATGTTGATTGAAGGATAAGTATTGGCCAGGACACGAGAGATAACTCCCCTGTTCTCTAGGAAATACCAGGAAACACCTTCAGCAGCAAATGGACTGACTCTCTCATGCCTGCAAAGAGTTTGGTTTGACCATCATCATCTGGAAGGCAAATGTCATGGTCCAGGACCTTGCCATAATGCCATCTATGAACGTTGACAATGTGATCTGGAGGTTGTTGACAGCTTCACATATCCACGCTCCACAATCACCAGCATTATCTATCACTTGACACTGAAATCAACACGTGTCGCAAAAGCTGCAGCTGTTATGTTCAAGCCAAGTAAGAGACACATATGTGTCCTTCCGGAAGAGGCAGGACCAGAAGAAAATTGGTAAATGCTGAGGGCGGGAAGCTTCAGAACTGAGTGGTGCAAGCTGGATGGAAGGAAGTGTCAGGGACAGTCCATGGTACGCTGCTACATCCACCACCATGGAACTGCTACACTGTGCAGAAAGAAGTTCACTTACCTCACAAGGGCACTGGTGTCGACGCACATCTACTACTTAGTCAGCCTGCACTCACCACGTTATCTTACTCCTTGAATCTGAGTGTCAACAGAACTCACTTCTGCACCAGGAAACTTCTGCAAATGCTCAAGTGCATTTTTTTACTTGAGACACACAAAAGGTGCAGGAAAATTAAAACACCTTCGCAGTAAGGCTAGGTAAAGAAAGCAAACGCAGGGTCTCTGGAGCCATAAGAGGGGAAAAGAATCTATAATTATAATTGTTGTTTAAGACTCTATAACTGTTGCTAGACATTGCTGCAATATATTGAACACATAAACTGAAATAAAAGCACAGATCACTTAGGAAGAAGTAACCCAAACAGTAAATTTGCATGATCTATAATATCAATTTCTGTTAAGTTTTTACTTCCACATTATCTGTAACAAAATACATGAAAAAATTAAAGGTAAGTTTAAAATCAGAAAACTAAAATCAGTAATGGATCAAGTTATCAAAGACAAGATCATTCATGTGCAACATACATTAATTTCATAGATCGATGCATGGAATTTTTGTGGGTTCTCCCGTTTGTTGTAAACTCCACTCAAGCTTGGATGTCGTAAATGGCCCATTTCTGTGGGAAGTCAGAAAACCTTCTGATGATATTGCAATGGTAGGTGAGGAAAGCTATGTGGGAGTTCTGCACTTGGGTTCCCTTTCTACGTATTTAATAGCTGCCAAAGATTTCAAAATAAGAATGAATTTAGTAAAAGGCAATTATTGCACAGCATTCTGCTAACAGCTTGTTACGTAAGGATCTTTCTTAAGAAGTCTTATTACATAAGGAAAATTAATTGCTCTTGTAAAAAAAATAATTTCCAAACTTATTTACTGACCCTTTTCTTTCCCCAATAATAACAGAGCAGGCTGTAGACCAGTGGCAGTCCCTGTTTGTGCACTTACTTGGCTCAGTGTTAAAAGAGTAGCACAAGCTTGATTAAGCTCTTCCTCCCCCTCCCCCTCCTCAGCTCAAAAAATACCATGAAACCCATTAAATCAATTCTGTAATGATAGATTGGATTATCACCAGTATTAAAATAATGATGGTCAGAAAGCCTAGGCTGCAATTGCTTATTTCATGGAATTCTTCTGGCCCCAGGTAAATTTAGTTTTGCGCTGCTGACACCTGTGCCCAACCCCACTCTACCTTCCCTCCTTTAACTCATTACTTCTGGGGGCTGCCAGATTTTTCATCTACCATTGATCGACAGTCGCCTGTGAGCAATGTTTCAGTTGCCAATCAAATGAAAATAAGGCCAGGCCGAGCCCTCAAACTGACCCGGGGCCCCTCACCAAGGACATCAGGTGGGTGGCATGACCACCTTCAGTGCCCGATGTTTACGCAAAGTGAAAATCACCTGGTAGGAATCTTACTGCATCTCTTTACTAATTCATCTCATGAATCCACGCCTTTCTATAGAAGGTGCTATGTGGACACTAATGTTTCTCCTGAACTAATCACCCCAGACTGTAATTGGGCCAACCCATCCTAGTGATCAGTAAAAGGGCAAAGTAGCCCAATGCAGAGGTGGATTGCTTGCAAGTCCTTTGTATTTCAGAATTTTTTGTGGCTGGGGAAAGGTAAAGAATTTGTATTTACGGAGTACCTTAACACAAAGAAACATTCTCCGCATGCTTCACGAAAAGGTGGGAGGAACAAAATGAATGTAAAGGAAAGGAAGAGATTTGGGTGTGTGATTGAAATCCCATCTCTGATCAAGTTTTCAGAGTCTTTTTGAAGTTAAAGAAGTAGGTTCTGAGGCAAAGAGGTTTGTAGGAAATTGCACAAGCATAACGGAATTAATTAGATGAGCACAATGATTCGAAGTAGAAGATCCGGACTCAATATAGATGAGCGAGGTTGAAGGATGAGCAGGATTTAGTTCTGAACAAAACACGTGGAGCTGAGTCTTAATTTGGTGTTTATGGGGGTTGGGGAATGGAGGCCAGAAAAGAGAGCATTGGGGTAGTCAAGTCTGAAGATGACATAGGTAAGTATGAGGATTTCAGCAGAGGGGAGGTTGATAGAGGTCAAAAAGGATGGCTTATGTTGTCCTGATTTTTAGCTACAAAAGTTATGACTCACTAGGACATATTGCTAGGCAGTTGTTGGGCAGCACAAGAAGTAGTCAAGAGTCCAGAGAGGTGGCAATGTAGAACTTTAAAATTGCAATGATCTAACAGACTGCATCTCTCGGGTCCTGGATGTGCAATTTGCATTTTATATGTAAGGGTTTCATCGTTATAAAAATAATTTTTCTTCTTTAATAACAGAAACAACCAGTTGTGCTTCTCAGTGATTCCTATTTTAGATGAAATGTTAAGAAATAATTTGGAGTAATTTTCTTTAAGTGCAGAAAAAGCCCCGCGACCTGCCTGAGGCAGTAAGGGTTGAGCATAAATAATTCAATCTCAATCAGCAGTGCTTCTCAGCTTTCTACATTAATTGAAGATTTGTATCTGGTGCAAGCCGATAGAGGCTTAATTATGTTATACTCGGGTAGTTAGTAACATATACAAGGATTCTTACTTTTAAGTAAAATTTCAGTATTATAAAATGTTATGCAAATTATTTTTCAACTGTACAATCGGATTGATAAATTAGCTGAGTCCACTGAATCTTGGATCTGTATATGATTGAAAGCCATATCCCTTACACAAGGATAGATCACACTTATGACAGACGATCTATTTAGAGGTAAAATAAATAAAAGATTTTGTACTTAACAGTCTTACAGCCTTTGTTTTAAACTATGTTGATGCATGAATTGACAAAACATATTTTGTTTAATCAATAAATGCAACAATTATTGTTGTGGTCCAGCCCTTTTTCTTATGTGAGAACAGTGAACAATGTTTTTACAGTCTCATTTATTCCTTCCTATTGCATCCTTCAAACATCCATCAGATTACTT
This sequence comes from Carcharodon carcharias, assembly GCF_017639515.1. Lineage (NCBI taxonomy): Eukaryota > Metazoa > Chordata > Chondrichthyes > Lamniformes > Lamnidae > Carcharodon > Carcharodon carcharias. Next base: position 97,023,088 of record NC_054482.1, on the reverse strand, counting down.
TCTGGTTTTGGTAAACTCTCCACCCAATTTGGATTTTGGCCAATTTTTCACCAGTTCAAATGTTTTATGTTGCTTATTTGCATAGAGAATGTTTTCCACGCAATGTCTAAAAACAGTAATTTATTTAATTATTGGGGAGCTCCTCCAATCTATTATCGACTTATCCTCATTTTCTACTCTTAGCTCCAGTTTTCTGTATGACTATATCTCCAGCTTTGTGTGTCAGCCATGGCTCAGCTGGCAGTCAAAATGTTGTGGGTTCGTGTCCCACTCCAGGACCTGAGCACAAAAACAAGGCTGACACTCCAGTGCAGTATTGAGGGAGTGCTACACTATCAGAAGTGCTGTCTTTTGTATGAGACATTAAACTGAGGACCCAGCTGCTCCCCTAGATGGATGTAAAAAATCCTGTGGTACTATGTCAAAGAAGATGGTGGCAGCCTTCCAACTCATAAGGTGATGGTTTGCGCTATGGTGGTCAACTCTCTGTTAAGGAGCCCCACTCTGGCATGGCAGTATCTGCCACATTTGCTGCAGAGGAAGACTGTGGCCTGAGAAGGTGCATGATTCACTGGCCTCAGTTTTCCATGGGCCCTATTCGCGGCCAGCTGAGGTTTTCATATCTGCTTGTCCCTTCCAATCAGTCAGCCTCCAGAGGTTATAGCCATCAGCGACTGTCTTCCAGCTGTCAGTGTCAATGTTCACTATCTTTATTCTTTATATCCAGCTTCCATTTATCCTTGTAGTGGAGGTGTGGATGTCCAGAAGGTCGTGAGCCAGTGGCCAGTTCACCATACAGAAGGTCTTTGGGTATATGGCAATCATCCATCTGATGAATGTGGCTGAGCCAGCGTAGATGTCATTGGCTTAGCAATGAATGCATGCTGATGGAATTAGCAGACCCCTGAGCTGGTGACCTTGTCCTACAAAGAAATGCTGAGGAATCCTCTGAGACAGCAAAGGTGGAAACTGTTCAGCCCTTTCTCCTGCCTTGATGCACATGTTGTCCAGGTCTCACCACTCTAGAGGAGTGCACTGAGAAAGCAGGCTTGGTAGATTCACAGTTTGGTGTTCTCAGCCAGGTTGCTCTTGTTTCGCATTGGGTGAGAACCTGGGAGACCTTCCAGTTGCAGACATCCCCGAGGCACCTATGGTGCTTCTTCTGTAATTCTTGTAGAAATGTGATGTTTTCTCTTAACTGGTTGCAGCAAAATTGTATATTCCTCCCTCTCAATGGCAATAAACCTATCAGTGGCAGTGTTATGTAGCCTGCATAGTAAATGAGGGCCTTGGAAGGAATTTACAGTGGGATAGGGGTGGATTCGGATTGGTGTGCTGTGCTTTACTCATGCCATATACCTGTCAACAAGTGACATCTGAGCCACAGTGAGAGATCTGGATTTGGATGAATGATTTTCTCAAAGTGAGTTAACCCACTTCTGCACCTCTCTATGCAGGACAGGGAGGTGTGGAAGCAGGAAAACATGGGTTTCCCGGTTCACCTCCAGCATATCCATTGAAGTAGGTGTTGCCAACATTGGCTATGCCACTACAGTAGCACGGTCAATTTCCTCTTCAGCAGTGCCAGGCAACATTTTGTGATGGGGCTCCCGCTGGGCTTGGTGAGTGGCCAACAACCACCACTACTCCCCTGGCCCAACCCAGAAAAGTAGGTTGGCTCAGGATGGTCATTTGAAATAAAAACAGGAAATGCTAGAACTACTTAGAAAGTCATTCAGCATCTGTGGAGAGAAAAACAAGAGTTAACACTTCCAGTTGATGAAAGGTTGATTACCATTAATTAACATTTATCCCATCGTTAACAGGGTACTAATACTACCACTCACTTGACTACTAAGCACATCACATTTTTGTGATGAGCTAGCTTGTATCTGCCACACAAATACAGCAACTTCATCACATTCAAAGTATCGCAATGGTGAGTGAGGCAGACAGTGAAATGTGGAGAGACAACTTGGACAGCTTTTAAATGCCAGTATGCCTGAGAACAACGTATGTGGAACAAACTGTCCCATTCTTCCTGCTCAGATGAACAGAGTGGAAAGCAATATTAAAAAAAGGGTGTAAAACCAGCCCATATTTGGGGAAATTAGACATTATCAATTCTTATTACTGGAGCTTAATAAAAGTATTATTATGTACTTTTTGGAAATGAGGATAGTTTGTATCGTTTATAATGGTGGACGAGCCATTCCTGTTATTCCTTCCCAGTTTTCAACAATATGGTGTGATATTTATGCATGATTTAAAATATTAATTGAATACAGCAGTCACATTGGCATCAAAAACAAAAATAACTGGAAAAACTCAGCAGGTCTGACAGCATCTGCGGAGAGAAATACAGTTAACTTTTCGAGTCCATATGACACTTCAACAGAACTAAAGAAATATAGAAATGAGGTGAAATATAAGCTGGTTGAGAGGAATGGGACAGGTAGAGCTGGACAGAGGGCCAGTGATAGGTGGAGGCAAAGAAGAGATTGCCAAATATGTCATAGACAAAAGGACAAAGGGGTGTTGACGATGGTGATATTATCTAAGGAATATGCTAATGGTGGCATTAAGGGTGGTCACATTGGCATGGTTGTTCAATGATCTTTCAAAGTAACTTTCTGAACAGGAACTATGCAAGTCATTGTGACATTGCACATTTGTTCAAAACCTACCCAAGCTTCCTTTTAAAGTGCATTTACGTCGATGCTTCCAGTCCAAGACCAGTCATTGTGTTCCAACTGAACAGACCCTGTTTACAATGCTTGACTCATGCCTGTCCATAGCTTGAACTGTCCTGTTTTGGAGAGAACTCTGTGCTTGACTGAATAACAGTATCTGTAAATTGTCTCCCAAAAGTTAGAAATGTAAATGTTTAGAGAGCAGGGAAAGGAGGATGTAAATGAAAATTTGTTGTGTTTGCAAAGCTCGTGTGGGTGGCAAAAGATCCACTGAGGACTCCACAAAGCAATGAAGCTGCTGCACTAGATTTACACTCCAAGGAGATTCACTGCTCCTTAATCAGGGAAGGAGATCCAGTTTTGACACTGAATTTGCACTCCTGGGAATAGTTTTGTACTGATGCTAAACTTGGTAGAACTGTAGTAAAGAGTATCCTTCATAAACGAAGGAACTCAATTGTGAGAATCTTTCAATCAGCGGGGGTGTGTATTAATCAGTATTCATTCCACAGCAGTGGTTCACTCTGTGACAACATGCCAAAAATAATTCCGATGCAAGATGATCATTAGTGGATGCTGTAGTGGGAGATATTGCAAGGTGCAAATAGAAGTAAATATTTGTTTGATGATGAGTGTGGTGGATCAGTGCTCAAAAGGAAGAGGCCGTTAGTTCACAAGGCTCCAAAGAACACACATCCAGAGTGATTGATGTATTTCATCAGCTAAAGCTGTGCTTGAAGGATTGGGAGAAAACTGATATTTTGACTTTGCAATTTAAGTAAAACAATCCTGTTAGTTTGTGCTCTCTGCTATGATGTATGTATAAGATTTCATATAGACAGTTGAAAAACTTTAATCCTGTGATCTACGTGGATGAACAGAACAGCTTTATTTCGATGTTAACGCATGTTTACAAAGATAACAGGTCAGTGTTCAAGAAACTAAATTCAGACTCAAACATAGCTTAATTAAAGATCTGTGCAAGTTCATGGAAAGGCTTGTCTTAAAGCTGACACCTTCTCCCAGCTGCAATTAGGATCATTCCAAGTAGAATAAAACTTGTAAAGCAAATATATGTTGTAATCCATCCAAAGCACATGTTGGATAAGGAGTAACCCGACTTGGTCAATATTTCACTGGCTATCTAACTACTGATCTAGTGAAAAAGATTTTCCAATCAGTTTTTTTATTTATTTTAAAGTAATGTCCTGTTGTGTGTGGCAGAATTTGTAATTGGACACATTCAGTGCCTTTTTTGCATAAGTGGAAATACAAAGAATGTCTTAAGAGGTTTTGGATTTTGGAAAAGGCCACTGAATCCAGATAAACCATCCCTTCTGATAAATCACTGCCGCTTTCCACCATATTACTCAAATTCCTTTAGTGAGTTAGAACTGCAGGTCAGCTGTTGTAAGTTCAGCAGAACTCAGGCAGAAACCCTGAGCACAAGGTGGTGGTGGGAGGGGCTTAGTGCCTGAATTATGCTGATTGATTGGGGAGCGCCTGTGAGGCAATTCCTCTCCAACCTATTCTATACATCAAAACTCTCAGTTTTCATCAAAACTCAACCTTAAGGTTGGACGGGCAGGGCCTTTAATTGCCTTAAATATCTTGTCAATGGCTGATCGCGTTGTCCGCCCGCTTTCCTGAACTTTTAAATGGGGCAGGTTCCCCCCAACGTCATCCCACGTCATTTTAGCATCAGCGAGCAGGCCCCGCCCCCAGCTCGCCAACGAAAAAATTCTGACCTAGGTTTCCAAAGTGCAACAGCGGGAAACGCAGCCGCCATTGAAGGGAGAGAGGATGATAGCAAACTGGTTTCATGACGATGTAAAACTGATATTTGGCCTACTCGTCATATTGTCTGTTCATGCCACCAAACTCATCCACTGCCAATGGGAGCGGAAAATTCCGGCCGAAGTCTCATCAGTATTTCTGAAAAAGGTGACATGCTGTCAAAGCTTTTCATCTTGCACTCATCAGGACTGATGCAAGAATGCCAAATCTCAAAGAGAACAACAACTTGGTATTCTTGTGCCTGTTGAGTGCAAGAAAAAAAGCTTCAACAACATGTCTTCTTTTTCCGCAATTCTCAAGGTCTGTACCACACACAGGTCATCATATCCTGCTTCTATGGGCAATTGAGGAATTAAAAAACATTAACTCATATTAATTGAAGGTCAGTTAGATGAAAGTGAGCACTAAGTGTAAAGTACCATACTCCATGGGCAGAATTTTTCATCCCGTGGGCAAGTGCGTGTTCAACCCAAATGGGAGTGAAATAGTGCACGGTGATGTCGGGTGATGTCATCATGCGCTCTCGTGATCTTTCGGTTGGTGGGTGCACACGAGAGGTGGCAGAACGCCTGCCAACAATTGAAAGGCCTACTAAGGCCCTTAAACAAGCAATTAATTTGTATTTTTCATTGCCCGTTTAACTGTTCAGTTGGCGGGCGGGTGAATAAGCCAAGCGGTCTTAACATTTTTTATGAAACCTCATCCACGGTTGGGATGAGGTTTCCAATGGTAAAGAAAAGAAAAAAATTAAAAATTTTGAACATCATTTTTAACATGTCCCTCTTCAAGTGACTGAGTCACATGCGGGGTCATGTTTACATCATTTGTAAAATATTTATTTTTTTCATTTAAAAATTCTTCAGCTCCCTGAGGCAGCTCTGTGCCTTCAGGGAGGTTCCAGTGCGCGCTCCCCCGCACATGCGCAGACTTCAGCGCTTGCTCTCCTCTTGCCCCCATCCCAGCAGCACTGAGGCTCTGAGCGCGCATTTCACGCCGGCTGGTCGTTAATTGGCCAGCCAGTGTGAAATCGCGGTCGGAGCCCGATCACGGGCGGTGGTCCGTCTTGTGGCCGTTCCCTGGCCCACCTTCCACGCCCGCCCGATGAGGGGGGGAACCCTGCCCCATATGTTTTAAGTGTTTCCTTTTTAATAGCTATTGAAAACATTTTTTTTCATCAAGGCATGCAAGCAGAATAAATCCATTCCTCAATATAGTTTCATCCAGTTCAAACTAACTCGACTCAATGATTTTTCTATGGACATAGCCATGATGACGTTGCTTCATTTCTCCTCGTGGCAATACTGGACTGCATTCTGCTCTGAGTGAGTATTAATGATTTTCAATGCTAAAACAGGCCCGCTAATGTGGAAACTCACTGCTTCTTTATAGGCAAGGTACTGCCAGCAGTAAGGCATCAAATCAAATGGAAATTGCAATTAAAATTAATCAGTTTAATTACCTAGAAATCAGCCACTTGATTTTTATAAATGAGGCAAGTGGAGCTAAAAGAAGGTAGCAGACCAACATTATCACTGGTATAAAATAATTACTGTAATTCCGGTTGCTGCTGATGACTTGTAACAACTCCTAAGCAAGGCACATGTGGGACATGTCATGCAGTTTAACAAGGTTGGATGTTACCTGCATAACTTTATGAAGGTGCTCAGCGGAAGGAAATAGCCTATAAATTAGTAGCTGCTGTGACCTTTGTGGTCGGTATTAGTTCAAGGAAAAATACGTTTATGAATTCTTCCACAGTTGCACCTCTGAAATTCGATATTTGTAGAAGCTCAAGACTCAATGGCATTTCAATTTCCATAAGCTGGCCCTTACCCGGTCAAGCCTATAGGTGATCCAAACCCACAGCAATGTAGCTGACTCTTAACTGCCTTCTAAAATAGTCTAGCAAACCATGCAGTTGTCAAGGTAGATCAGTACCACCTTCTTTTCAGTTCTCTATCCGAAGGCAGGTCTGACCCATAGTGCCATAATTTCCCCCACAGCTAGGGCAAGGAGGCAGGCCCCAATCCACCCCAGCCAGAATGGGATGGAACCCTATGTTGTTGGTACCAATCTGATTCACACTGGCTGTCCAGCCAACTGGCAACCACCATGGAGTCCAAGTTGCTATGGCAACATGCATTTTTACATGCATGTTGTAGCGTGAAGCTATGGATATTGAAGGTGGACATGGCTGACTAGGATTCTCTCCTGCTGGTGTATGTTGTAAAAACTTACAAGTTGATGTTCAACTTGTTTGGCTGTGTTGTGAATGTACCTTCCTTGGCCATCAAGTCCCGGAGTGGGACTTGAACCCAGAGCTTCTGGTTCAGTGGCAGGATGCTACCCTTTGCACCACAAGACCCCCACGACCACCACCTTCTCAAGGGAAATTAGGGATGGATAATAAATGCTGGCCTTGCCATACATGACCACATCCTATGCATGAATAAAAAAGGGACTGAAGTTGAGGAAGAATTAGATGATTAGCTCTTAATCAATGTTTCTGCTCTGTATTTCTGCTCAAGTTTTAAATAAGCTGTTGTTCTCTGTAAAAGTTCCAATAATATTTGTACATCCATTCTTATATAGGCTGCTGGCTGCACTTAGAAAATATGGCACTGAGGACTATTTTAAGCTGGCTACTTGACAGACCATCTTCTGGTTCTTATGAAAGATCCATCGACCTGAGGTATTAACTCTGTCTTTTCACCAATGCCGCCTGGCTTGCTGAGTTTCCCAGCATTTTCTGTTTTTATTTCAGATTTCCAGCATCCGCAGTATTTTGCTTTAGATTCACTGCCATTTCTCTTTTGAATGCCCACCTTAGAGAAGTTCTGCTCTTCTCCGCTGCAGGACTTTTGTTTGTCTCTTTTACCCTGTTTACGTTCATTCTACTCGCATTTACACCATCATTGCTTTTGTCATTTAATCACACAGCCTCTCCAGGCTATCACGCGCCTTGCCCCTCTGCTCTTTTCCTGCTCACTTTCTTCCTGGGTATGTACTTGCTGAAAGGTCGTTCATCTCTAAAATATTCCTGTCCTAATGGAAGGCCATTGATGTGCAAGCCTAGTTTGCATTAAACATTAACTCAGTTTCTCTCTCCATGGATGCTGCCTGATCTGCTGCATCTTTCTATTATTTTCAGTTTTAGTTATGCAACTCATATGTTTATAATTGTTATTCTTATTTGGAAATTGTGTCAAAACTGTTCTCTCACTGTCCACCCTTTAATTACTGAACCAATTGTGCCTTAATGATTGCGATAGCAGTCAAGGATAGTATCTATGAACTGGTATTAATCCAAAGCAGAAAACAGAGAATGCTGGAATATACTTGAATGGCAGCATCTGTAGAGAAAGAAACAGAGTGAACATTTCAGGTCTGTGACCTTTCATTAGAACTGTTCATCATTTCTGCTTTACTTCAGATCTCCAGCAACCACAATCTTTTGGTATTAATTCCATCCTAATTTGGACTTGTCATTATAAAACATTTATACAAATGGCTATTAAATCCACTTAAATATTGCTACTAATAGAAAATTCTCAGCCTTTGTTGCTAGCGTCATCTATTTGGCACATATTCGGCACTGACTCTGGCTCGGAAGTTGTAACAGGCAGCTTAAGCGCTGCTTTTTGTTTGTGGCCTTCCACTCAGCTGAAACTAAAACCCTGAAGCTGCGAGATAAAAATTGCTCGACTGGGAAACAGAGAAAAGCTGCTCACAGTAACCCGCTATAGCCCACTGAGCACCGCTCCCTCTTTAATTATTAAGCATACATCTAAAGAAGCAGGGATTGAAGCATCTTCTCTTCACTATTCCAGAGTACTGTCAGACAAGAATGTACACCATTATTTATTTACACGTGCTGATTGCCCTGGTTTACATTTTAAAATAACTGAGGAGTTTTTTTTTTGGAATAAAACCTGAACAAGGTGGGGAAACAATCAGTGCCACCCACAAAACAGAAAATCATTCTAACACTGCAAAATAAATGATGTATGAATAGTGTTTGATATTCTGCTGGTTGTCATGTCGTCTTTTGTGCACAGGCCCAACAATCAATGGCATTTGTTTCTAAACAGATTAGGAGCCATTTACCACCTTCTCGCTGTCTGTGAAACAGCTGGGCTTTTGGCAAATGGCCAGAACCCATTAAGGTTTATAAATGGGTCCAATAATACATTTTATATAGCTGGAGGAGTGTACACTGGTGCATATTGGTAGCTAATTAAACTAGCAACACCATTAGTTGATCCACACACCGCTCCTGATAGCAAATAAGAAATCAGTTCCAGTTTCTGACTGTTCACTGTCCTCCATTGCTGCGCCTAAAGGTAAAAACCTGGACAAATGTGGAGAATTACACCACTAATGTTGAACTTTGAGTTCAATCTTATTTAATTCAAGTCACGTTCTCTGCACTCCCTGAAATGAGTCAATATAACAAATTATTTATTTCCCACTATTACGTAGATTAACAAACAGCATCCCCATTCTTCCACCGCCAGTAATCCACTAATTGAATTACATTTGTGTTGCAACTATTAACGCCCATAAGCATCTAATGTAAATGTTCTGCGTAACCAGACAGTGTATAAATAGTGGTGTCATTTCAGATTTCACACTCCGGCTGTTTCCTAACCAGCCTGCTTGTTCAGGTTAGCACAAAGGTTACTGGCTTAAAAAGCATGGCTCATCAGAATCAATCCTGTGACCTACCCACCATTGTCAAAGGTCATCTCACTGCAGCTCCAAATGCTCTGAGCTTCATGTGGCCCTACTAATTGTTGACATTTCCCAGGAAAGTAGAGATTCGACCAGGTACAATGAAATGGTGAATGTTATCTTAAGGGTTAAAATAATAAGGACAGTAATGGTTAACCCCTGAACATGAGCACGGGTATCACACTGCATGACTTCACCTGTTCATTGCATTGCAGGTAATTTGTGCTGTCTGCTGATTTAAATCATTTCTGCGTGCAGCCAGCACTCTCCTCGCTGTTCATTGGCTGAACACATAATCGGCAGGTTCGAAATTGAGAGTGGCCAGGGCTACTTAAAGACAGCCTTAAAGGAGGGATTGGGTTGGATTGGATCAGGTCAGATCGGATAGGATCGGATCAGATTGGATCAGACTGGACTGGACATTTTGAAAATTGAAGCTGGGCTGCAATGCTTTGAGGAGTAGCAGGACATGTGAGGAAGCATGCACCGAGGTTTTCTGACAGTGCACTGGAAGTCTTTGTGCCAGACATGGCAAGCAAGAGAGGGATCCCTTATCTGTTGTGGGGGTGGGGTGGGGGCAGAGGGAGTGGGAAAGAGGCCCTCTAGGCATATGCTCGGAGACATATACTCCAAGAACCAGGATGCAGTGCAGGAAAAAAGCTTAACAACCTGGCATGAGTTGTTACGATCAGTGAGTTAATCTTCAAATGGCATAATCCCTCCATTGCACCACTGGCCTCATTCATTACACCCCCATCACTCACCTACCAACAATCTCTATCAACCTGTACTCCACTCTTCAATTATATGCTTTATCTCACCCTCACACACTCAGAACCATTGCAGGCCTCATACCCACAGCTCAGATCTCACACTGATCTGGCTGGGATGGTAGAATAGTTATCAAACATATTGCATGACCCTCATGGAAACACTTCCTTCTTCATTGCAGTAGAAGGTGTGCATTACAGGATCAACAAGAAAGAGCTGGAGGAGGACAAATGAGCCTACACAAGTTTTAACCCCAATGGTGGAGACAGGAGGGGTCGATGATGAGGGGATCCGCACATCTAAATCTCCTCCTCTCATCCCACAATCTTATGACTCACAAGCTGCAGTTGAATGTAAGCACATGCTTCTTACTTTCTCCTCTCCCCTCACAACAATCCAAATCTTGACCCTTTTACATTTTGGATACCCAAAAACTGGAAGCTTCCCAGTCAGAGGAGGAAGAGGAGAAAGACAGTGAAGATAAAGATACTCTGTCACTCGATCTTACATTCACAGCCTTCAAGTGAAAACCAGCAGCCTTCCACAAGTAATAATGCAGCAAATGGCAAAGCACCTCGTGGGGGTAGTAGGAGAGGCAAAAAGTACAAGGGAATGCACAAGGGTGATTATTTGAGGATGCATATGTAATGATTGACTTTATAAATTTGAATTGCAATGTGCATTTTCAGTTGACTTTTATTTTTGTGTTGTTGGGTAGAGTACAACTTGATGGTTACAGATAGAGAAAAGATAGTGATCCGAGGTTTGCCACTTTATGTCTTAAACAGGAGGTGGTTTTATTTCAGGGTCCATAATCATGAGATCATGGGGTGAGAGTGATGCACCTTCTGGTTCAATCTTCCAGCTGCCTCTGGGATCAGTGTCCAATTAGGTACGATAAGTGGGTGGAGGGGTGGGAGGGTGAATCAGTTGGCATGATTTAGAGGGCAGTGAGAGTACTGCTGATGTATGACATGAAAGGGAGCAGAGAGAAATGGAGCCAACAGGCATTCTCCACCCCAAGCACCATCTGTGACAACAGTCTCAATGAGATATACCCCTGCAGTGGTAAGCCTCTGCCTATGAATGACCTCAGACTTACTGTTTTCCCCTTTTGCCATTCAGATTGCTTGTGATTTTCATGTTGCTCTGACCTCCTGCTGTTCATTTGCCCCCTGTTGACGAGTTATAGGCATCAAGTGGGTCCTGTGCTCTGTTGGGAAAATGGCTGCTAATTGCCTCATTAACAAATTTAATTGGCTTCCCGTCACTACCAAGCTGGTATCTGACATTGCACACAAGTCTGGGAAAAGTTGGAGAAGGCGGGAACATGCCAGAGAACTGGGCAGCTGTCTTCTTTCCTGCTGCACCCTCCCCACCTCTAAACCTACATCCAAAAGCCTGGGAAATCTACCCCCTCCCCTCCTCCCACCCCCAAGGATGATATCTGTTGGTGAATGGGACCTGTTATTGAGGTTAATGGTTTTCGCACATGAACTATTTGATCACCTAAGAACTGGGGCAGGAATTGTCCACATTGTAGCTTTTCTTCTTCTTCTTCCTATTCCTCCACTTCCTGTTGCACTTCCTGTCCTCAATGCCTTGGCTTGATAGGTAGTGGCAATGGCTGTTCCCTCAAAAAAGCCAGGTTATGCAGCATGCAAATACTAATATAGATCTTTGTATTCGCTCACCTGAGAACAACAGAGCTCCTCTAGAACAGTCCAGGTAGTGGAAATTTTGCTTAAGGACACCGAATGTTTAATGTTGCAGCCTGGCTTTCATTGTAGGCCTGTCATACAGCTGTATGTGGAATCCAGGCCTGAGTTGTGATATATGCCGTGAGTGGATAACACCCAGCACTCAGGAGCCAGCATTTGAGCATAGTGCTAAAGTTACTGGACAAGTAACCCAGGGGACCAGGCCATTGTTCCTGAGACATACGGCTGAATCTTCCAGTCGGTGTGTGGGGGCAGGCCCGGCATGCCGATGCGTAAAATGATGCGTGATGATGTCGGGCGTGCGTCCCGATGTCATCGTGCGTCATATCGATATTTTGTTCAGCGGGCACGCGCCAGAGTCAGCTGCACCCCCGCAGAAATGTCAACGGCCTGTTAAGGCCATTAAGAAATTAATTAAAGCAGTTAAGAATGCTGCCCGTCCAACCTTAATGTTGGCGGGCAGGCAAAAAGCCCAAGTGGCCTTTGCGTTTTTCAGGAAACCTCATCCACGGGCGGGATGAGATTTCCTGAAGCTTCAATAAAATCAATAAAATAATTTCCCCACCTTTACAAACATGTCCCAACTCACGTGACACTGTAACATGAGGGGATATGTTTAAATAAATTTTAAAATCATCTGTTAAAGTTTTTTTTATTATCTATTCAATCTCCCTGAGGCAGCTCTGTGCCCAACATAAGAAAAATTCTCCCCATAAGTTCAAACCTCACGAAGGCTGCTGGGGGAATTTAAGTTCAATTAATTAATAAATCTGGAATAAAATGCTGGTCTCATTAATAATAATTATGAAACTACCAGATTATCATTAAAAACCCATCTAGCTTAATAATGTCCTTAAGGGGAGGAAATATACTGTCCTTACCTGGTCTGGCCTCCACGTGACTCCAAGCCCACATGATGTGGTTGACTCTTCACTCTCTAAAATAGCCAAACAAGCTACTCAGCAAGGACAATTAGGGACAGGCAATGAATGCTGGCCTTGCCAGTGACGATCACATGCCATGGATGAATTAAAAAAAGAATTGTCATGATGGATCAAATACAGATGACACAGAGGACTGCTGAAGAATGGAGGAATCATGATTGCTGTGAGGATAATGGACATTCATCTGAGTGATGCTCTGCCTTTGGATGCACACCAGGTGCACATTGAGACAGGAATCCCTTTCGCTTCATGAAAATGGCTGAATTCACATGAGGCATGATTAAGACAATGTGTGTGCAGTCACTTTTGCATCGTGCACCATGGGAATGCCTGGAATTTGTCCAGACCCTTGTCCTTGCTCCATCTGCTTGTGTTGGGCAAGAAAGCAAGAGCTGAAGCTGTCTCTCTGTGTATAGAGAACCTCACTGACATCCCTTATGCCGTAGTGCCCAGTGAACTGTGAGAGGCACCTTATATCTTCAGCAGCAGCCTGGAAGAAACCAGGGGCAGAAGATTGAGCTCGGTGGGCAAGCATGCGTCTGACCCAGCCGAGCATAAAATGATGCATGATGACATCAGGCAAGTGTCCCGATGTCATGGTGTAGTCCCGCAATATTTTGTTTGGCGGGCGCACACCAGTGTCAGCAGTTCACCCGCCAATAATTAAAAGGCCCATTAAGACCATTAAAAAGGTAATTAACTTTAAATTTACACTGCCCATTCAATCTTACAGTTGGTGTACAGGCAAAAACGTCAAGTGGCCTTTGCACTTCTTAGGAAACCTCATCCACGGATGGGATGAGGTTTCCTAAAGCAAATAAAAATAAAATGAAAATTTCACATTGGAATTAAAAACATGTCCCTGATCATGTGACAGAGACACTTTTATTTTCTTCATTTTTTTTCAACAGCGCTTCATCTCCCTGAGGCAGCTGCATACCTCAGTGAGATTGAAGCGCTCTTTCGGGCGCATGCACGAAGATTGCGTTAGGCCCACTCGCCCTCCTCCCCCTGCCTGCTCAGGCAGCTGAGCACTACCGTCCGTGTTTCACGCTGGGCGGGCCTTAATTGGCCCACCCGCGTAAAATTGCGGTGCGGCTCCGATCACAGGCGGCGGTCAACTTCCAGAACGCCATCAGCTGCCCCTACCAAGCACCCCCGCCAAGGGTAAGACCCTGCCCCCTGTGCATAAAAGTTAAGGTCCAAGGCCAATAGGCGTACTGCCCTTGCCCTGCTTTGTAATTGTAGGTGTGGCTGCAACCTCTTTTGTGAAAGGAAAGCATCTCATGCATTGGTCCTTGCTGATGTTGAGGCAAGGCAATTCTTCCCTAAAGAGTCTCTGTGAATATAGTCCTCCTACTGAGATCCTTTCTGCCCCAGCTCCTCCACCCTCTTCTAGCAGCTTGTCCTGCCCTGGAGGGCCTCTCTTTATTATTCTCGCACTCATGATTCCCAGAGGAAGCCCTACATGGTGACCCTTGGCTGGAAGCGACTTGTTAAAGCGCAATCTTTTAAACAAAATAAAAATTACTTCAGCAACAGCCAGATCACTCCCTGAAGGCTATTCAAACTTTAGCCAAGTATTTGAAAGCTCCAATAATATGCACACTTGCACCAGCAAGACAAAAAAAGACAGCAACTAGCCTGTATGTCTTTCAGGACTCTTTTAAATAGTGCTGGTGGGGGGTCTTTCATTCTGTTTAATGTCATGTTCAGCTGTGTGAGCTTAAGACAGGGTATTGCCTTGAGTAAGGAGTTGGAGGGTGGAAATGCTAGTGTGAAATCACTATTGTATACAAATTCGCACCATGATCTTCCTGCTTTACCTGCTGCTGGTGGTCATTAGCTGCGTGCACGCAAACCTCTTTACTAAGAAGGGGCCCTGCGCACTTCCTGTTAGAAGTACGTGCCACACATCATTGGACCCCACTTTGGAGGGTTAGGAGGTCGTGCCGCACCAAAAAACGAGCGTGGAACAGGCCAACTTAACCTCCTTAACGTTTACAGAAAAATTAATCTGTTAAATACTAGCAAAGCATTTGCCATATGTGTGCGCACTAATACTGAGGCAAGAGGCAACATTTAAATTAAAGGATGAAAATGCAAAATGGCATAGAAGATGGAAATCTGAAACGAAAACAGAAAATGCTGGAAACACTCAGCTGGGTTCTGACAAAAGTCAGCAACACTGATATGTTAACCGACCCTTCCTCTCTCCACAGATGCCGCCTGACCTGTTGACTGTTCCAGCGTTTTCTCTTATTTTTAAAATGAAAGGAATGCTCAATTGCCTGTGTTAGGATTACAATCCTGGGGTGGAATTTTGCTGCCCCATCGCGGTGGCTGTGGGGCCATAAAATGCAGCGAGCCATTCAAAAGTCCATTTACTGCGGCAGGACTGGAAAATCCCACCAATGGGAGGGGCCATAAAACTCCAGCCCTGGTGATAAAAGACAATCAATCACCTCTGTTCTTCAAATAGTGTAATGGGATCTTTTACATCTATCTGAGAAGGCAGTTGAGGCTTTTTTTTACTGTCTCATTTGGAAGACAGCACCATCACTCTCTCAGTACAGCACTGAAGTATCAGCCTGGATTATGTGCTCAAATCTCTGGAGTGGGTCTTAACTCATAACCTTTTTATTCAGATGCAAGAGTGCTACCACTGAGCCTAGGTCAATACACAAAATTAGAGGACTAAGGTATGAGAAAAGACTGGAGATGCATGGCTTTTGATCTTGGGAAGGAGGTGAATGCGAGGTAACCTTACAGAAGTGTGGAACATAGTAAGCACTAACAGTATGAAAAATGTAGAGTTGAAGAATGCATCAAGCTTAAATTAAAAGAGTAGGAGAAGGGAAGGCAGGTTCAAAGTATTAAAAGATAAATATAGGACTGATAACTGGATCTTCTGGGAATAGAGTTCTGGTTAGAAGGATACAGCACAAAAAGAGGCCATTCAGCCCATTGTGCTTATGCTGGCTATCTGAAAGAGTCACCAACTAATCTCGCTCCCTTATTCTTTGGAAACTTTTCCTTTGTAAATAATTCCCTTCTGAAAGTTACTACTAAGTTAGCTTCGACCATCTTATCAAGCAGTGCATTCCAGATCATAACAACTCGCTGAGTGAAAAAAAAATCTTCTCATCTTTCCACTAGCTTTTCTGCCAATTATTTTAAACCCATTTCCTTTGGTTACAGAACCTCCTGCCAGTGGAAACAGTTTCTTTCTATTTACTCTATCAAAATCTTTAAAAATTTTGAAGTAATGAAGGTTTAAAAACCCAGAAATTATTTAAGAAAACAGTTGGATGCTGCGGTTCAGGGATGTAGAATCTTTCTGGATGGACGAACTAAAATCAATGCTTACCTCATGATTATGTGTACAGGATGCTGATAAATAAAAGGACGTGATGGTATTGGAAACATCTAGATACTGGCTTTCAGGGTCTTTATTATTCTTCAATCTTTTTAGTTTTATCTAATTTTACACTTCTGTTAAACAACATACTCACATCACCATGGTTACACTGATAACTTTTGAGAGGTGGATGATATTTTTGCATGCTTAATTTTACATTGGAATTCAAGAACTGTTTTACATTACTTTTTACCAGATAAAAAAGCCTGATTTATCATATCTATATTTAATTCAATTTAAAACCAAGAATTTGAATAAAAGCACAAATATGAGCTGACATTTTGAGAAAGATCGGCAAACCATATTTAACATCTAATCTCTCCTTTCTACCCTGAATATCAATGCAAATACAATTTTTGCATCCACTTCATTGATTTGGACTCATGCTGCAATACAAAGGCTTCAAGGCATGAACCTTTGGAACAGGAATAAATATTGAAGCTATTAGAGAAATGTTAACAGCAAATCAGACACAGGTTTAAGCTGTTTGTAATTAGATCTCAAAGAATAGATATTACCACAACAAGTCGTTAAAGGATTTTGCGCAGAAAGCAAACCTGATATTTTATCACAAGTGAGGATAGCCAGATAACTCATGCATGATTGTGTGACACAAAGTGGTAAACACTGTCAAATGAAGACTGATCCTCCATTTATGTCTCTCTTTGTTCCTTTGCATTTTGGAGCTATTTAATTCGCTTGCTTTCAAACAACTTTTCACAACCTGACTGAGATGGCCCGTGTTTAGCATTTAACATTTCCTTTTAACCTCTTTCCAGCTTTACAAAGAATCTGACGAAAGGTCATTGACCTGAATCGTTAACCCTGTGTTTCACAGATGCAGCCTGTGAGCATTTCCTGTTTTCTTTTCCAGATTTCCAGCATCCAAGGTAGTTTGTTTTCTGTTTTAAACAATCTGTTCATGAACTACTTAACACAATATTTGTCTCTTTGAACAAACAATTATCACAGATCACTCTAGATAATTCTTTTTACCCACTTCCCCTCTCCCTTTATTTCAATCAGTTCTAAAAATACTCCTGTCTTTTTTTCCTGTTCTGATTAAGGTTTTAGCTCAAAATAACCTGAGCTTTTCATACCAGGTATTTCTAATATCTTTCTTTTATTTCAGGTTTACCTTTTGTGATAACCTTTGACCTGGAAGCAGTCTATCAAGGGAAATTTGTCATTTCTTTAAAAGCTCTTTGGAATCTGCAATTGTTTTTAAGAATGTTTGGAAAGGGCTTTTCAGCATTTGCATCAATGGTAAATGAATCAATTGTAATTTTCCTGTATAATAAAAATACTGGTCCATGTAACCAGGCAACCCTTGACCTGGAAGCAGTACCAACAGGAAGACAGTTAAGAAAGAAGCTGTGTAGCTGGCAGACACAAAGGAGAGCTAAAAGCAGAGGAGCTGGAGGTAAGGCAATCAATGCATAGATGCAGGCACAAAGAGAGAGCAGACAGAGACAGAAAGAGGAATGTAGAGAATTCTTGTGAGGAGAAGAAGCAAATCATTCTCAGGAAGAGTTCAGTTTTCTGTCTGGCAGAAAAGGAGACAGGAACTTTTAGAGGCGCTGTGCGAGAAGGCTAAAAAAATGTCTAAAACCTGGAAAGCTGAGTGAATAACTCTGAGGCACTAAAGAGCTAGGTGTTTTCCCAAAAGTGGCCAAAGAATGAACATGGGTGTTATTGGTTGGTCGCTTGAAAAGAAACTTTAAAAAGCTTAATTTTTTATTTATTCACAGGATGTGTGCATCGCTGGCTGGGCCTGCATTTATTGCCCATCCCTAGCTACCCTTGAGAAGGTGCTGGTGAGCTGCCTTCTTGAATCGCTAAAGTCCAAGTGATGTTAGGAAGGGAGTTCCAGGATTTTGACCCAGCGGCAGTGAAGGAATGGCAACATATTTCCGTCAGGATGGTGAGTGACTTGGAGGAGAACTTCCAGGTGGTGGTGTTCCTATCTATCTGCTACCCTTGTCCTTCTAGGTGGTAGTGGTCATGAGTTTAGAAGGTGCTGTCTAAGGACCCTCAGTCAATTCCTGCAATGCATCTTGTGGATGGTACACACTGCTGCTACTGTGCGTCGGTGGTGGAGCGAGTGAATGTTTGTGGATGCGGTGCCAATCAAGCAGACAGCTTTGTCATGGATGATGTCTAGCTTCTTCTAGTTTTGTAGGAGCTGCACTCCTAGGCAACTGGGGAGTATTCCAACACACTCCTGAATTGTGCCTTATAGATGGTGGACAGGCTTTGGGGAGTCAGGAGGCGAGTTATTCTTCACAGGATTCCTAGCCTCTGACCTATTCTTGTGGCCACAGTATTAATATGGCTAGTCCATTTCAGTTTCTGGTCAATGATAACCCCTAGGATGTTGATAGTGGGGAATTCAGTGACAATAATGCTATTGAACATCAAAAGGGCAATGGTTGGATTCTCTCTTGTTGGGGATGGTCATTGCCTGACACTTTTGTGGCGTGAATGTTACTTGCCATTTGTCAGCCCAAGCCTGGATATTGTCCATGTCTTTCTGCATTTGGACGTGGACTGCTTCAGTATCTGAGGAGTTGCGAATGATGCTGAACATTGTGCAATCGTCAGCAAACACCCCCACTTCTGACCTTATGATGGAAGGAAGGTCATTGATGAAGCAGCTGAAGATGGTTGGGCCAAGGACACTACTCTGAGGAACTCCTGCATTGATGACCTGGAGATGAGGTGACTGACCTCCAACAATCACAAGCATCTTCCATTGTGCTAGGTAAGACTCCAACCAGCGGAAAGCTTTCCCCCTGGTTCCCATTGACTCCAGTTTTGCTAGGGCTCCTTGATGCCACACTCAGTCAAATGCTGCTTTGATGTGAAGGGCAGTCACTCTCACTTCTCCTCGGGAGTTCATGTTTGAACTGAGACTGTAATGAGGTCAGAAGCTGAGTGGCCCTGGCGGAGCCCAAACTGGGCATCAGTGAGCAGGTTATTGCTAAGCAAGTGCCACTTGATAGCACTGTTGATGACCCTCTCCATGACTTTGCTGATGATCGAGAGTAGACTGATGGGGCAGTAATTGGCTGAGTTGGATTTGTCCTGCTTTTTGTGTACAGGACATACCTGGGCAATTTTCCACATAGCCAGGTAGATGTCAGTGTTGAAGCTGTATTGGAACAGCTTGGCTAGAGGTGCGGCAAGCTCTGGAGCACAAGTCTTCAGCACTATTACTAGAATATTGTCAGGACCCATAGCCTTTGCAGTATCCAGTGCCTTCAGCCATTTCTTGATATCATGTGGAGTGAATCGAATTGGCTGAAGACTATCATCTGTGATGCTGGGGACCTCCAGAGGAGGCCGAGATGGATTGTCCACTCTGCACTCCTGGCTGAAGATTGTTGTGAATTCTTCAGCCTTATCATTTGCACTTTTGTGCTGGGCTCCTACATCATTGAGGATGGGGATATTTGTGGAGCCACCTCCTCCAGTGAGTTGTTTAATTGTCCACCACCATTCACAACTGGATATGGCAGGACTGCAGAGCGTAGATCTGATCCGTTGGTTGTGGGATTACTCAGCTCTGTCTATCGCTTGCTGCTTATGCTGTTTGTCATACGAGTAGTCCTATTTTATAGTTTCACCAGGTTGACACCTCATTTTTAGGTATGCCTGGTGCTGCTCCTGGCATGCCCTCCTATGCTCTTCATTGAACCAGAGTTGATCCCCTGGCTTGATTGTAATAGTTGATTGGGGATATGCCGGGCCATGATGTTACAGATTGTGTTTGGGTACAATTCTGCTGCTGCAGATGGCCCACAGCACCTTATAGATGCCCATTCTTGAGTTGCTAGATCTGTTCAAAATCTATCCCATTTAGCACAGTGGTATTGCCACACAGCATGATGGAGCGTATCCTCAATGTGAAGGTGGGACTTTGTCTCCACAATGACTGCGTAGTGGTCACTTCTACCAATACTGTCATGGACAGATGAATCTGCAGCAGGCAGGTTGGCAAGAATGAGGTCAAGTATGCTTTTCCCTTACCACCTGCAGCAGACCCATTCTAGCAGCTATGTCATTTAAGACTTGGCCAGCTCGATCAGTAGTGGTGCTACCAAGCCAATCTTGGTGATGGACATTGAAGAACATTCTGTGCCCTTGCCACCCTCAGTGCTTCCTCCAAGTGAGATTCAACATGGAGGAGCACTGATTCATCAGCTGAGGGAGAGTGGTACTTGGTAATCAGCAGGGGGTTTCCTTGCCCATGTTTGGTCTGATGCCATGAGACTTCATGGGGTCCAAAGTCGATGTTGAGGACTCCCAAGGCAACTCCCTCCCTCCTGACTGTATACTACTGTGCATATCTAAGGGTGATGATGGTGGAGCCTGGGACATTATTGGTAAGGTATGATTCTGTGAGGATCACTATGTCAGGCTGTTGACTAGCCTGTGAGACAGCTCTCCCAATTTTGGCACTAGCCCCCAGATGTTAGTAAGAAGGACTTTGCAGGGCTGACAGTGTTGCAATTGCTGCTGTCTTTTCCAGTACCTAGGTCAATGCCAGCTGGTCCGTCCAGTTTCATTCCTTTCTCGTGTCTTTGTAGCAGCTTGCTAGGCTATTTCAGAGTCAACCATATTGCTGTGGACCTGGAGTTACAGGTAAGGACAACAGATTTCCTTCCCTAAAGGGCATTAGTGAACCAGATAGGTTTTTACAACAATCAACAATGGTTTCATGGTCGTCATCAGACTTTTAATTCCAGCTTTTTATTTAATTCAAATGTCACCATCTGCTGTGATGGGATTCAAACCCAGGTCCCCAGAGCATTATGCTGGGTCTCTGGGTTACTAGTCTAGCGAAAACACCACTACACCTTCGCCTCCCTATAGCTACCATCAGGATTGTTGTGATTCAAGGGAGAGAGGGTTTGTAGAAGAGTGCCTTGCGAAAAATGACCGTACCTATAAAACTCAAAAATGTTGTTGGATAGAACTCTTGACCTCCGCTGCATGAATGAAGAGCATCATATTATTGAACTGTTTAGCTACATGGTGCCACATTTGTTCAGGGAGTAATCTGAATGCTTGTGGTTGTGTAAGGTGTATCTTTGTGGTATTGACTACTTGGCATGAAATTTACCTTTTCATTTGGAGTTTCATTTGCCTGCTAAAGCATATTTTGTTTACGTTGATTCAGATTCGTGTTAAAGTAAAAGTTGCAGCAAGTGAAGTCTTGTTGATAATTTTTTGTTTGGGACTCATTTGGTAAATTTGGTTATTTTGGTTTACAGTTCCCCCTCGGGGGCCACAACACTTCCTATTTTTACTACCACTTTCCATCCACATGTGTTAGTCTTTTCTTCTAATAGTCAATGTTTTCATTTATCCCACTAATCTAATTCACCAGCAGTGTTACCCCTTTCCTTGGAAAAACTCAGCAGGTCTGGCAGCATTGGCGGAGAAGAAAAGAGTTGACGTTTCGAGTCCTCATGACCCTTCGACAGTTCTGTCGAAGGGTCATGAGGACTCGAAACGTCAACTCTTTTCTTCTCCGCCAATGCTGCCAGACCTGCTGAGCTTTTCCAGGTAATTCTGTTTTTGTTTTGGATTTCCAGCATCCGCAGTTTTTTTGTTTTTACCCCTTTCCTTGTTTGTTGGCAATTGTGTGTTTGCTGCCTTTTTTCAGCACTGGCCTCAGACTCTGTCTCATTGCCTGTGTATTCCGCTTGAACTTCTACCCTTCCGTTAGACTGTTTGTGGTTACCTGTATCTCAGTGAAATTCTACACCTTTCTGACAACCATTCACACCATTTACCACTTTGTGTATATTCCTAACTTCTTTCCCCAGCAACACTTGTGCTTTGCAATTGTGCTTTCCTGGTGCCAGATTTCACTGCCAAAATGCTTATCTATTCTTCTCAAACACTGGTGGGCCTGTTGTATATATCCAGCATTCGTTTTGAGTTTACACTTCCAAGTTGTTGCTACGTTTAGTATAAAGAATATTGCTCCTCCTCACACCTCTCAAATGTCTCAATGCACTTCACCTGGAATAAATTACATTGCCGGATTGCTATTATGATATGGTAAACATGTTGGTTTATGCATCCAATTACTACATGCAAGTCAGTTCTTCACAATGTTGCAACATTTTCATATTTAAAATAACTGTTTAATAATAACATCGCAATCCACATGGGCAAAGGAGGAGCTATCAAATCCTGTTGATATGGATTTACCATGTCATATTTCAGAATTTGCATTTTATATACTTACATAATTTAATTCTTGAATCTGAAAACATTTTTTATTCTATTTATAACATAACATAAATATTTAGGGGCATAATCTCTTTGGGGGTTCTCCCAATCCTCCACAGTAATGTTACTGGATCTTCTGCTGATATTATGACAAACAATTGGGAGACTTGATGGAAAATCAACCCTATTATCTTTGTTACATTATGTTAAGTAATAAATATTGATGTTTATTTAATTGAATTGTTGGGATTTCTAAATTTCAGTGCCCTGACCAGTAGTCTTAGTTACTAAATCTAAACAGGTTTACTGATTAGAGTTTAGTCCTGGGTTTTTAATAGTCAGGTTACTTCAGCTCATCTGTCTGTAATTCATTTGTCAATAGTCATGGTTAAGATTAGTGAATCCATAAGCTTAGAGGGAGTGCAAATAAACTAACCAATGGACCAGTTAATGAACTATAGGTCGAATATCTTTTCTCCGTACATCAGAAAACCAAACACATCCAAAATCCGGATGTTTTTTTGAACAGCTATGTAGTTAAATTGTATGTTAATAAAGCAATGTAATATTATATTGCAGATGTAATAAGTGTTAACAAGTAAGAAGAAGGGCATATGAGAGTTGGCAGATGGAGAAACAACCTGGTGTTTATAGACTATAGCGAGCCTCGACTTAGGCTATTGTAATGTAAGCAGTTCAAGGTGTGCTGTATATAGAGTAGCTGTGTCACATCCAAAAACTAAAAGTATCTGAATACTGAAATGCAATCGGCCCTAAGGGATTTGGATAAAGGATACTCGACCTGTAATAGCATTAGCGAATAGTAATGCGAGGAGAAGTTGGTGATGAAGCTCCTTCTTGAACCATTGTGGTGAAATCAGCTCTGTTTGTCGTATTGTTTTCTCTCACTAATAGGCTGCTTTGATGGCCACTAAGAGTCAACCAAATAGTTTGGAGAAAAGTCACATATATGCCAGCCCAGATTATGCAGAGGATGCAGCTTCCCTTGCCTGAAAGACATTAATGAACCAGCTGATTTTTTTTGTTGTAACAATAGCCTGCAAATGACCAGATTTATTAAATTCAGTTTCACAATTTATCATGGTGTGATTTGAACTAATGACCTCTGGGTTGTTAATTCAGTAACATAACCACTGCACATAGTAGCATGGTGAAGAAAGGTTATGTCTCAGCACCCACTCAAGATGATTTTGCACCTGAATACTTGACAATAAATCCATCATTGGGAGCATTTTTTCTGGAGTATAATCTTTTTAATGAAACAAAACTGACCTAAATTTCAGGTCAACCATTTTCCCTTTTTCTCACATTATGTTAAACAATTATCTCTTTGCCCAGCCCATCCCTGCTGATTGTTACACTTCTATTGACTTTTGCTCATGTGGTTGCTACTGTAGAGCTCTGTTTCTCTGCCTGCTTCTTTGTTTCTCCTCTTTGACATGTCAAAGGTGAACAAATGGCTGTAGAAACATTTCTTCATGTTGTACTAAATTCCCAGCTGGACAAACGTCATAAAATAGAGCCAGTAAAGCAGATAAGTTGGTTTAGGTTAAGAGAGCATTATAATATCTACCTACTGTATAAGGTTGTTACATTAAGTTCTAGAATGATACATCACAGAAGGAGGCCTTTTGGCCCATCAGGCCTCTTTGAAAGAGCAATCTAATTACAGCCCTATTCCACTGTCCTTTTCCCATGACCCTGCAGATTTTTCCCCTTCAAATACTTAGCTAATTTGCTATCAAGAGTTACTATTAAATTTGCTTCCAGCATCCTTTCAGGCGATGCATTCAGATCAGAACAATTTGCTGCATATATAAAAATAATCATCTTCTCATTTCACCTCTGGTTCTTCTACCAATCTCCTTAAACCTGTACGCCCTTGTTACTGACCCTTCCGGCTTTGGAAACAGTTTCTACTTATTCACTCTATCAAAACCCTTTGAATTACAACATCTCTACTAAGTTCAGCCCAATCTTCTCTGCTTTAAGGAAATCACCCCCAGCTTCAGATAGCTGAAGCCTCAATCAGCCCTGCTACTATTCTAGTAAATCATCTTGGCACCCTTTCTAATTCTCCTAAATTGCAGCACCCAGAATTCGATGCAATGTTCCAACTGGGCCCTAATCAATGATTTATGAAAGATTAATTTCACTTCCTTGCTTTTGTACTCAGCCTCCATTTGTAAAGTCAAGGATCCCATGTGCTTTTTTACCAGCAACAACTGCATAGCTTGCATTTATTTATCAGTTTTAATAAAGAAAATGTCCCAAGGTGTTTCACAGGAGTGTTATCAAACACTGAGGAGTTATTGGGACAGGTAACCTAAAACTATGCATTAAGGAGCATCTTAAAGGAGGTGGGAGAGTTAGCAAGGCAACGAGGCTGAGGGAGGAAATTACAGAGCTTATGGCCCAAGCAGCTGAAAGCACAGCCATCACAAGGGGAGGCATTAAAATGTTCAAGAGGCCAGAATTGGAGGAGCACAGACATTTTGGAGATACTAGGGCTAGAGGAGGTTACAGAGATAGATGGGGTGAGGCTATGGAGGGAATTGAAAATGAGGGTGAGGATTTTAAAGTGAGGTGTTGTTTGACTGAGAGCCAAGCAAAGGGATAACAGATGAAAAGGAATTGGTGCTAGTTAGGACACAAGCAGCGGAGGTTTGGATGAAACAAAAACAGAAAATGCTGGAAAAGCTCAGCAGGTCTAACAACATCTGTGGAGAGAAAAAAACTGAGGCCTGAATTTTCCCGTCGGCGATTTGGGGGCGGTGCCTGCTCGCCGACAGGAAAATGACATGGATGATGTCAGGAGGAACTCCCAACAGCATCCTGGTCCATTTAAATATTCCGGAAGGCGGGTGGATAGCGAAATCAGCCGTCTGCCCGCCGATCTGTCATTGGCCATTTGAGGCCATTGACAGGTTAATTAACCCAATTAAAGGCCCTGCCTGTCCAACCTTAAGGTTGGTGGGCAGGCCAGGAGCCCCAGCGGGGAATAGAAAAAACATGAAACCTCATCCACTGGCGGGATAAGGTTTCATGTCCGTTTTAAAAATCTTTAATAAACTTTATGTGAGATCTATTAACATGTCCCATCTTGTATGATATTGTCACGTAAGACCATAAGACATAGGAGCAGAAATTAGGCCATTCGGCCCATTGAGTCTGCTCCGCCATTCAATCATGGCTGATAAGTTTCTCAACCCCATTCTCCTGCCTTCTCCCTGTAACCTTTGATCCCCTTATCAATCAAGAACCTATCTATCTTGATCTTAAATACATTCAATGATCTGGCCTCCAAAGCCTTCTGTGGCAATGAATTCCATAGATTCACCACTCTCTGGCTAAAGAAGTTTCACCTCATCTCTGTTCTAAAAGGTCTTCCCTTTACTCTGAGGCTGTGCCCTCGGGTCATCTCCTACTAATGGAAACATCTTCCCCACGTCCACTCTATCCAGGCCTTTCAGTCTTCTGTAGGTTTCAATCAGATCCCCCCTCATTCTTCTAAACTCCTTCGAGTATGGACCAGAGTCCTCAAACGTTCCTCATATATTAAGCCTATCATTCCTGGGATCATTCTCGTGAACCTCCTCTGGACCCCCTCTAGGGCCAGCACATTCTTCCTGAGATAAGGGGCCCAAAATTGCTCACAATATTTTAAATGTGGTCTGACAAGAGCCTTATAAAGCCTCAGCAACACATCTCTGCTTCTATATTCTAGACCTCTCGAAATAAATGCCAACATTGCATTTGCCTTCCTAACTACCGACTCAACCTGCAAGTTAAGAGAATCCTGGTCTAGGACTCTCAAGTCCCTTTGCACTCCAGATTTCTGAATTCTCTCCCCATTTAGAAAATAGTCTATGCCTCTATTCTTCCTACCAAAGTGCATGACCTCAAACTTCCCCACGTTGTATTCCATCTGCCACTTCTTTGCCCATCCTCCTAACCTGTCCAAATCCTTCTGCAGCCTCCCCGCCTCCTCAATACTACCTGTCCCTCCACCTATCTTTGTATCATCTGCAAACTTAGCCAGGATGCCCTCAGTTCCTTCATCTAGATCATTAACATATAAAGTGAAAAGTTGTGGTCCCAACACTGACCCCTGCGGAACTCCGTCTGTCATGAGGGGGACATGTTAATAATTTTTTTATTTTTCTATTTTTAAACTTTGAAGCACTGTCAGTGATCTCCCTGAGACAGCACTTAGTCTCAGGGAGCAGTGCACTCTTTCACGCGCATGCACGAAAGAGCGCACTTTGACAGTTGGGCCATCCCTCCCCCCACCCCCACCCCCGCACAGGAAACACATAGCACTTCCCATCGGGCAGCACGCTGGGTGGGCCTTAATTGGCCTGCCCACTTAAAATGGCGGCGGGGCCTGTTTCGGCAGCAGAGTTCAGCTGCTAGCCTGCCACCAAGTCAGTGGTGCCCACCTGCCCATCGAGGGCAAAATTCTGCCCAGAGTTAACATTTCGAGTCCATATGACTCTTCTTCAGAGCTTTGTTTTGGATTAACTTCAATTTATGGAGGATGGAAAATGAGATGCCAGACAAGAGAACATTGGAATAGAGGCAACAAAGGAATGGATGAGGGTTTCAATAACAGATGAGCTGAGCTAAGGTGGAGACAGCTGATGTTATGGAGTTGGAAGTAAGTGATGACCTGCTAGTTTCAAAGATTGTGCATATTTACCCCCAGGTCTCTCAGTTCCTGCAAGCTGTTTAAAATCACATCATTTAGTTCATATTGCCTCTCCTCATTCTTCCTACTAAAATGCGTCACTTCGTATGTCTCCTCATTACACTGCATCTACCATGTGCCTGCTCAGTTAGCCAATTTGTCTGGGTCCACCTGAAGATTGTTCCTATCCACTTCACTGCTTTCTACATTTCCATATTTCATGTTATATGTATGCTTTGAAATGATGTCCTGTCCACCCAAGTCCAGTTCATTAATAGATATCAAAACAGCACTGGCCCAAATAACCACACCTGGAAAACACTAATATTTCAGTCTAGAAAACACCATTCACCACTACTCTGCTTTCTGCCTCTTAGCTTATTTCCTATCCATGCTATCACTGCTTCGTTTATCCCATGGGCTTCCATTTTGCCAGTAGATCCATTTTGTGGTTATTCATCAGATGCCTTTAGAAAGCCCATATATATAACATCAGCTGCACTTCCATCAATCCTCCCTGTTACTTCAGCAAAGAACTCAATCTATTGCCTTTAACAAATCTGCGCTGCCATTAATTAAGCCATATTTTTCCAAAAAACAATTAATTTTGTTTCAGGTTATTGTCTGTAAATGTTTCCCCACACTGATGTTAGGCAGACTGGCCTGTAATTGCTGGGTTTACCTCTCCTCTTTTTTTGAAGAGGGGTGCCATTCCCAATTCGCCAGTCCTCTGTGCGCACCCATATAAAAGGATGATTGGAAGATGGTGGTCAGAGCTTCCATTATCTCCACCTTTACTTCCCTCAGTAACCTAGATGCATCCCTTCTGGGCTGCATGACTTTGTACTTTGAGATCGGCCAATCTTTTAAGTTCCACCTCCTTATCCATTTTTATCCTTACCATAGTCGCCACTGCCACTTTACTGCTACATTGACAGAATGCTCTTCTCTAGTGAAGACAGATGCAAAGCATCCTTTTAGTGCCTCAGCCATTCCCTCTCCCTTAACAAGAATATCTCCCTTTTAGTCGTGAATCAAGCCCTCCACCCCACAACTTTCCTTTGATTACCCTTTTACTATTTAAGTGTTAGTGAAAAATTTTGGATTCCTTTTTATGTTACCCACTAATCTGTTCTCATATATTCTCTAATTTTCCTTTGCGTATCTGCTCTATACCTTATGTATTCAGCTTAGTTCTGTCTTTATTATGAGTCTGACATTTATTTTAAGCCCCCTTTCTCTGTTTCATATTACTCTTCAAGTCTTCAATCATTCACAGAGTTATTGCTCTGAATGCCCTGAGTTCCACCCTCATAAGAATGTATCTAGCCTGTACCCAAAATATATCCTCTTTGAAGGTCTCCCATTGTTTTACCTGCCAATCTTTCACCTCAGCCAACACACTAAAAGCCCACCTATTTGAATATTTTCTCATTTGTCCCACGTTTTTTTCATAACTAATCTAAACTTAATGATATTGTGATCATTGTTTCCCAAATGCATCCCCAATGAAACATGATCCACTTACGTTCGACTCCATTCCCCAGAAGCAGATCCAGCACTGCTTCCTGTCTCCTTGGGCTGAAATATCCTGATCAAGGACTTTTTCTTCGTGAATTCCTCCCTCCCTTCCCCATGACAGTATTATTTTCCCCATCTATATCAGGATAACTGAGATCATCATTATCATTACTCTGCATGTATCAGAAATGTATTTACATTTATATTGACTTTTCTTTCAGAATTTATACGCTTTATACATAATCTTACATATTGCTCACCTATACATCAGAGCACACATGTAGTTTTTCCATTACTTTACAACACAAACAGCAATTGCTCATTATTCTTCATTACTGATGGCCCCCTAGGTAGTCTTCTTATCTCTATGCACTATTGTATCTTTTCCATGCTGGAGTTAGGGTACCCTCTCTATATTTCACAAGATAACAAGACAGTCAGGGCTGAATTCTGGACGTGTTTGGGGTCTCTCATTGGTTTTGGGATTTGTATGTGTGCTCATTACTGTGCCACTCATGCACATCCTGGCCCCCAAACAACATGGGAGCACATGCACATCTGTAATTCATATCTAACCATCTGCTCTTCCATGTATTTTCTGATTACATCTTACCTGAGAGTGTTTGATGCTGCCACTAGTGCAAAGTGGAAAAGATGTTCCATTTCCCAACAATGCCAGCATTCACCTTGACGAGCTCAGATACATAGCGAATACATAAAGAAAGTAGATGCCTGTAGTGTTCATGGAGAAAGTGTAACAACACCCCTCCAACTTATCAGTGGTCCAAAAACCAGCCGGGAATGCCATCTACCTCTTACTAGTCACAACATGAGAAGCATTGCACTACAAAGACTAGATGGATTATCCAGATAATGGAATGAGAGATTGTCAATCTTTCTGTTTTCAAATATCCACTTCTTCTCTAAAATATACACAATGGGTATTCTTGTATATTGAAGGCTGTGCTTATGAAAAGCTTAAATTCCATACGCACTGAGAGGTACACAACATATTTTGTGTAGAGCTATTCAAACCAGCAGAATGCACAGGCATTCCACCTTTTGCTCTGAGCTGAAGGGACTCACAGGATGTGAAACGATGGTGCCGGAACCCAAAACATCACCAATTTCTCTGAAATGCTACTTTGACAAGATTGCCAACTTTTCCCACAGAACTGACAAGGATGGTTGATGTGAAAAATGCAACAATTCCAATTAACATGGACAGAGGAGGGGAAGCTTTATTATGGTGTGAACCATGCTATACCTAACCTAGGAGCACCCAAGGTTGGCAACGACGTTAAATATCTTAAAGTGCTCCATTTGCGAGCAGTAGCCCTCAGAATGGGGTGTAAAGTTTGACACTGGGAGGCTGTATCCCTTGGCTGGGGAGTCCTGAACACAGGAGCAAAGCTTCAGGATAAAAGTTGATCACTTAGGACTGAGATGAGGAGAAATTTATTTAATCAGAGAGTTGTGAATCTTTGGAATACTCTAACCCAGAGGGTCACTGATGCTCCATCGTTGAATATATGCAAGGATGGGATAGATAAGATTTTTGATCTCTCAGGGAATCAAGGGGTACAGAGAGTGGGCGGGTGTTGAGGTACAGTATCAGCCATGATCATATTGAATGGCCGAGCAGGCTGGAGGGGCCATGTGGTATACAATTCCTGCTCCTATTTCTGATGTTCACCTTGATATCATCTGGGCTATGTTGCACAGATCTTCTGTTATTGCTTGAAATGAGCCTGCAGCATAAAAGCGGATTGCACTTATCAGTTTCACAGCTACAGTTAGAGCTGTCCAGGAAGATGATCATGGCCCCAGGTTTTTGCATTGTAGTTGGCAGGGAGAAGCACAGTCTCACAACACAGAGCTGCACACTGAGATTGCCACAGGATTTATATGCTCTGTAAAATTGTTTTGGGAGTGAGTAAGATCCTGTAGGGCACTCTCTCCTCAAATACAGCCTCACTCTCTTTTCCTCCATTCTGTGCTGCTGTTCCTCTTCTATCAAAATTGCACACAAAGGGATTCTCTGGACTTTTTAATTTTCTTAGTCACACCAAATTTGGAGCACTGCGTTCAACTCTGTTCACAGAAAGGATGTAGATCCTTTGGAAAGGGTGCAGTAAAGGCTAGAGCTCAGAAAGCCAAGCAGTTAAGGATTGAACAGTGCAACTAATTCTTTATACATTTACAAGATTTTATTCACAGAGGCATACATATATTTGGTGCACCTCCAAACCAACAACCACAATTTCAACTTGCTGAGTTTCAGCAGGTGAATCCCCAATTAATGCCCATCACCTAAATACAACTTAAACACGCAATGTATGTACAATTAACATAAAGCACAGTAAGAATGATACTGAGTGTAAAGGAGATGATCAAAGAGAATTAAGAATGATTGTAGAATGTCAAACTCTGCAGTCTAGAGATCAAGTTAAGGGACAACCTCATTCAGCACATAAACTTATAAAGAGTACAGATAACACAATATTACTTAAAAATAGAATTGTATAGCCACTGGGCATCAGCTCAAATCAGTAAAAAGTAAATTAAAACCAGATATTCGGAAGAATGTTACTCAAATCTTTTTTTTTTTTTTAACCATTATTTGCCAGGCAAGGCAGTGCGGACATGTT
The DNA here is from genome assembly GCF_017639515.1 of Carcharodon carcharias. Lineage (NCBI taxonomy): Eukaryota > Metazoa > Chordata > Chondrichthyes > Lamniformes > Lamnidae > Carcharodon > Carcharodon carcharias. The sequence continues at coordinate 96,991,875 of NC_054482.1, read as the reverse complement.
CAAAATGCTGATGGATATTAGATTGTGGGATGGAGGCAACTCAAGGGGTGAGTTTTGATGGGTAAAATGACCATTTCGCTTGCATTTCATTCCTGTCCAAAGCCGCTCAGCCATTATCCTACTCCCAGTGACCCACCAATAGTTCCCTGACCCCATAACATTGATTTCAAAATCCTCACTCTCATATCCCAGGCCAAGGACAGAATCGGCCCAGAATTGCACTAAGTGCGGTAGTGGGCATGAATAACTCACATGGCGGGATTTTTGCAACATATCGTCCACTTGCAGCCTCATTAATCATGCAGCGACAGGAAACACACCTTCTCGCTAGAGGGCAGCCTCTGAATCGCCCGCCAGCCGTTATCCCACAGTTTCCTCTCTCTAGGTGCCATATCTAAACTGCAGCCATGCACACAGTCCTCAAAGCTTGCAGCCCAGGACTGCTCCAGTGGAGATATGGTCCTGAAAGCCAAGAAGGGTTCAGAGGCCCAAAACTGAAATGCCTTTTGGAGAGCCGCTGTGATGTCCTCCACCCCCGCTTTGGCCACAGGAGACCACAGCACTCCAGCCCGGGAGGCGGTGGCATTGCTGGTCAGTGCCAATGCTGCACACAAGAGGCTGGCCGTCCAGTGCAGAAAGAGGATGAATGATCTCATCTGTGCTGGCAGCGTAAGACAGCCATCTCATACCCTCACACTCACACATTCACTGGCATCTCAATCACTGCCAGCTCAAGGGACATCACTCTCTCATACACCCTCACACCTCCATGGCCTCATCTCTGCTGTAGACTGCCTCCTCAGCCCTTGCCACCTTGAGACCACTTGCACAGATCAACATGTGCCCCAACACACACTCTGGGATACCCTCCTTCCCCAGTACAGCCTTTGCCCTGCAACCATTAAAAAGCCCCCCATCTTATGGCTGGTCTGGTAGGTAGACGCCTGTCTGTGAGCTCCCCTAAATGTGATGTGGTGCTGCCTGTGAAGCCTGGTGCTGATGACTGCGAGTGATGCCTGAAGTGAGGTAGGCAAACAAACCTTGAAGTCCCAATTGAAGTGCAGCTCGCCGGGTGCACATCTCTTATGTACGGTTGTGAAACACATCGGCCTGGACGATCCAGTGTGGGGGGATGATTCCAGTGACCAGGACTTATAATGAGATACTAAAGTAAATTGGGTTCCCAATGTGCGGTGGTGGGAAACGCGCCCCCCATTGCTGGGTGAAGCCCGATGTTTTCTGCTCCCGCTGCTATGACGCCCACCGCAAATGGGAGCGGACGATTCCGCCCTATGTCTCTAATATCTTCTGGTTCAGCACCACATTCTCCCCCCTCAAATATCTAAAAGAAAGGCTTGTATCTGTATACTACCAGTTATAACCTCAGGATACTCCAAAGTGCTTAACAACCAATTAAGCTGAGTCACTGAGTGGAATCATACCAGATTTTCACTAAGTGTGGTGGCGGGCAGGAATAAGGACGTTTTACCTGTCGGCCACAATGGTGGCTTTTCACCGTGTTGTCCCAATCCTGCCTTATTAATTATGCATTCCTGGGAAACGCAGCGTTTCAACGGCGGGACGGCTCTTATTTGCCACCATGCCACCACCTTGCTGCTTCATCACGCCAGACGCCATATTTAAAGTGCAGCGGCATGAAGACCTCTCAGTGCTTCCAGCCCAGGACTGCTGCAAAGAAGACATGGCCCCAAAAGGCAATATGACTGCAGCTCCCTGGTTTAATGACATTTCCCCTGAGCTCCTTTTGGATGCAGTGGAGCCCCGCTCTGGCCTCAGGAGGGACAGCTAAATCAATAATGTGGCTTGGAAGTCGGTGGAAACGGTGGTCAGTGCCAACACTTAGCAAAAGAACCAGTGCCGCAAGAGGATGAATGATCTCATCCGTTCTGCCACTCTCAACTCACGCACTCACAAACCCATCACACATCCACAGGAATCTCACAACTCAAGGGACAATACCACTAACTCACACAAACACCCTCACATCTCCATCAGGCTTATATCCTCTCGAACACATTTCCTCATCCCGTCCATGTCTCCATTCACCACACAAACGTTCCACACAGTGCCATGTGTCCTACTCACGCTCTCTCTGCTTTCATGCAGGAGAAGCCTGCTCACAACAGCAGGGAGAGGTCCTAGACTGGGAGTGGGGTGGCCCCCATTAGGCCCCTCACTCAATTTGAGGAGCGTGCCAATGCGCTGACTGGTGAGGACGTGGACCGTGCATGAGTGACCTTGAGGTCAGTGGTGAATACCTGCCTGAGGATCCTGCACCACATCATCCCCCTCTCAACACAACTGTGAATGCTCTCTCTTCTGATTTTGACTCTGCTGCCATGTACTACTTATCTCTACCGCCAAGCAACAGTCACCCTCAGCCAGCCAGTCCCTCAGCTCCATCCACGTCGCCATCTCCAGCCAAGAGGACTCCTCCTCCATTGAAGAGCTGGAAATAAGCAGTGCGGAAGACCTATCACATCACTTACCCACACCCTCCACCAGCACAGAGATACCCATCTCTAGATTTAGAGCAGACTTGGGTTCACAATTTGGTGGTCACCACATGGACACATGACCGCAGCAAGAGGAGGCAGGTTCAGCCGAGCTCCTGGCACTCAGAGGACTGCTGGAGAAGAGGCACGTGTGAGGTCCGAGTCAGATGATGATCCTCTGAATTCGGCCTTCCAACTCATCCTAGAAAGTCAGCAGAAGGCGGGGGAACATCACGCGGAGCTGTTGGAAGCCCTCAACAAAGTGCCATGCGAGATGGAGGAGTGCATCCAGCTGCTCTCAGATGAAGTGATGCCCATGGTGCATTGAGGTCTCCATGGAGGGGATGGCAGATGTCATGGAGACCTTGGTCCAGCAGAAAGCAGAAATGCGCGCAGATCTGCCATGCGTGAGTTCCCACAGTGGCAACGTGAGAGGGAAATGGGGCACTTCGACATCCCTCTGGTGGTCCTTCCCCTCAAGGAGTCAGACTGGAGTCCTCGGGCATTCGAAGGGAGGAAGAGTAGCAGCTGGACACCCCTGGGTCATCCAGGAATCTCAGAGGCTGTTTGCTCCCTCTGAGTCCCCTTTGCCTGTGACCCCCCTCAACATCGTCCTCTGTCACCGCAGAGGGAGCAGCTGGCCCATAGGAGGACAGCCAAAGCAATTTGGGGCCCACAATTCCTCAGCTTTCCAGAGGATCAGTGGCAATCGGGCCAACCATTGCATAGGCTGTCTCCATCCCTGCTGCAGGTGTCAGGGCAGAAATTAGAAGTCTAAGGCATTCAAAAGCTAAGAAATTCTGATCACAGTTGGTTGCATGGGTGAGCATATTTAAATATATTCACTTTCACTGAATAATGTGTAATGGCATATTTCAACTTCATTTACAGGCTTAGCGATTCCTTCCACTGCATCACTCCCACCACTAGCAGTTCAGCTGCACACAGCCAGCCCATGAGTGATTCTGGAGAGAGGAGTGTGTGTGTTGCAGGGCCTTTTGGAGCCTCGTGCAAGCAATCTCCCCATGCACATGGGTCTTTCCTGCATCACAGTCATCTCACTTTCCTGAGCATTTTCAATGCTGCCTGCTGGGGTCCGCTTTCAGTTGTCCATCTGAACTGACCTGCCTCTCTGCCCACCCAATGATCACACTCTCATACAGCACATGTTCTCGCCCACCACCACTCTCATTTCTCTTTCGATTCAGCCAGCATGGTAGTGCTACAGTTTGTCCTTCCCCCAGCCCCAGTCACCCATTTCCTTTTGCCCATAACTGTCGAGTCCCCTGGCATCTCCTTCCGCCTCCCCACTGAAACTTACCAGCCACAACCCTTCTCTTTCAGGGATGTACAGGTGGACGTGCACGTTCCCTACCTTCCCAAAAATCCAGCCCCCATCCACATTACCCTCCTGGACCTCCTCCTTCCCACCCCCAGGGTCCTTGTCTGCCTCTGAGTCCCCACCAACCACCCTTGCACTCTGTTCTACTGATACTGTCGCAACATCACCCTCCCACCCTATAGCCTCACTCTGCCCTCAGTCATTCTCACCATTTCCTCATACCGTGCCCACCCTCAGTTTGCTCACCAGGAGGCAGACATGGTCTCAACAGAGCCCTCCCTCGCACATTTACCTGGACATCTCCATCCCCCGGGATCTTTCTCTTAGAACTCCGCCCCCTCACACTCCACACCCCCAGACTCCTCCCCCACCCTCACCCCTACCCTCCTCCTGAATCCTTCCTCCAGCCTTACTCCTACCTTCTTCCCGACTCCTTCCTTCAGCCTTACTACTTCTTCCATCCTTGCTCCTTCCTCCCACTGGTCTCCTTCCCCTCTCCCGACTCCTTTATCCACCCTTAGTTCTTTCTCCAGCCTTACCCCTACCCCCTCCCTGACTCCTTCTTCCAGCCTTACCTCCCCCTCCCGCCTTACTCCATCCCCCTTCCCAACTCCTTCCTCCACCCTTACTTCTTCCTCCACCCTTACTCTTTCCCCTTTCCAGGCTCCCTCCTCCCCTTAGACTCCCTCCCCTCTCTGGACTCCTTTGTCCCCGCAGACTGCTCCCTTCTCTGGACTCCTTCCTCCCACTGGATTCCTTCTCCTCTCCAGACTCCTTCCTCTCCACAGACTCCTTCCCTCTCTGGACTTCTTCCCCTCTCCAAACTCCTTCCCTTACAACTTCCTCCCCCCCTTACAGCTACCTCCCCCAGTTGCCATCTTTTCCCCGTTACCCCCTCCTTGCACCCCCCCCCCGTACTCCTTCCTGCCCCAACCTCACCCCCCCCACATCTTCCTCTCCCAGTCATTCCTAGACCTTCTTCTCCCACCCCCGATACATCTTCCTCTCCCAAACACAGCTGGACATTCCACTCCACCCCGTTGACTATCATCTGTTGTGAGCAGACCCTCAATGGTGACTTTCCAACTTCCGTGAGCTGCTTTGCAGCGGAGCCACGTCCATGAGAATCCACCCAGCATGTCATGAACGTTCCTCCAGTGTGCCGCCGCTGTCGGGCTCCATCAGGTGGCTACGATATAAGCAAGGTCCTGACAGTAAATCCCGACTTCTGCAAGTCACACTTGTCAAGACATGTTCTGCACCAGCCTGTTTTCCTGCCGACATGCTTGGATGATCCAGCATGGGGGGGATGATTCCGACGAACTAGCCTTATTATAATATGCAGATGTATACAATGAGGTTCCCGACACCCGATGGTGGGAAACGCAGCCTGGCATTGACGGGCAGAGCGGACGATTGTAAACTGGTTTCACGATGTTTTGAAACTGATTTTTGGCCTTCTTGCCATATTGTTCGCTCAAGCCGCCAAACATGCCCAATGCCAGTGGGCACTGAAAATTCCGCTCACTGTTTTAATGGACGAAACACAGCAGCTAGTTTGTGCACAGCAAGATTCCACAACAGCTTGAGATTAAAAAAACTTAGAATTATTTCTTCTTCACCACCTGCAGCAGAGACCTCAGCCATCATGACTCCACATTCGGGGATTTGGTTTCTAATCTACTCATCTTGCCAGACCACCCTTAACACTCGATTAAAACCTACTTCTTTGATTAGACTTTTTGATCACCTTCATAACTCTGCCCCAAATTTTGCTAGATGTTTGACTGTCTGCTTTGTATGCTTCGCTGTGTACTACACTAAGTTATTCCTGTGTTCATTCATTGCTCAGTCCTCTGAACAGTCCAGCAAATTTGTATAATTTCATTCCTGGAAGCAGAGCTGAAGCGCATTCTCTCAGTAAAATCAAAAGGCAAGTCAACTTCTTGTATACTTCAAGTATTAATTGATGACTTCAGTGCCCAAAGAGTAGGTTGGTGATGTGCTTTTTTTGCATTCATAGTAATATATGGCATCAGAGATCGGACTAAAAGGATGGAAAGTTGTCCTCTTTAAAAATAATCATGGGTTGGGACCATTTCTAGGTCCTGACCTTGATCTTTCAGTTAGCACAGCCGCCTGGGAGACCTTTCTTGACATGGCCAATTAAAATGGCGTCTCAGTGTGCGCAAACTAACTGAGGAGAGCAGATGGGTTCCTGAGATTGCAGGTTCCTGAGATTGCAGGTTCCTGAGATTGCAGGTTCCTGAGATTGCAGACCATCTGATTGGGAATTGGAATGGATGGATTGCCTTGGAAGGACAGCAGCCCCACTGCCAGAGGTGGGTGCTGCGTTTGTCATTTTCTTCCTCTTAGGCAATCCTTCGGGATCAGGGATGATGTGCTTCCCCTCTGGTTGGATGGGTTCTGAAATGGCTGATAAGTTCAATGCGCAATCTGCATATTCTACCACATATGGGGCAGGTGGTGCTTGACTGGTCAGGTAAATGAGTTGTTGAGGTGTTTGTGCATCTCAACGACACCTCGGCTTTGCCCCGATGTGTTCCTGACAAAGTCTCTTGATGTATTCGGTGCCTTCCTGAATGAACCATCTTCAGTGTGGTCAGTGACAAGCCAGGGACTCCCATGAGTGGGTGGGGATGTTTGACCTCTTCAGGGATGCTTTGAGGACATAGTTAAGATGTTTTCATTGTCCTCCTTGCTGTCCCTTGCTGTGACCTTGTTCCAAGTAAAGCAGTAGCTTTGGGACCTCGTGTCAGGCATAAGAACGAGATGTCTTGCTCAGCGGAGCTGGTTTTGAGTGATTAGCGCCTCAAAGCTGAGAATGTTGCCTTGGGGGAGGACACTGCTGTTGGAACGCCTTTTTTGCCACTGGATTTGGAGGATCTTGTGAGGGCACCATTGGTGGTTCTTCTCCAGTGTTTGGAGATGTCTGCTGTAGGTTGTCCAAGTCTCTGAAGCATATTGGAGTGCAGGGATCAGCTGCCCAGTAAACCATGACATAATCTTGGGTTTGAGATCCTGGTCCTTAAATATTCTTTGCCTCAGTTAGGTGAAGGCTGAGCTGGCACATTGGAGGCAATGATGAATTTTGGCATCTATGCCTGCCTCTGTCAAGAGAAGGCTCCCAAAGTTATGGAAAATGATCCACATTTTCCAGAATCTTGTCATTGATAATCGATACAGGGAGGTGTTATGCCGTAGGAGCTGTTTTGAACAAACCTTAGTTTCCCAGGTATTCGGTGAAAGGCCCATTTTCTCATATGCTTCAGAGAAGGAGTCGACAATAACCTGGAGCTCAGTTTCTGGGTGCGTATTCACACAAACGCCATCCACATACTGAAGCTCTATGACTGAGGTTGGAAAAATCTTTGGTTGTGGATTAAAGGTGGCATATGTTGAACAGTTTTCCGTCTGTTCTGCAAAATATCTCCACAACTGTGGGTAATTTGCTGGAGGTAAGGTGCAGTATTACAGTGGGCAAAATGGAGAGGAAGGTTGGTGTGATGACACAGCCTTGTTTGACCCCAGTCTCTACTCAGATAGGGTTTGTGATGGTCCCATTGGTGAGGATCATGCCTTGCATGTCATTGTGGAGAAGGCGGAGGATGGTGCCAAATTTCTGAGGGCAGCCAAATTTGAGGAGGATACTCACCATAAGCCTTCACAATTGGCTGAGTTAAAGGCTTTCACGTGATGTAAAGTGGTTGGGCAGTTCCTTGCATTTTTCTTGGAGTGGCCCCACAGTGACGGAGCTCTTCAACCGCTGGGAGGGGACAATTTAGGAGGATGCTTGCAATGATTTTCCAGGGATATTCCACTGAAGTTACTGCAGTCAGACTTGATTCCCTTCTTGATTATAGTCATGATCACAGCAACCATGAAATCCCCTGGCACTCACTCCTTTCCACAGATGAGGGAGATGAGGTTGTGCAGCCATGCCAGGAGTGTATCTTTGCTGTGTTTCAGAATTTCAGCAGGGTTTCTATCTGCTCTAGAAGATTTGTTGTTTCTCAGCTGTCGAATGGCATCTTCCACTTTGCCCGGCACTGGGGTGACACCTGAGAGTGAGCCGGATGGGGTGTGGAGTAATGAGGTAAAGGGTGTTCAAGTCGAAGTTGTTGCTGTAAGAAGGGAGCTTTCTGAAGTGGTATTCACTTTATGAAATAAACAGTGGCCACAGCTGCCAGGCCACTTCAATACATGGGATATACCTTCACAGGATAGCCTGTGGCCTCATTTGTGGACTGATGATGGCTATAACTCCAGTGTTAAGGGAGGGGGGAGGGGTGAATTAAAAGAGGCCTCATGGCTGCCTCGTGGGGGGCTGGTTGGCTCAGTTGGCTGGACAGCTGGTGTGGACCTGATTGGTACCCACAGCACAGGGTTCACAACCCATTCCAGCCGTACTGGATTTTGGGTTATCCACAGTGGAGATTGTGGCGCCATGAGCCAGACCTCAACTTGGGCAGAGAACTACGAACATACAAATTACTAGTAGGCCTTTCAGCCCCTCGAGCCAGCTCCACCATTCAATAAGATCATGGCTGATCTTGTGTTTCGATTTCCACTTTCCCATCTCACCCCGATAACCTTAGATTCTTGTTAGGCAAGGAAATCAATCTACCTCTGCCTTAAAAATATTCAATGACCCCACCTCCACCATCTTCTGAGGCAGAGAATTCCAAAGTCACACAACCCTCTGAGAGAAAAAATCTCCTCATCTCTGTCCTGAAAGGGTGACCCCTAATTTTAAAACAAGGGCCCCTAGTTCTAGACTCACCCACAAGAGGAAACATCCGTTCGACGTCCACCTTGTCAAGTCCGTTCAGGATCTTGTATTCACTTTTATAAAATAAACAGTGGTATCAATCTAGTAAACACCCTTTGAACCGCCTCCAATGCATTTACATCCTTCCTCAAATAAGGAGACCAAAACTGCACACAGTATTTGAGATGCGGTCTCACCAATGCCCTGTATAGCTGAAGTGTAACACATAACACCCTCACTTTTATGTTCAATTCCTTTTGTGATAAAAGATAGCATTCCATGAGTCTTCTTAATTACTTGCTAAGATCATGGCTGATCCGATTATGGTCTGAGCTCCACATTCCACCTACCCCTGATGACCTTTAACTCCCTTGTTCGTCAAGAAATTATCAACCCCTGTCTTAAAAATATTCATTGACCCTGCCTCCACCACTGCCTGGGGAGCAGAGTTCCAAAGATTCACGACCCTCTGACAGGAAAAACTTTTTTCTCATCTCCATCTTAAATGGAAGACCCCTTATTTTTAAACCATGTCCCCTAGTTCTACTCTCTCCCACAAGGGGAAACATCCTTTCAGCATCCACCCTGTCAAGTCCCTCAAATTTGATATGTTTCAATAAGATCACCTCTCCCTCTTCTAAACTCCAATGGATACAGGCCCGCCTGTTCAAACTTTCCTCATAAGATAACTCCCCCATTCCAGATATAAGCTGAATGAACCTTTTCTGCACAGCTTCTAATATATTTATATCCTTTCTTAAATGAGGAGACCAAAATTGTACACAGTACTCTAGACGTGATCTCACCGAAGTCCTGTACAAATATAGCAATACATCCCTATTTTTGTATTTCATTCCTCTTGCAATAAACAACAACATTCTATTTGTTTTCCTAATCACTTGCTGTACCTTCACACTAAATGTTCTTGATCCATACACCTGGACACCCAGATCCTTCTGTACCTCAAGAGTTCTGCAATCTGTCCTCATTTACATAATGTGCTGCTTTTCTATTCTTCCTGCCAAACTGGGCAAGTTCACATTTTCCCACATTATACTCCATGTTCCAAATTTTGGCCCTTTTAACCTATCTATGTTCCTTTGCAGATTCCTTATGTCCTCTTCACAACTTACTTTCCTACTTATCTTTCTGCCATCAACAAATTTAACAACCATACATTCAGCTCCTTCATCCAACTCATTGATATAAATTATAAATAGTTGAGGCCCCAGCACTGATCTACTCATCACATCTTTTCAATCTGAAAAATATCCATTTATTTCTACTCTCTGCATCCTGTTAGCTAACCAATCCTCTATCCCTGCTAATATGTTACCCCTTACACCATGAGCTCTTATTTTGTGTAACCTTTGATGTGGCACCTTGTGAAATGCCTTCTGGAAATCTAAGTACAGCACATCCACAGGTTCTCCTTTTCCATATTGCTTGTTACTTATCCAAAAAACTGCAATAAATTAGTCAACCATGATTTCTCTTGCACAAACCCATGTTCACTCTGTTTGATTGCATTGAGATTTTCTAAGACCCCCATGATAACCTCTTTGGGGAGAATTTTCGGCTCGACGAGAATCAAACTGATTCTACATCCTGATCTCCAGAACTAAGGTCCTGTCTCTCTATTGTACCAATGTCATCCTTAATTAACGGAGCTACCCCCCTACTTTTCCTAGCTTCCAGTCCTTGTCATGTACCCTTGAATATTCAGATCCCAGTCTTTGTCATTCTGCAGCTATGTATCTGTAATGGCTATCAAATCTTATTTGTCCTGTCAATTCATCTATTTTATTTTGAATGCTACATGCATTCAGATACAAGACTTTTAGTTCTGTCTTTTAACTTTTTTTGTAACCTCTAGCCTTATCTGCTAGTGCACTCTTAGGTTTGTACACTCTATCCCTTCCTGCCACACTCTGATCATCATTTCCATTATTTCTACCTTGCTGTTTTGCCTTTCCTTCTCTGTTTAATTTATCACATCTTCCCAAACTTGAACCCTTGCCCCCACTGTTTAGTTTAAAGCCCTCTCTGCCACCCTAGTTATATGACTCGCCAGACCACTGGTCCCAGCATGGTTCAGGTGAAGACCATCCCAATGGTACAGCTTCCACTTCCCCCAGGACTGAAGAAGAGGAAAAAATTTTAAGGAGTGAGTGCTCATGACACACTTGCTGAGACTGGTTGGGAGGACTGAAAGTATCACAGAGCTAATGTAATACCTGTAGGTTCAGGCATCCCATGATGCTTAAATGAGATTGCCATTTTAAATAGGTTATGCTTCAGTTTCTTTCTGCTGCCCAGCTACCCAGCTCCTGTCAACTTTCCCTCCAGAGATGGCAGTACTATTGAGACATATATATGCATTCAAGAATGAAAATCACACAAGACAACAGAAGCCATCACAGAGATACAAATTTTAATTCACTGCAACATTGCTAAAAGGGTATTGACGGGAAAATTCTCTCTTTAATTTGTAAGTGATAAGAGTCATAAAATATGATGTATAACATAAGATTTTTAACATTAGCATTATGATAGGAACAACAAGCTATATTAATGTAGCACATTGACACAGTAAAGTATCTTAACAAGCTTCACAGCAACATAACCGGACAAAACTTGTCACCAAGCCCATCTAGGACACAGAAAGGCAGATAGGTGGTGAGAAAAGTCAAAGAAGTAGGGTTTAAAGAAGGAAAGATGTGACATTTTAGGATGGAATTCCAGAGCTAAGGGCCTAGAAAGCTAAAGATGCAACCACCAATAATAGGACAAAGTAAATGGGAAAGGAACAATAAGTCAGAGTTACCAGGGATTGAAAGGCTGGAGAAGGTTAAAGAGATAAGAGGGGAAGTATTTGAACCCAAGGGTGAGAATTTTAAAATCACACTGAACAGTCACAATGGGCTGAATGGCCTCCTTTGTACTGGAACCAAATAAGGACATTGGCTCCTGTCCCGCTAATGCATTTCAGCAAGCACAGGGGCAATGGGTGAACAGGACTTGTGAGGATTAGGATATGGACTGAAGGGGTTATAGATGTGTTTTAAGTTTATGAAAGGTGGTAGTTGGGAACAGGTTCAAGAGAAAATTGGAATAGTTGAGTCCAGAGATAACAAAAGCATTGCAAATGATAGGTCATGTTTAATGAGCCTAATTAAATGTCATGGTGTATTGTCCTCGGTATTAATCTCCTTGATCAGATTACCATGTCTAAGGCTCAGCTCCTCCTGTAATTGGAAGAGCAGAGGGATTGCTGCTGTTGCTTTTTAACTTCATAACCCCCTCCTTTTTCCTGATGTGCATGTTGGGGTGTTTGGGTATGCTGGATCCAGTGCCCTTGGCTAAAGGATCTAGGTTGCACGCTTTGTTTGAGGTGACCGAGTTAGTACAGAGACAGAGAACATCAGCAGGCCATTGTTAGAATAAAGACATGTTGTTTATTTACAAACTAAACTCTACAACTACACTTGAGTGCTCACAACATAAAACTCTGTCTGCACTCATCAATGGCTAACTCAAGACTCTCCCACATAGAGATAATCCGTGCTACACTGCTAGTGGGTATTACTTGTCTTAAAGGTGTATCATGTATCAAGCATCAGGTTATGAAAGAGTAACTATGTTATAGGTGTAAATGCTAATGTTAGATGGAAAAGGGGAATGAAAGCCTTATTATTGTGGCTGGACATTAATGGTGCTTAATTCCAATAAATTAATCAATCATTGTTCTTCCTTAGTCCAGTCCAGTGTGGAAAACAGGCTGATAGATTTGAAATATTGGGTAGGTCAGCAGAGCCAATTATTTGAATGAAGGTTCGCACTGTTCTATTTTAATACTGGGACCTCAGGAATATGCCTTTCTAGTTCTGCTACCGCCTTTCCAATTTCTAATTTCTATAATTTTTCTTGGAGGTGAAAGAGGTCAATCACACAAATATTTCTAATGCTCGTTGCTATTGCTGTTCTCTTATCCTGACTCTGTGGTCCAACTCCAGTAAATTCTGTTTCCTATGCCATACTTACACTGACTGCTGATCTCTCAATTTTAAAAAAAATGTTGTGGATCATTTGTTTCATGTTTGCATAAATATATTCTGTCACTCTGCTCCCGAGTCAAGCTTCACCAGACTCCTACCACTCTTGATGCCACCACACAAACCTCTCTTTGTTTCCATTTTCTCATTGTATTGAAAAGGTTACTCATCTTTATACAAATTACATCCAGATTTTTAAAGAATGTGAATAACAATTAAACAAGCAATCCATGTTTTGGAACTAAAATGGTGCTTTTCTTCACTTCACTCGGTCTCCTTCAAGAGTGAATGTGCAGACTGTTGACAAGCCCAATCACACTTGTGATTAATGTGCACATTGCTCCCTGTGCTTCAGCCGCTGCCTACTTGTATGAAATAAATTCCTGAAAATGCATAGAAAAAATAATAAAACATAAAAGCTACTGAATACTAAATAAATTTAATGTGATCACCTGCCTCGTAAAGCCTATTATACACTTCTCCCAACATGAGCTTTTCCACTATTGTAACAAAACCCAGTTTACATACACAAACCTCTTCAGACTATAAATAAGAGGCAGAATGGAAAGAACTACCTTTAAGGAGCAGAAGGTGGAGTGAAATGTAACTAAACCTCTTAACCATAAATACTGTACTCAGAGCTATAGAAGCTACAAATGCTGGACATATAAAACACAAAATGGCAGAGGATGGGCTTTAAAAGCAATTCTCCCAATGCATGTTTCCTGAGGTTTCTGTTATTGGATTATATGGTCTACTGCTACAGTTTGTCCCACCACTTTGCCATTGTCTCATCTCTCTGGCGCATGACCTTGTGCCATGTGCTCTGAAACCTCTGTATTTCTGTTTTCCAGTTGGTACACAAATGCCTACTTGATGACATGCCCTTTCTCTCTATGCCAGGCATTCATTCTGTGCTTCCTTGCCACAAAACAACTGAGCTTGAAAATGATAAACTCAATACTGAGCATAAATTGAATCTAATCCAACCACTTGGTATTGGATGCATGGTGCCTCCTGTTGTTACAGCCGTACACTAGTCCTTATTCCAGAACATTAGTTCCTCAATTTCCTGGGATTGGGGAGGATGTGAGGCTCTCCCAGGGGGCCAGAATAATGTACTCTTTTATGTTCTGGTGGAGAGAACATGGGCAGATTTTGCCCACAAGGTGTGTACCCCATTCCAATAAACATCTAGGCCTTCTACTCTGCTAAGTTTTCAGGGAAAGCTGATAGTGGGCTTGAGCTTTGTTGGCAGCCTTAGAAAGCCATAAATGTTTAATACAGAAAAATAATAGTAATGACTGTAAGTTAAACCATTTCTTACTGTTATGGGGATCATGTGACTGTACACACAAATCAGCCCTAAATACGGGGAATCTTAGGGGCAGAGCTATTTAGCCTTGGTGTTGGAACAAGCATGCAGCCTCAACTGGAGTCTAAATAAAGTTTACTGTTTCTTACAAGAAACTAGTTCTGCACTCCAAGTTTATTACAATTGATGATGAAGATAAATAGCGCCTCGCCTCATGACTGTGAGTATTCCGATATTTTAATGGAAGAAAGAAAAGAAGGATACTCACCTGCAATGCCTCTCTTTGGCAGAATTGACCTGTATGAGTCATAGAGGACTGGAGTAAATACATAGAGCAATTAGGTTTCTACTTGGTAGCTAACAAAATAACGGTGGAGGAGAAACAGACGGCAATTCTCCTAAGTGCCTGTGGGAGCAAAATGTATAACCTAATCCATAGCTTGATGGCTCAGAACGCGTCAAATTCCAGATCCTTCACCGAGCTAGTGGACCTCATGAAGGGACGTTTTCAGCCTAAAACCTCAGTGATCATGCAAAGATTGAAGTTTAACTCTCGAGTAAGGGCCCCAGTGAGTCAATTGCAATGTAAATTGCAAAGTTAAAACAGTCAACAGGGCACTGTGGCCTTGGTGATGCTTTAAACAACGTGTTGCATGACCATTTGGTTTGTGGCATAAACAACGACACCTTTCAGTGCCATTTACTTGAAGAAGTTGAGGTAGACCTGAAGTGTGCCATGGAGATAGCGTTAGCAATGGAGAGTGCTGAGAGGGATTCAAAGGCTTTGCAGAGTGTGCAACATGGCACCATGCTGGAACCAGGGCGGGAGCCTCCTGCCGGGCGTGGCATGAAGACCAGGGAGGCTACAGTGAAGCAGGACACGGTCTGTACCGCAAGGAAAATAAAAATAAATACTGGAAACAGCTCACCAGTAATCCAGAAGTTAAAGTATTACCCTTGTGGGGGAAATCATGCACCCGAAGTCTTAGATTTAAAGAGGCAGAATGCCACTACTGCCATAAAAAAGGTCATGTTGTTAAACAGTGCAGGACTAGATCAAGGCAGTCATTCAGACAGCAGGTCAAGTTAAATGAAATGCAGAATATAGAAGAGGTAGAAGTTGCTGAGTCTGACGCTTATTCTCTACACAATCTGAAGGCCAGGAAAACTGAATGAATCACGGTTACACTTCAAGTAAATGGAAAGCTTCTGCTCATGGAGGTCAACACAGGAGCATCAACCACAGTGGTGGGAGAACACGGCTTTATATACCTCAGAGAAGGTACCCAGCCATTGAGTTTGGAGAAAACCATTGCTCGGTCAAAAACGTACACAGGAGAAGCAATACAGGTGAAAGGCATCACCTCTGTGCCTGTATCATACAGGCAACAGATGGCTCAGCTGCCAGTAACTGGAGAAGGACCCAGCCTTCTGGGCCATGATTGTTTGAAAGAAATCAAACAAAACTGGTCAGAAATTTTTCAGGTCAGTGCAAGAAGAAACCCTGAGGTGACAAGGGGAAATGGTGGTGTCTTTTGGAATGAGATAGAAGAACCAAAGGACCTTCACAGGAAGCAAGGAACCCTCAGGACAGAGTTGGCTCCACGGGAAAATCATGAAAAGAAGCTAATCAACTGCAGTGCCACTTTGAACCTACTGAAGAAATAGTTGGAAGAAAAAAAAAGTGTTCAATGTTTCAGGAGGAAGCCAAAAGATACCAACAAGAGGCAGAAGAATCAGTTGATGGAGACAAAAGAGGCATTAGAAAGAAAAGTCATGGAAATTTCCAAGATGCGAATGAGTAACTCAACCCCCGTACTGAAACAAGTTAAGATTTCACCAGGGAGAGATTTGGCCGACTGTGACATCAAAATGAATGATGAGAGAAAACCCACATGGCAAACAGAAAAAGAAGAAAAAATAAATCAAATCTGAGAAGCCAGAACCTTTCTGCAGCCGAGAAAGGATACTTGCAAATTGAAAAAGATGGGCTTTAATTTTGTCGGCATATGTGAGTTCATTTTTATGCACCAGCCGGGTGTGCATATAACAAATGCAGGCATCCTCAGTCCTCTCCCTTCACCAGATAATATTATACATGTTCCAGTACCTCAAGAGGTAGTACTTGCATTGAATTTCTTGGACTCCTCACCAGTCGGCACGTGACAGATAAAGAATTGGACAAATTGGGATCCAATTTTAGCAAGAGTCTGTAAACAAGTATTACAAGCATGGTCAAATGCACAAGCCTCTGAAGAATTAAAATAATTCTTTGTATGTAGATCCGAACTGAGTTGTCAAGATGATATCTTGTTATGGGAAGCAAAAGTTGTTATCCCTGTACAAGGAAGAGAAATTCATAATGCGCATCCTGATATTTCGAAAATGAAGATGCTCTCACAAGGTTATATCTGGTGGCCAGGTATAGACAGCGATGTAGAAAACTTGTTGCGCGCTGTATCCAGTATCAACAACAGCAGAAGTTGCCCTTTTCCAGCTCCACTGCATCCATGGGAGTGATCTGGTCGACCTTGGGTTAGACTGCATATAGACTATGTAGGTCCATTTCTAGGCACCATATTCCTGGTAATCATTGATGCACATTCAAAGTGGATGGACATGTTAGAAGCCTACATCATCTGCAACCATTGAAAAACTGCGCCAAAGTTTGTGTTCAAGGTTTAGCTAAAGTTATTGTGTCAGATAATGGTATGGCTTTCACTAGTACTGAATTCCAAAGATTCATTAACCTAAATGGGATTAAACATGTGAGAACAGCACCGTATCATCCCTCGTCCAATCAGTTAGCAGAAAGAGCAGTGCAAACTTTTAAAATAGGCATGAAGAATCTATCAGAGGGAATGTTAGAAACATGAATTTCAAGATTTCTGTTCAGCTATCACACAACTCCTCCTCATGCGACCACTGGTTTAACACCTTCCGAATTGTTAATGAAGCACCAACCTAATACAAGACTGAGTCTAGATTTCCTTAATTTAGAGAGGAAGGTGGAGAGAAACTAGGGTAGTCAGAAAGTGAATCATGACATTCACAATAAAGATTGAGAGTTTAATGTGGGAGAGAGAGATTTTGTACGAAATTTTACAACTGGACCGAGATCGGTCTCTGGTAAAATCATCTCTGAAATAGGACATTTATCTTATCAAGTCGAATTGGAAAACCGGTTTATTAGGAAACATGTGGATCATCTCAGAAGTGGAGAACCGATAACCTGTTAATCCACCTGAAATCAAAGTCTGAATTTCGACCCCTGAGGTGCCAGATCAACAAACAATAGACATATCGGATGTCTCTGCTGAGGTAAATAGTTCTGAACTGCCATTATCTAAGGATGTCCCTGATGCTGCAGTTACTGTGCAAGTCGATCCAATGGGAGAACCTCTAGTTGTAGAGTTGTGTCGCTCTACCCAAATCTGAAAACCTCTTCAAAAGACTAAACTTATAATGGCAGGAACTGTATATAATTGTATATAATATGGGTTAAGCTGTTTTTGTGAATAAGAGGGCAAAACAAAATTAAAGTGGGGGGGAATGTAATGATTGTAAGTTAAACCATTTCTTAATATTATGGAGATCATGTGATTGTACAGATGAATCAGCCCTAAGCACAGGGAATCTTAAGGGCAGAGCTATTTAGCCTTGGTCTTGGAACAAGCATGTAGCCTCATCTGGAGTCTGTAAATAAAGTTTACTGGTTTTTTTTAGCAGGAAACTAGTCCTGTATTCTAAGCTTATTTCAGTAATTAATTTCAGTGGGATAGATTACCTCCATTGGGAGCAGAAGGCTGAGAGAGAAGATTCTTCAATGGGCCCTCTCAGCCATTTGGGTAGCGAGGGCTCACCAGGCATTCTGGCCAGTGGCATGTGCCACTGAAGCATGATTGATGTACCCCATAATGTAATTTGCCCCTACAATTTGGGATGGGATTTGCATCACTGAACAAATGCAGATTAATGTTCTACCCTGTGATGTTTGCACTAGTGCACCCAAAGGGATTTTAGGGCCATTGTTATTTGTAACACTTTGATAATGGACTGGCATTTTGTTATTTTAACTTTGAATTTCTAGCTTGAGACTGCCTTGCTTAATTTGGGATTTCAGCACGAATTCACATAGATCTTTCAGTGTTCATTCTAAACAATGGATATTTATTCAACTAAGATATGGATACTGTTTTGTGGTTAATGGGATTAAGATCAACACTGCCCTCTAATGGCACCAGTTCATATGTTTTAATTAAAAATAAATATACTCGTGTAAAAGTCGAATTTTTGAAACCAATTTATTAGGCCAAATTTTAGGGGATTAACTTTTACCTGGGTAGTGTTTTTGAGGGATTGACATATGTGCTTAATTTGTGCCCAAATCATGCTGTCATGATGGAATAAATTAAAAACCAACAACAGTAAAGAATTCATATTAATTCTCTAACATTATTTGTTTATGAGATTACAAACTATTTTTCAAATTATATACATTTCATCCAACACTCTGATCACTATCTGAATCACCAAACTACCCATTAGTCTGGTTGTATAACATCATCTTGTGAACCTTTCTTATCTTTATCATCATAATTGGTATGGGAACTTCCGCATCATCATTCCACAAAGTAACCGTCCTCGATATTGTCGAGTGGATCCAATATTCCACATTTTAGAAATGGATTTTTGACAATATTGGGATCAAGTTCATTCCACATGTCTGTGGCCCATTGGCACAATGTTGCTAGTGAGGCCGCTTCACCTTCAGTGAATGATTGTTCACTTTGCAACATCCAATTGTTCCACTTCATACGGATCCTGTGCTTGAAAGATTTATTTGCGCACATATCCAAAGGCTGAACAGCACTTATAAGATCACTGAGAATAATTGCCATTTCAGTGTTAGTTGATCTCCCAACATGGAATATATCATCGACAAGGTGGGATTTGAACATAGGGACATAGGCATAGAGACATAGGTTCAGGAGTAAGCCACTTGGCTCTCCGAGGCTGCTCAACCATTCAATGAGATCATAGCTAATCGGGTTATCGTCTCAGCTCTGCTTTCCTGCCTGCCCCCCTGTAACCCTTTGTCTCCCTTACCTAACAAAAGTCTGCCTAATTCTGCTTTAAATAAGTTCAAGGACACAACCTCCACTACTTCCTGAGGAAGACAATCCCACACATCAATGACCCATTGGGAGAAAAAGTTTCTCCTCATCTCTGTAAAAGGGAGACCCCATATGTTTAAACTATGTCCTCTAGTTTTAGTCTTCCCCAAACATCCTCTGGGTATCCATCCTGTCAAATCCCCTCAGGATCTCATACATTTCAATAAAACTACATCTCATTCTTTTAAACTCCAATGGGTATAGGCCTAACCTGTTCATTTTTTCTTCGTAAGACACCTTCATCCCAGGAATGAGTCCAGTGAACCTTCTCTGAACTGCTTCAAAGTAATTATATCATTTTAAACAAGGAGACCAAAACTGCACACATTCCTCCAGGTGTGGTCTCACCAAGGCCCTATACAGCTGTAGTACAACTTCCCTACTTTTATATTCCATTCCTCTTGCAATAAATGTCAACATTCCATTTGCCTTCCTTATCATTTGCTGGACCTGCATAATAACTTTATGTGATTGATGCACAAGGACACCTGGATCCCTCTGTACCACCGAGTTCTGCATTTCTCCATTTATATAGTATACTGCTTTTCTATTCTTCCTCCCAAAGTGAACAAATTCATAATTACCCATGTGATACTCCATCTGCCAAATTTTTGCCCACTCACTTAACCTGTCTGTATCCTTTGCAGAATCTTTACCTCCTCTTGATAACTTACTTTCCTCCATATCTTGGTGTCATCAGCAAATTTAGGTACAATACATTCGCTCCCTTCATCCAAGTTATTGATATAGATTGTAAATAGCTGAGGCCCTAGTACTAATCTCTGTGCACTCCACTAGTTACAGCTTTCCTGTCCAAAAAAGACTCATCACTAATCTCTGCTTCCTGTTAGCCAACCAATCCTTTATCCATGCTAATGTTACCCGCTACACCATTTGCTCTTATCTTGTGTAGTAATCTTTGATGTGATATCTTATCAAATGTCCAAATACATCACATCTACCGGTTTCCCTTTATCCACCTTGAATGTTACTTCAAAAAACTCTTGATTAGTTAAGCATGATTTCCCTTTCACAAAGCCAAATTGGCTTTGCCTGATCAAATGCTGATTAGCTAAGTACCCTGCTATAACCTCCTTAATAATGGGTTCTAGCACTTTCCCCATGACAGATGTTAGCCTATAATTTCCTGCTTTCTGCCTCCTTCCTTTCTTGAATAAAGGTGTTACATGAATTATTTTCCAGTCCACTGGAGCCTTTCCAGAATCGAAGGAATTTTGGAAGATTATAACCAATGCATCTGCTCTCTGTCCCACCACTTCTTTTTAGACCTTAGGATGCAGGCCATGCAGTCTCGGGGACTTGTCAGCCTTTAGTCCTAATAATTTTCCTAGCACCCTTTCACTGGTGATGGTGATTGTATTAAGTTCACCCCCCTATCATCTCTTGATTTTCAAGAATTTTTTGGGAAGTTTTCTAAGTCCTCTAACATGAAGACAGACACAAAATACCTGTTCAACACCTCCACCATTTCTTTGTTTTCCATTGTCAGTTCCCTAGACTCTCTCTCTCTAGAGGACCAACACTAGCTTTAGTTACTCTGTTCCTATTCAAAAAGTTGTAGAAACTTTTGCTATCTGTTTTTGTACTACCAGCCAATTTTCTCTCATAATCTGCTTTCTCCCTCTTTAGTATCTTTTTAGCCTTCTGTGCTGGTTCTTAATATCTGTCCAATCCTCTGACCTACCACTAATCTTTGCAGATTTGTACAGTGTTTCTTTCAATTTAATACTATCCTTAATTTCCTTATTTAGCCACAGATGATGCGTCCTTCTCAAAGAGCCTGCCTTTCTCACTGGAGTAAATCTTTTTGGAGCATTATTAGATATCTCCTTAAAGGTCTGCCACTATAACTCTACCTTTTAACCTAGTTCACCTTAGCCAACTCTGCCTTCATACTCTCCCTAATTACCTTCATTTAGGTTTAAAACACGTGTCATGGACCCACAGAAACACCTTTGACCACAAGTCGATCAGGCAGTGGTCAGCACGTAACGTCTTAGAGGCCCTGCGGGAAAAGGTGAGGGTGGATCCTGTGGGATGGTTCCCCGAGCAGACTGTCAAGGTCATTTGGCAGAATGCCTCATCGCCAGAACTGTCCAACAAGCACCAAAATGTAGCTTGGCTAGTGGTGAGAAAGGCCCTCCCCATCAGATCCTTCCAACATGCCAGGAGTCTCACCCCCTCTGCACGTTGCCCTTGAGGTGGCTGTGGTGGGGACGAGACTGTTGTTCACCTCCTTGTGGATTGTGCCTTTGCAAAGAAGGTCTGGAGAGAGAGATGCAATGGTTTCTGTCGAGGTGTATCCCGAGCAGTTCTGTGACACTAGACTCTGTGCTCTACGGGCTGTTCCCAGGGACACACACCAAGACAAACATCAACTGCAGCTGGAGGATCATAAACTCAGTGAAAGACACTCTTTGGTCTGCCTGAAACTTGTTGGTCTTCCAGCGCAAAGAGTTGTCCCCAACCAAGTGTTGCAGCCTGGCACATTCCAAAATCTAGGACTACGTGCTGAGGGATGCATTAAAGCTTGGGGCAGCCACTGCAAAGGCGCAATGGGGAAAAGTCACTGTCTAAGACCTTTCTGCCACAGTGCACCGAGGGACTGGGAACTGTTGAGAGCCCCTCGGGCTGCACAGCTCAAAATGAATGTCTGCATTGAATATTAATTGTATTATAATTGTATTGAAGCACTTCAGATTGCAACATGATGTATGTTGATAACTCCAATACCACTGTCTGATTGTCTGCATTGACCAATGTATTGTAATATTCATTGATTGTATTGATGCACCTTGTGATCTATGTGTAAAAGTTGAATCTGATTGTACTTTTGTGATTGTGATTTTGAAATGTTTTGGAATGTTCTTCCAGGTATTTTAAGAATAAAGTATATTTTTCAAAAAAAAACTAGTCATGGACCCACACTTCACCAGCCGTGAGAGCAACGCAGTGAAAAGTAGGTGAGCGCTGTTTGTACAAACCCCAAAGTTGCGAATGAAGTGCAGATTGCCAGGTTCACGCCATTCATATCTAGTCTTGAATCAAACCAATCTAATTATCCGCTAGTTTTGGAGTCCGAACGTGATTCCGGCGAGTTGGCTTTTTAATGAGCATTCGTGAGATGCAAAGGGATGCAAATGCAGTTCCCGACATGGAGCAGCGGAAAACTTGACCTGCCATGAACATCGCGAGGGTGAAATTCCAACTTATTTTCCTGTCGGTAGAAAACTGACTTTTGCCATCATGCCAAATTTGGAGACCCTGCCCGCTACTATTCCCTCTGCTGGTGGGAGCGGAAAGCTCCCACCCGGATAGAGAGATAGTGAGAAAGAGAGAGAGAGGGAATGTGTGTTTAGCTGTTGGGTGAGGAGAGAATCAGGTTCAGCTCTGTTATCCCCTGCTGACACTGGTCATTTAGACTCTAATGAAAAATAACTACCCTGGGCAAAGTACCAGAGAATTTCAAATAACAATGGAACTGTCAACAGGAATATATCTGTCTGTTCAGTCAGGGGAGAAAACTGGAAGGAATGGAGGGAACAGAAGTTACATAATTCCTGGACATCTGCCTAATTTGTAAACCATTTATGACACATTTCTTGGCATAACTGGGTTGTCTTCGCAGTCTATGTTCAAATCTGAAAATATATAAAGCTGTGTACTTAACATGTGTGAAAACCTGAGATAATCCATGATCCATCTGCTCATTTTGGGAAATTCTGGGAGCAAAATTCAATAGCCTCCAAAAATGGTTGGAATTGCAATGTGGGAATAACTTGTGCCTGCTCCTTCTGATGCAGGCAGTGTGAAAACTTTGTGCTGCCTGTTTCTTCGAATGACAGGAGCCTGGAGTTCAGATCCAAATGTGCTATTGAGTGCTGCACACAGAGCACAACGCCCAACTTTGTGTGAGGCTAGCATCACTGCATAAGCTAGCCTGCATGCACCTCTTAACGGAGAAGCACATTCTGATTGCTGCAGGTGCTAGAAGTGCCTGGGGCAGTGTATGACCTTTAAGGAGAGTGAATATGGTGCAACAGAGCAGAGTGTCTGCTCCAAGGCTCTCTGACACAGCACTGGAGGCCTTGGTGGGGAAGGTGGACAAGGGGAGAGAGGTTCTCAAATCACAGGACACCAAGCAACCCTCCAGACAAACTTTGCAAAGGGAATGGGAGCAGATAGTCATTGCTGTCAATGTAAGAAGTATAGCGCCCCAGAACTGGATGCAGTGCAGGAAGAAGTTTAATGATCCCTGCTGAGTAGTCACAGTCAGTGAATTGGTCCTTAAGTACCTAGCTTTACAACTGTACTACCTGCCCTGCTCAATTCAACATCCACCATCACTCAGCTACCGCACATTGTCACAAATCACTGGGGATACTGCGCTGTAATATCAAGCCCCACTGTTCCTTGAGCCGCGACAAATTTAAAAAGTTTAACCAAGCCACCAGATTGCCCCAATCCTACCTGTTTAATTTAAGTTAACAGAATATGAGCATCAGGTTAACTTAATAAGTAAATAGCTGTTTATCGAACAAATTATCTTTAACTAGTGGCAAAAGAATGAAATATGAACTGCTAACTTCTAACAATATAACTTAAACTCTATCCCCCTCTTAAATCCCTATATACACATGAGACACATAAGTCACACAAAACATGGATTTTAAGGGTGGGGTAAAACAGTTCAATAATCTGGAGTACAGGATTCGATGGGCTGATTTTGATAGATGTCTCCAAAATTCCTTTCAGTTCTTGTTGATGACACGAGGTGGTCTTCCAGCACTTTCAGTATTTAGTTCACTGGTTGAGAACTTGCTTTTCAATGTTTCTAACAGTGATTTTCCCCTTTTCCTTTTCATATGGGTTTCTTCAGAAAGGGAGCAGGTTATGGAGATACAAGGAAAAGCAGGCTAGGAGCTTTTTGCTGCCCTGCTCTTCACACACAACTTTGGCCATCTGGTCAGGAACCAATTAAAATGCCATTGTCAGGCAGCTCCCTTGGTCCAGGACTCCTTTTCAGCACCATCCTGTCTTTCATGGCACGCTCTGTTCCAGGGCAGCAACATTGTATGTATCTCTCATTCTGTTCCTGTGGACATATCTTTCAACCAGCAGCCATTGTAATTCTAATCCACAGTCCAACAGAAAATAAAAAGACAAAAACAAAAATAAAAATACCTGGAAAAATTCAGCAGGTCTGACAGCATCTGCGGAGAGGAACACAGTTAACATTTGGAGTCCATATGACTTTTCAACAGAACTAAGGAAAAATAGAAGGGAGGTGAAATATAAGCCGGTTTAAGGGGGGGTTGGGACAAGTAGAGCTGGATAGAGGGCCAGTGATAGGTGGGGATTGCCAAAAGATGTCATAGACAAAAGGACAAAGAGGTGTTGACGGTGGTGATATTATCTAAGAAATGTGCAAATAGTAAATATTAAATATTAAATAGTAAATAGTAAATATTAGCACATTTCTGAGCTAATGTCACCACCGTCAACACCTCTTTGACCTTTTGTCTATGACATCTTTTGGCAATCTCCACCTATCACTGGCCCTCTATCCAGCTCTACTTGTCCCAACCCCCCACCCCCTCCCCCCTTAAACCAGCATATATTTCACCTCTCTTCTATTTTTCCTTTGTTCTGTTGAAGAGTCATATGGACTTGAAACGTTAACTGTATTCCTCTCCGCAGATGCTGTCAGACCTGCTGAGTTTTTCCAGGTATTTTTATTTATGTTTTTGTTTTGGATTTCCAGCATCCGCAGTTTTTTGTTTTTATCTTAGAAAATAAAAAGATACGTTCTTTACAACAGTCCAACAGAAATAAAAATATATGTTCCTTACAACATTAATAACTTGACTTCACCATCACATACTTAGCGCCATGCAGCCTGGAACTTACATCTCACTGCTTGCACACATTTCAGCTATTCAACAATGATAGCCACATCAGCCAAACATATTGCACCACACTCACTGATGCATTTCCATCTCTCTTGCAGGATATAACCAGAACTAACTAACTGGCATGTTTTCAACCTGTGAAGGTGGATGTTATTTTTAAAAATATTTTTGGGATGATGATGGTACTCTGTAAAGGTGTGTGTGTGTGTGTGTGTGTGTGTGTGTCTGTCCATAATTAATTATACTGTGGGGAGGCTAGCAAAGACAGATTGTCTGTGGAAATTGAGAGATGAACGGTAAAGGAGCTAGATGCATGCATTTGTAATGAGAGGCTATTGTGAAGTTGAATGTCATCCATTGTTTTATCTCTACCTTTTAGCCTATTTCAATCCCTTCCCCCCACCCCACCCCCACTAGGGCTATCTGTACCTTTCTTGTCCTGCTTTCTACCCTTAATGTCACCTATTAGCACATTCCTTAGATAATATCACCACCGTCAACAACTCTTTGTCCTTTTGTCTATGACATCTTTTGGCAATCTCCACCTATCACTGGCCCTCTATCCAGCTCTACTTGTCCCAACCCCCCACCCCCTCCCCCCTTAAACCAGCATATATTTCACCTCTCTTCTATTTTTCCTTTGTTCTGTTGAAGAGTCATATGGACTTGAAACGTTAACTGTATTCCTCTCCGCAGATGCTGTCAGACCTGCTGAGTTTTTCCAGGTATTTTTATTTATGTTTTTGTTTTGGATTTCCAGCATCCGCAGTTTTTTGTTTTTATCTTAGAAAATAAAAAGATACGTTCTTTACAACAGTCCAACAGAAATAAAAATATATGTTCCTTACAACATTAATAACTTGACTTCACCATCACATACTTAGCGCCATGCAGCCTGGAACTTACATCTCACTGCTTGCACACATTTCAGCTATTCAACAATGATAGCCACATCAGCCAAACATATTGCACCACACTCACTGATGCATTTCCATCTCTCTTGCAGGATATAACCAGAACTAACTAACTGGCATGTTTTCAACCTGTGAAGGTGGATGTTATTTTTAAAAATATTTTTGGGACGATGATGGTACTCTGTAAAGGTGTGTGTGTGTGTGTGTGTGTGTGTGTGTGTGTCTGTCCATAATTAATTAAACTGTGGGGAGGCTAGCAAAGACAGATTGTCTGTGGAAACTGAGAGATGAACGGTAAAGGAGCTAGATGCATGCATTTGTAATGAGAGGCTATTGTGAAGTTGAATGTCATCCATTGTTTTATCTCTACCTTTTAGCCTATTTCAATCCCTTCCCCCCACCCCACCCCCACTAGGGCTATCTGTACCTTTCTTGTCCTGCTTTCTACCCTTAATGTCACCTATTAGCACATTCCTTAGATAATATCACCACCGTCAACAACTCTTTGTCCTTTTGTCTATGACATCTTTTGGCTATCTCCACCTATCACTGGCCCTCTATCCAGCTGTACCTGTCCCACCACCCACCCCACCCCCCCTTAAACCAGCTTATATTTCACCTCTTTTCTATTTTTCCTTAGTTCTGTCGAAGAGTCATATGGAGTCGAAACGTTAACTGTGTTCCTCTCCACAGATGCTGTCAGACCTGCTGAGTTTTTCCAGGTATTTCCAGGTATTTGTTTTGTGTGAGTAAATAGGTTGGGTTTTAAAATTTACATTAGGTGGGAAATAAGGGCTTGACTTTTCAGTTGTTAAATTTCAAAGGGTAATTTAGAAGTGTCAAGCTTCCACAACACACAAAGGTTTCATAAGTAAGCAAGGAGAAGCAATAGGAAGATATGAAAGATGTTTATATTTTAATAAAGTTGAGTTCAAGGAAGTGCTTCGGACAATGGAGTCAAATATATTTCTTTTCCCTTCATATTAAAGGAAAGATGTTCAGTTGAGTTGAGATTACTGTGTGGGGGAGATGTCCTGAGACCAGCTCTGTGCTGAGAAAAGTTGTGAATTTGATGCAGCAATTCAGTTTCAAGCCAGAAAAGTCTCTCTTTTCAGAAAGCAGTCTGTTTCTGAACTTCCTTTGGACTTCCACAGCCGAGTGGAAGAGATTGAGAAGTTGTGTGGTATACTTTATTAAAGTAACAGCAGTTTTTGCCTTGGGTAATATCACTGGGTTTTTATGGTTAAAAATCTATAAGGGAGCAGTCGTCAAGTAGTTTACTTGTGTGTTCTAATCAGGTGGGTTTTTTGGGGAATGTTTTGTAAGACTGTTTTAACTGTGTAATTTTAATCTTGTGTGCTTAAGTTTTCTTTCTTCCTATTAACAAATATTTTAATTTTAAAATCCAGTAAGTGTTACTGAGATTCTATGCTTCTGAGATCAGTAGTTTGCCCCTCATTTTCAAAATACAAAAAAAAAGTTCTGATCAGTAAGACAAGTTTCTCTCTGGGATTTCGTTTGCTGAGTAAATAACATCGGCTGCAGTTGCAACAAACCTGATGGAGGAAGCAGTGTTTGCCATACAGCCGAGGCTGCGGCCAGTGCCAGAGCTGAAGATAATGGTATCCTTATATCTAATCCTCCTCCTCACATCCCACTTCCCCCGCATCTCACAAGCTCTTCTGGTTTACAAACTGCAGATGGTGTAAACATGCAACCCCTTGCTTTCCCATCACCACCTCACTACCCCTACTACCTCACAACTCCTCTCACCCTACCCTACCCGTGTGTCTTTCTACTTTCAGATACTCAAGAAGGGCCACCTGGCCAGGGAGTGGTGCAGGAGAAAAAAGTGGTAGAGATGAAGAGACTAATGAAGGAACAGTCACTCTTGCAACCGCCAGCTCCTCAGATACTGACACTGGGTGTACTTTAGATGCTAGCTTAGAGACAGGCCCTACGCGTGGTAAGACACCAGGCATGAGTGATTGGGCTGCAGTCAGGGCAGAGAGAAAGGATATCACACACGCCAGCTTGTCAGAGGGTGAGGCCACACACGGGTCTGGAGTCAGATGAAGTCTTCAATGGGGCGACATACAGAAAAAAACCGAGAGGAATGTACACATAAATGCTTGGTGCATTGGCAGGCCTATCTGTGGTAACTGTCAAGGAGCATGTATTATCTTGCACAGGACTTTGTGCAGAGCTTAGAGCTCAACCTTTACAGTGTGGAAATGGTGGCCAATTCCATGAGGACATTTGCGAACCCAACCACGATGCTATGTCTGTTGGCCGTGTCTGATGTTCCATTGCAGCACAAGCAGAAGTCATGCATCACCTTGAGTGCTTCAGCAGAGCTCAGACTGATACATTAAGCTGAGATTGTAGTCTTGCAGGTTCAGATTGCTGCCATCAGGGCTGTGGATACCAGTGCTCAAAGGGTCATGAAAGCTCTCACAGCTGTTCAACTACTCGTGTTCATTTCTGGGATTGCTGAGGTGCCACCCAAGGGGAGCAGCAGTGGCTTCCTGGAGCATGGACCTGCTGTCCTCTCTCAGGATGATTATCTTTACATCCCTGCCACTTGACAGTGCCTTGCTGTTGCCTCTCATCCAGCCAGCGCAGATTGCTGCCACCTATGCTGAGGTGGCACAGTCCAAAGCTGGGCCTTCTAGGGCCACAGCTGCTTGAAATCGTCATTCACCTGCAGTCTCCCTCACTGAAAGTCGGTAACCTTTCACCAGCCATGCTGCAGCCACAGGGATAGCACTGTGTACAGCCATATACCATGTGTACGTGTGCACCATCTGTGCAGCATACACAAGATGCACTGTAGTAACTCACCAAGACTCCTTTGACAGCATCTTCCAAAGCTGTGACCTCTACCAACTAGAAGGACAAGGGCAATAGACACATGGGAACACCACCACCTGCAAGCTCCCCTCCAAGCCACACACCATCCTAACTTGAAACTATATCACCATTTCTTTACTGTCACTGGGTCAAAATCCTGGAACTGTCTTCCTAACAGCGCTATATGTATAACCACACCAGATTGACTGCAATGGTTCAAGAACCACACTACCACATTGTTAAAGACAATTATAGATGAGCAACACATACTGGCCTTGCCACTGGCACTCATATTGCATGAAAGAATAAATTAAAAAAACACTGGACAGACAAAGGCACACAGAAGATAGGCACTAAGGGAATGCATAGCATTGATTGTATAGAATATTGAATGGCTTGATGGTAAAGTTGGTTTGAAATATTTATTTTGAAGTGACTTTCAGTTCAGTATTATGGCCAAAAGGATACAGTGTTTATCAGTACAGAGGGTAAGGTATTTGACTGTTGTTGAATAGCGAATCAGGATTGCATTCCACTGGTGCTGCCGTCAGATGGGCTGATCATAGCCTGACCAGAAATGGGATGAGTTGTTGTTGCCTTCCTCCACTGCCCCTTCCTCCTGTTTCTCAGCCTCTTGCCGAATACATGCTGGCAAAGGCTGCGCACTCATGGTGGAGAGGTTAAGCAGGATACATCAGGCCACAATGAATCGTGACTCACGAGTACTGCAGGGCTCCTCCAGAGCAATCCAGGCAACAGAAGTGTTGCTTAAGCGCCCAATCGTCCGTTCAATGACATTTCATGTTACAGCATGGATCTCATTCTATGCACGCTGCCCACATCTGCATGGATTGAGTACAGTCATGACACCGATGGTCAGCAGTTAGTGCTTACCATCCAGCATGTCCCAGGTGGTCAGCAATAGCGCTTGTTACCTTGTAGCCATCCTATGGTCTCTCATGGTGGTTTAATTGTTGATGGCACAGAATAAAGGCATCATGACTCTTGCCAGGATATCAGCCATTGACCTACATGATGTGCTATGGCAGAAGCACATTGAGGGAGTGGATCTCCTTGTGGATGCTGTCCTTCCCTGAATCCAGCTGCAGTGCCTGCCAATCAATGGGTGGAATCGTGCCAGAAATCGGCAAAGTCCGATATTGGGCAGGGGAAGCGGCATTTGACCTGCCGACGGCAATGGCGGATATTTTCGCCGAACTATGCGGCACTTTGTGAAAAAATGCAGAGGCACAGGTTTCATGTTGGATCGCTGGCCTCTGATTGCCCGCCCCACTGTTACCTCCGGCCTTCAGTAATCCAGGTGCCATATTTAAAGGGAGCCCCTGCTCAGGGATCCAAGGGATCAGGAGCTGCTGGAAAGTCATGGCTGCCAAAGGGAGGAAACATGCTGGTTCCAAATTTAGTGACACCTCCCTCAAGCACCTACTGGGCACAGTGGAAGCTTTCCATGAAGTCCTCTATCCTCACTCTGGGTGAAGACCAGCAAGCAAGGTCACCAATCCAGCATGGGAGGCAGTGACAGTGATGGTTAGCAAAAGAGAACAGCCACCCAGTGCAGAAAGAGGATGAATGATCTCCACCATTCTGACAGGATAAGTCACTCTTCTCATCACTCTCAACTCACACACTTACAAACCCATCACACATCCACAGAGATCTCACTCACTGCCAGTTCAAAGGACATCACCATTTATTCTCTCACACACACCTTCATCTGCCCTGTGGATCGTGTCCTCATCCCGTCCATGGCACCACTCAGCACCCACACATGCCAAGGATCCTTATCATCTGGCCTGCAGGCATCCTACTTACGCTCTCTCCGCCTGTATTCATGCAGGACAAGCTGACACACAACAAAAGGAAGAAGTCGCAGGCTGGTGGAGGAATGCCTGACATCAAGGTCCTCACGGACTTTGAGAATAGAGTCATCCAGCTGGCTGTCGAAGATCTGGCCCATCCCTGTGCTGATGGTGAGGTCGGCGGTGTTCAGCAAGTGAGGATCCAGCAGTGCAACATCCATCAGACAACCATGCTGTGAGTGAGGTCCCCTTTTCCGCAGTCCCCTGCCATGCACTAATTATCTCTCCTTGCTTTTCTGGCACATCAGGGAAGCAGCCAAAAGGGTCCATGGCCCAGGCCCTTGACTCCAGCCCTGAGAACACCACAGAAGAGGAATCTACAGACATCGACATTGAAGACCCATCACAGCGCTCACCCACACGCTTCACCAGCACAGAGACACACACCTCAGTTGGACCTAGTTCTTGATTAGCCTCGGGGTCTCAGTCTGATGACCACACATCACTGTCTGATCCACAGCGGGCGGAGGCAAGGACTTCTCAGGTTTCTGGCACTCAACGGACTGCTGGAGGTGCAGAATCTGCTGAGCCGCTTGCCTTGGACATAGCTCAGTTGCTGGAGCTGCAAAGGCAAATTCAGGAACATCAAGAAGGGATGTCTGCTGCACTCCTCAGACTGCAAGGCACAATGGAGGAGTCCATCTGCCTTCAGGCTGAGGTGATAGCACCAGCATGCCAATGCATCGAGGCCAAACTGGTAGGATGGCAGCAGCCATGGAGACCTTGTCCAGGGCATCGGTCCTGCACTGCTGCAGGAGCTGCAATCCATTGCTGAGGCACTTGCAGGTATCCATCAGTATTAATGTGAGAGGGAATCTGGGCATCTCAAGCTCACTCCAGCTGCCCCTTCCTCTCAAGGAGTCAGCCAGTGGCCCTCGGGCACCCAGAGGGAGGAGAATCTGTAGGTACACGCCCCCAGGGGGCCAGTCACTCAGGTGACTCTGGGTGTGTCTGGCCCATCCGAATCTCCTCTTCCTGTGACCCTGGCAGCTCCAGCTCCACAGGCCAAGGAGGATGGCCCTGCCGCACAGCAGGACCCCGAAAGCAGGCCGGGGCCCTCCAGGTCTCAGCCCTCCAGAGGACGACCACCAAGGTCATCAAAGCCAACAGAGCGTAGCAGTCAGCAGGCCACCTCCACCTCCGCTGTGAATGTCGGGAGACCACCAAGATGGAGCGGCAGGGTTAGAAAGGTCAAGAAGATTTAGTTGCATAACGTGGGCACAGGCGTCAATCATTTGTACTTAATGTTGTCTATTGTAAACGCACTCCCAAGAATGTCTCCTTGTCTATGTCTCCTTGTTATGTTGAGCAGTGTGAGTGTAAATCAGGTGTGAAACCCTGCTTCCTGCACAAAACGAAGTCTACTGTCACAGTCCAGGGCCTCTTCCCTGTGCAGAGTATAACTTTTTGAGCGCAGTGATTGTCCGGCTTCAAAGTCACTGTCGAAATTCATGATGTGTGCACTGCCATGTGGCTTGTGTTTTCTCAAGAGCCTTGTACCCAAGCGTCACTGGGTTCCATGTTGTTCTCTGTGTGCTCTCAGAACTTTTGACGCAGGGCTGGCCCCCCAATCCCGACACCATTCCTGAGAGTTGAAGATGTGGTGCTGAAGGGAACAGGTGATGAAACCTGCCAAAGGATCAAGTTGTCTTAAAGCCCATGTGGCTGCTGTATCTCAGCAGCGTCTCGATGATATGAGTCTCTTCATGGAGCGTATGTGCGCTGTGCTTAGCCAGACAGGTGTCAGACATTCCCAGATGCAACATGAAGATCTCAGGAGTGTTCTCACTGCATCTCATCATCATCCTCCTGGAATTTTGTGGCAATGAGAGCCGTAGGTCTACATCTGCCTCGTCTGGCCAGTGCAATGGCCTCATTGCCTGCAACCTTGCCTTCCAGGACCTCATCACCCTCACCCCTTCGACTTTCTCCTCATTGGAGGAGACTTGCAGCTCCTGCATCTCCTCATCATCCAGGTCCTCCCCCCCTTTGCATCACCAGGTTGTATAGCACGCAGCAAGCCACTATGATGTGCGACACCCTGTGGGGAGTGTACTGCAGTGTTCCAACAAATCTGTCTAGCCACCAAAACGTCATTTTCAAAATGCCAATGATGTGCTCAACCAAACTTTGGTTGCAGCATGTGCCTCGTTGTACCTTCTCTCACTTGGAGTCTGAGGCCGCTGCATGGACATCATCAGCCACGTCCTTTGCAGGTAGCCCTTGACCCCGAGGAGCCAACTGTGCATCCTGTGTGATCCCGGAAGATATCAGGGATCTGAGACCTGGTGAGGATGTACGAGTCGTGGACGCTTCTGGGACATTTTGCACACGCCTGCACGATCCATTTGTTATGGTCGCAGACCAGCTGAACATTGAGAGAGTGGAAGCCTTTGCAGTTCACATACTGGACTGCTGCTTGCCAGAGAGATTTAAGAGTCACATTGGTGCAGTCGGTGGCACCCTGCACCTGTGGGAATCTGGAAATCTCAGCAAATCCCAGCAATCCTGCTTCCTGGCTTGCCTGATCTCTGTCGAAATTGACAAGGTTCTGTGCCTTGGCAAAAAAGGCATCCA
Source organism: Carcharodon carcharias (assembly GCF_017639515.1). Lineage (NCBI taxonomy): Eukaryota > Metazoa > Chordata > Chondrichthyes > Lamniformes > Lamnidae > Carcharodon > Carcharodon carcharias. The sequence goes on along the minus strand of NC_054482.1, from coordinate 96,958,521 downwards.
TGTCCTCCTGGATACATTTGTGGGTGGAGGCTTGCGAGATCCTGCAAAGGTCCCCACCAGAGCCCTGGAAGGAGCCTCTGCTGTAGAAATTGAGTGCAGTGGTAACTTTAATTGCTAATGGCAGTGGATGCCCTCCGAGTCCCTGAGGTGCCAAGTCCTGCAGACGTTGGCTATGTGCATAACCAATTCCCTTGACATGCATAGACGTTGGCGACACTGGTTCGTGCTCATCTGTAGGAAGCACACATGCCATCTGTAGACCCTGAATCTAGCGATGTGCCTACGAGCGACAGCTCTGTGGGATTCATCCTCTGCGTGTGGAGGAGGCCGGGCTGCTCCTAGGTCTTCAGGGCTGTGCTCCTCCCTTTGGCAAGCCAGGCTCCTCCATCGCATTCTTCTCCTTCTCCCCTGCCGAAAGCAATGAGGCAGACAGCGAGATCACCAGGATCCATGTTCCTGCAGCATCAAAGAAAGAGACTCAAGTGCAAGCAATTTTTAAAAAATATATTCACTCATGGGATGTGTGGGCATCACTGGCTAGGCCAGCATTTATTGTCCAACCCTAACTGCCCTCATTCAGATAGCATTTTTAAGAGTTAACCACATTGCTGTGGGTCTGGAGTCACATGTAGATAAGGACAGCAGATTTCCTTCCCTAGAGGGCACTAATGAACCAGATGGGTTTTTACAACAATCAGCAACAGTTTCATGGTCATCATTAGACTTTTAATTCCAGATTTTTATTAAATTCAAATTTCACCATCTGCCATGGTGGGATTCGAACCCAGGTCCCTAGAGCATTACCCTGAGTCTCTGGAATACTAGGCCAATGACAATACCATAATGCCACTGCCTCCTAAGGACCATGCTTGGTCAAGTCATCACCTGAGGCTGCCTCTCCAAGGCCCTTTACCGTATTCTGGAGAGTCCAGGCCACCACATAGCTGCCCAGTGTTTAGTACGCATGATGGCTCACCATGCCCACACCCAGCACTGCCCCACACCACATGACCGAGTGGCGGCAGCTCTGCCACTCGACTGCATCCTGAACTCTCATCTCAGGTGCAGGCATTTTCCTAGCCTGGACTCCAAGGCTTTGCAGTTTGCTTGGACCATGAAGGTGACGTTTTAAAGTCAACTAAAACATAATGCAAGGGACTAGGAACACACCTCTCCATCAGCGTTCAATAGTCGCCTTCCCCAACAGGATACTCAGACTTGCAGTCACACCGTGGTCCTGCAGCACCATTGCACTCATCCGAGTTTAAAGTGTGTGTGCGAGGGGTTAATAGTAGAGGAGCAATCATTGGCACTGTGAGGAATTAGTGCTCGATTGGGCACAATTGCTTGGCCAGGCTGCTCCAAGCATGTCAACTGAGTTTAAGCTAAATGCTCTCAGCTGCGGTGGGGTGCTCACCTTTGATATACTTTGCCATTAGCCCAGCTGTTTTCTTCTCCCCCTTCTCCCTTTGCACTGTCGGCCTTGCCCCGAGGCTTCCATCTCCCACTTCTCCCCGGCACTGTCGGCCTTGCCCCAGCACCACAAGCCAGCCACAAAGTAGCTGTTCCAGAGACTTGCCTGTGCCTCCCTGAATCTGCAGAGCTGCTTGGATCAGCTGCGCAAAGTCGTGTGCCCTCGCCTCTGAATTCCCCTCAAAGTTGAAGTTGCCAGGTTCACGTCTTTTAAATATAAAAACAAAAAAACTGCGGATGCTGGAAATCCAAAACAAAAACAGAATTACCTGGAAAAACTCAGCAGGTCTGGCAGCATCGGCGGAGAAGATTTTAACACTCCACCCTGCTCTCTTACCCACATGTCTGTCCTTGGCTTGCTGCATTGTTCCAGTGAAGCCCAACGCAAACTGGAGGAACAACACTTCATCTTCCGACTAGGCACTTTACAGCCTTCCGGACTGAATATTGAATTCAACAACTTTAGGTCTTGAGCTCCCTCTTCCATCCCCACCCCCTTTCTGTTTCCCCCTTCCTTTTGTTTTTTTCCAATAAATTATATAGATTTTTCTTTTCCCACCTATTTCCATTATTTTTAAATATTTTTAAATCTTTTATGCTTTCCCCACCTCCACTAGAGCTATACCTTGAGTGCCCTACCATCCATTCTTAATGAGCACATCTGTTTAGATAATATCACCAACTTTAACACCTATGTGTTTTTCTGTTCTTTTGTTGGTGACATCTTTTGATGATCTGCTTCTATCACTGCTTGTTTGTCCCTACAACCACACCAACCCCCTCCACTTCTCTCTCTCCGCAACCCCACCCCCCCCAACCGCCCCGCCGCCCGCCACACACACCTTAAACCAGCTTATATTTCAACTCTTTCTTGGACTCGAACTCAAGTTCTGTCGAAGGGTCATGAGGACTCAAAACATCAACTCTTTTCTTCTCCGCCGATGCTGCCAGACCTGCTGAGTTTTTCCAGGTAATTCTGTTTTTGTTCACGTCTTTTAAAGGCAGTTGTAAACCACATCATTGTGAAATCACGCCGATGTGGGATTTAAATTTGACTTGGTGGCTATAATAATTAGATAAAAATTTATTAAAATTAAGTTCCTGATGTTCAACGGTGGAAAATGTGGCCCGCCATTGACGGGGGAGGGGAGAATCATGGATTTATGTCATTGGGAAACGCGACTGGGGCCTTCTCACGAGATTCTCCAATCTCGCCACTGAACACGCCCACTGCAAGCGGGGGCGGAAAATCCCGTTCAATGTGTTTACAGTCAATGGTATCATGGGGAAGCTCACTATCCTGATGAAACCATGTGCATTGTTTGCCTTTCTTTGTGTACAGTGTCAGTCATCTCCCTTATACAAGAGTGGACAATGAACTGTGAGATGTTGGCGATATCCCAACTCATACCTGGAAGGACCCTGATGAGACGTTAGTAGCCACGGTCACCTTTCCAGCTATTGGCAATGCCTTCCATGTCCTGCTTTTCCTGCAAGTGCTAGCAGAATTCAGGGAGCACCTCCTTGGGTGAAGCACAGATGCACACACTGTTCCTCTCTTTGGTTGAGGTCGGAGATTTGTCCACCGAGGACCCCGGGTGGATATGGTTTCTTGCTGAGAGCCCATCTGGCTCTCCATCACCCCCCCACCCCCGCCCCCAACCAAATCTTCAAGCAGGATGGAAGTTATAACACCCATGACTGGGAGCAGAATCCTTGAAGTGAGAACCAAGGCCTTCGCCATTTGCCACACTACTTCTGTAGACTTTACTGATTTTAAAGAAAAGCACAAAGCATGGAATATTTATACTAACTGAGCAGCCAGTTGAAATTAATCAATCACTAACCTGTGAGTAGTCGATGATTCCTTTACATAGCACCAGTTGGGATGCCTCCTTTCTGCTGCTGAATGCATGTTCGGCATTTGAAGTCAGAAATGGCACCACGTTGGTCCAATCAACATTACAAATTAATGGACCTCACAATCTGCCTATTCTGCATAATTCTGATGCACGCTCCCAGTGCCCAAGCTAATGACCTCACCAAAATGTCTTCCAGTGTTTCCCACATTTGCTTGTGTGCACAAATATGCAGAAGCCATTTTGAACTCCAAACAACACCCATCGCACTGAAAGTACGGACACTAAGGCTTGAATTTTCGCTCCCGGGTTGACAGCGTAGAGCCAGAAAAATTCCCAGCCCTGCAAACCCAACTCCTGAAAAACTGCCCTGGAAGTTACGGTTTTCGTTCTGGGGTGGGGGTTGAGAGGGTGATGTAATGGGAGTTGCACCTGCTGACCCTGAAAACAGTTCGGAAACAGCACAGGGAGTGCCGAGTGTGGAGGTGAGCTGGGTGAAAGGCTGGCCTTAGTGATACTGAACTTTATTCCAGCTGCAAACAGCCCTCTAGCTCTCACCTTCCACACACTCCCCATGCCAGATCCATGCCAACCCCCAAGCTACCTCATGCCACCACCAACCCCCCCCATGGCACTTTTAAGCCCTTATGCCAACTTAGTGCAAATTCATGCCAACTCGTGCCCCTGATCCTTTGCCCTTACACCCTATATACTCAGTACCCACCATGAACAGACTTCAGGATCCATGCTGAGTGGAAATGAAGTATTAATGACTTCACTATTTAAAAAGTAAAACTCTCATTGATAAAGACCCATTCACTACTTTTAAATTTCTTCACTTGTAGTTGTCAATCAAGTGGTGAACTAACAGGCACCCCACTGTGATAATGATAGTTGTGAAATCAGTTATACAGTCCTAATCCTATCTTGATAACCCTGAGGCTTATGTCAACCAATAGAATGAAAGAGTAAATACTGATTTTTTTAACACGGCAGTTTTTTCAAATATTTAAAGGTCAGGAGATTTAAGTGTCTTGACAGGTCCCTTAACAGCTCGCTTGACAGCTTCCTTGATTGTTGCCTTGTAAGTGCTCTCGGCAGCTCCTTTCATAGCACGCTTGACAGTTCAAATGAGTTTATCTGCTCCTTGCACACATTCATGTCTAATTTTAACAATCCCAAAGGGCAATTTATCTGTCCTAAATGGCACCTTACCTCTCTCAAAGGTGTCCTGGGACCACATCCAAAAGGGTACTTTACCTCCCCAAAAGGATACTCTACCTCTCCAAACAATTCTGTTAACCTTAGACCTTCCCCAATAGGTCTAAAGTGCACATGTCATGTTTTGTTCTCCCCACTAATGAAAATTGGATCTGACTGAAAGCAGCTGTGTTTTAACACGTATAGTTGCCTCCAAGAACCATGGATGCGCTAAATACCACCTGCCCCTTTTCAGGCCTAC